>NC_041395.2:14880313-15219063 GCF_900747795.2 Erpetoichthys calabaricus | reverse complement strand
GCTTTAGGGGAGCTCAGTGAATGGAGCGGCTGAAGCTTGCTGCCTACGCGTCTTGTTGACGAGATGCGTTATTAGTAGCGGCGTGCTTTCGTCTTCTTGGCTTTTCTGTCCTTTCAATCAGGACAAATCAAAGATAGAGATCAACTTGTAGATCAATGCCGTCTACCTGCTTTTAATTCTATCTGTTTCTCTTCTTGCTAGTGTGAGTTGCTGCTGAAACGCTGGACAGTGCAATAGAGCGCGAGGAGCGGAGAAGAGCTGCCGAGATGCGATTTTTTGGGGGTGGGATATGCTATCTGTGTTCGACTTGATGGATATGTCTTTTGATGGCTTGAGAAGATAAAGACAGACGTGGAAGTAAAAAATAAATAAATAAGGGGAATAAAACAGAAAAAAAACAACCGATTTTTCCAGCAAATTATCGGTTGCTATGTCCTGATTGTGGAAATAGTATCATGTAGAAATGAATCGACGACATTGGAATGGGACCTGCAGAGTGTGCACTATGGAAAATGGAAATTGAATTTGGGTTTCGTGAGATGAGCTCTCGGATTTTCGAGTGAGGAAAAAAATGAAGGAAGAAATCGGAGGATATGTTCAAAAAAAGCTCTGCATGACACCAGCGTTTTCCTCGCATTGCTCCAAAGAATATCTCTATTCCTACAGACTTTACAGGTTAGAAAGTGGGAAAAAGAAAATGCATTTCCGCACTGGGCTGTGATTAGAAATCTAATCAGATTCTGCTGGCTGAAGTGTGCTGGAAATAATCATCATAATAATCATAAAGTATAGGAGAAAACAATTCGGCCCGAAAATACTAGAGCAAGATGGTTTGGAATTTACGGATTTCAATAAGGAGACCAGAATGAGATACCGGGGCAAAAATCTCACAATCGGATATGGTCGACATCAAGTAAAGCTTTCCTTCTTTTTCGTGTTTTGAGTAAGACAGGAGCTTTGACAAAGCTTGGGATTAAAAATAAAAAATAATAAAAAATCAAGAAAATGAGCTAGTGGAAAACTGGATAAAATATATTTATACGTAATTTATATTTATTTAGATAGCAGCTACATGGTTTAAGTGCCATTTGCAAAGTATTCATACCTGGATCTGGAGTAAAAGTTTATGCTTTGCTTGGAATGGGAAGAAAAAAAAAAAACAACAAAATGAAATCTGAAAACTTCTGCTCCGTGGATTTTTCTAATCTGGAAAGCGCCTGGATGTTCACTTGGATTCGGCGAAATTGATTGAAATTTTAGATGGATTTTCGTTGCAATTGTCAGGGGGAATGTTGAAGCAGACACCGCGGATATCTCATGGTGATTTGCCTCTTAAACCTGCGAGAAAGGAAAGGAAAGAAAAGTGAGTTTGGTAGGTGGGCTTTCTTGTTTTTCACCTCTTTTTTTGTGTCGTTTTATCTGCAGGGTTTTTCCTGATGTTGATCGTTGAACTTTTTGGGCTTATTTTGTTAATTGGTGGCTCATTTCAAGCGTGTTTTGATTTAGGGGGGCATTAATAGGATTAGAGTCGTGTATAAAATGCGAGCTGTGTTGCTTTGCTTTGCATTTATGTGGGATCTAAAGAGAGACCCCTTTTAACGGTCAAGATAATAAATAAATAAATAAATAATTAAATAAAAAATAAATAAATAAATGAATTCTAGCTTTCGGGTGGCTGGATACCAGGGAAGATTATAACAACTGCCGCAGGACAGACGATTCGCAGAATAAATTACGCATGTCGCTTTATGACTTGAATGTGGTCGCTTCTCGTGGAGGTTTTTCTGGTAACTGCCATTGACCTAGTAGCTTATAAATGCAGGCAGTGGGTTAGATTTGTTTTCCTCTCTCTGGTTTTACATTACCTGTCCTGTGGCTCATGTGATTTTTTTTTTATTATTTTTAATTTCAGTACTTGTGGAGACCTCCACGCAAATGCCTATTTCCAGGTGTACAACCAGGTTGTCCTAGAAATTATAATATTGGTCAGAATGCTCGTGGAAATGAAATCCGAATTAATGATGCAAATACGGATGTTTTTTAGCGCATCGATTTCTTAAATGCATTTGATTTTACAGGAGGTGGCTGTCTTATGCCAGGACTCGACTATTTATAACCCTGCTGTCAGCTCGTCACGTTATGTCGTGCGCCTCCGAAGCGGCACTCGCATTCGACGAGATCCGCACGCTGCGCACCTTTATTCAGAAACGGTGTAACGGTGGTATCCTTTTCAAACCAAAGAAAAGAAAGAAAGAATGAAAGACAGAAAAAGAAAGAAAGAAAGAATGAAATAGCCTCCCGCACAAGTTCCAGCTCTTTCTGGTTTTATATTGTATACTCTCCGATCTGTGTTCTCGTCCCCGCGTTTTACCTCTGCACAGAATTAAAGTTCATGCTTTGGAATTAACGGGCGATCAACACAGACGACATACACAAGAAAAGTAAAGCCGTCGGTGAATAATACGAGCCAGGCTTTGAGTTTGAGACAGCAGTGACCGCCGCAAAATCCTTCATCTGTCGGTATGTCTTTCTGTCTGTCAGCCTCCTTCTATGCGACGACCCGTCACGGTGCCCACATACAACAGTAGGTTATTGTGCCCAACTTGCCTAGTTTGACATAAATCATTCCGGACCGGCCTCCCTCTCACCAACCTACACAAAGTGTGACATTGTTCGCCGTCCATCCACTCATTCAGCCTCCTGAGGCTGTTCGAGGTATGGTTTAAATACAAATGGCTCCAGGGTTTCTTTATTGATCCTACAGGAAGACCGACGTGCCACCTCTTTTACGAATTTGGAAGACGCCGTATCGGCCCGTTTGACTGTGTGCAGAAATGACCAACCGATGTCATCATTCGTCAAAGGTCCACACCGGGTGGGAAGTAAAAGAACAGCAGGAATCCGTAAATGGTGCATTGTAGGTCACCTGTGTGTCACTACAGAAAGGGTTTAACGGAACAACTCAGAACAAATCCCGAAAGATTCTTCTACCTGCCCCTTCACTCCCACCTTGACAAATGAAGGAGCACATGGGGAAAAATGTCCACTCAGTACGGGCAAGGCAAAGAAATGTTGAAAACGAGGCTTCAAATGTTGAGAAAGATGGCAAGAAGTGAGATAAGGGGGCCTTGAAAATGTACATCGGCAGCAGGTTGAAGAAAGTGTTTAGGATAAAATACATGGAAGGTTATCAATAAATTAAATTACAATATACTGTCCGTTATATAGTGCCTTTCACATCTATCTATCTATCTATCTATCTATCTATCTATCTATCTATCTATCTATCTATCTATCTATCTATTATATAGTGCCTTTCATATCTATCTATCTATCTATCTATCTATCTATCTATCTATCTATCTATCTATCTATCTATCTATCTATCATATAGTGCCCTTCACATCTATCTATCTATAATAGATAGATAGATATGAAAGGCACTATATAATAGATAGGTAGATAGATAGGTAGATAAATGAAAGGCACTATATAATAGATAGATGTGAAAGGCACTATATGATAGATAGATAGATAGATAGATGTGAAAGGCACTATATGATAGATAGATAGATAGATAGATAGATAGATAGATAGATGTGAAAGGCACTATATGATAGATAGATAGATAGATAGATAGATAGATAGATGTGAAAGGCACTATCTATCTATCATATAGTGCCTTTCACATCTATCTATCTATCTATAATAGATAGATAGATATGAAAGGCACTATATAATAGATAGATGAAAGGCACTATATAATAGATAGATAGATAGATGTGAAAGGCACTATATGATAGATACATAGATAGATAGATAGATGTGAAAGGCACTATATCTATCTATCTATCTATCTATCTATCTATCTATCTATCTATCTATCTATCTATCTATCTATCTATAATAGATAGATAGATATGAAAGGCACTATATAATAGATAGATGAAAGGCACTATATGATAGATAGATAGAGAGATAGATAGATAGATATAGTGCCTTTCATATCTATCTATCTCTCTATCTATCATATAGTGCCTTTCACATCTATCTATCTATCTATCTATCTATCTATCTATCTATCTATCTATCTATCTATCTATCTATCTATCTATCTATCTATCTATCTATCTATCTATCTATCTATGCAAACAGAGGGATATCCCAAAAGTAAAACCTCCCTTTCTTTCCCCGATATATATATATATATATATTTTTTTTTTTTTCTTTTTCTTTTTAATAACATTTATTCTGTTTATTTTTTCTGACGTGTGGGTTGCATTTACAATTCTCTCACAACATTTGGTGGAAGTTCGAATCTGAGACCCCATGCTACGACTTGCAATGGAGGAAATGAACTCCAGTATATCCAGTAAGCTATGTGATAAGGATGCCCGTCATCTCACTGACTTACTCCTTGTAGCTGGCAGATGCACATCACAGATATCTTTATATATCACATTAATAATCTTATTCAGAACACTTTTTAAAATAAATTCTGAATCATTTTTCAGAGCACACAATGATGTGTTTGAAGAAATGTTTCTAAAAGGCTCGATTTAACAGAAGAGTAGGTGTTGTTGTTTTTTTTTTTGGTATTTAAGTCTTTCTAGTTGGCCGTTGCGCAGTTCGTGGCTCCTCACACTCTGTGGATGTGTCGCTGAGCTGAGACCCCATAACTGTGTTTTTGTGAAAGGCTCTAATCTGTGACAGTCTGTGCATTTGTGCCGTATGTTGTAGAACATTTCTATTTTCCTGCACAGAATGCCAGTTTGTCACAGACCTTCACACCTGCACAGTTCCAACATGACCAGTGGCCCAACAGCATATTTTTGTTCAATACATTGAATTATTTGACCATCATTCATAATAACGGTCTTGCTTCAATTGTATTTTTTTTTGTTTTGGTTATGTTTTGAACAAATTTGCATGAAACATGAGATTAAGTGTATTCAGAAAATTAGTGTCTGGATGTGTAAAATGATGAAGTCATGACTGATGGGTTGTGGGCAAAATAAACCTCCCCAGATGAAAACTGGTTAACTGTTAAGTGAAAATGGCTTTGTGTCACAGTCCAAAGATACACTTGTCAAGTCTGCAGGCAATTCTAAATTGTGTGTGTGTCCTGTGATAGACTGGCATACCACTCTGGAATGATACAGGCAGCATGGCGCAGTGGGTAGGATCTGAGAGGGTGGGTTCATGTCCTGCTACTAACACGGTGTGAGTTACTTCACCTGCCTGTGGTCACATTGGGAAACAAAACAAATGCAAAAAATTGTATCTCAAACGTTAGAAGTCACCTTGGATAAAGACATAAACCTAATAATAATAATAATAATAATAATAATAACAATATTAATACATATGTCTAATGCTGAAAGAAAAGGCTGCTGCTTCAGAAATAGATGAGTTAGATGTGTGTGTGTGAAGAACTAGAATAGAAAGAGGGCGCTGCTAATGTAATCAGTAGACGTTAGTGTGCAGGCTCACCATAAAATACAAGCACAGCCACACCGGGGTCTGTTGGTCCATCTATAGCCTTATATATAGCGCCTTTCCTGTCTCTCTCTTAAATATACTGCCCTTCATTTCTTCCTATCTATTATATAGTGCCTTTCATTTAAACCTCTCTAACATTCATTATTGCTGTCACTTTGCACAGGTTATCCCTCGTGACCTTTGAATGGATGTGTCATCTCCATTATCCCCAGTGGCAGACCTTGGCCATTTGTCCAATTAAAACCAATGACACCAGCTGGCACTCCAATTCATTTAGGGTATCCGCATTGGGGCTGGATGGCCACTTGACTTAGACATTTCAGTCGGCCTTTTTTCTTAATGACCATGGCCCCTAGAGGCTTATGTTCAATGGAATTTATTGCAGCTTGGAAATTAATTTTTTGTTTGTTTGTTTGTTTGTTTCTGTCTTGGCAATTGCCATTTTATTTTAATCATCATCTTGTGTTTCCAGTGTCTAGTAAAACAGGTATGTATGTATGTATGTATGTATATCTATATCTATATCTATATCTATCTATCTATATATATATATATAATATATATATATATATATAAATCAGAACAAATCAAGTCAGACATAAAATACAGTATATACACATACTGAAATTACACATGCATATATACACACACATACAAGCTCACACACACACAGTATATATACTCTATGTGCATGTCACTTGTAATACACATACAGTATAGCATACATTTTATTGATTTTTTACCTTGTACTGTAACTATTTGAAATGAAATATTGCCCTGGTCATAGAAAAGAAAGTGCACAACATTCCAATGCATTGAATTATATAGCGTCCCCCTGTTAACGTGTTATATTGTGCCTTTCATATCTGCTTATCTACACTGTGTGGATGTACCATATGTGTTAATAAGATAAAGTGTATCATACGTAAAGTTTAATTCACTCTAGGATAAGATTTACAATAACATGTAAAAAAGCCTAATTTGTTTAGTCATGATTTGAGCTTTCATATTAAAAATGTCCAAAATGCATTTATATATAAATATAAACCCACACACACACACACAGATACACTAATTGACCACATGAACCGATATACATGTCCTAAAATAAAATGCAAAGAAATAACACTTGATTATGAATTCTGAACATATACGTGTGTACCATGTCCTAAGGGCCTATCAATATGTGGGCTTTTGGGGACCCTGCTTTAGGACAGGCAAACAGACATTAGTATTTTATATATACTGTATATACAAGTATATATATATAATATTATATATATGTGTGTTTATATATATATATATGTACATATATACATATATACTGTATATTTACAGTACTAATATATATGTACTGTATGTGTATACATACACACAAACACACACACACACACATATACAGTATATATATATATATATAATATACATACAAAGTATTTTAAAGGTTTTTTATATAACTGCTAAAATCACAACAAATCAAGTTAGATAGAAAAAAAAAATATATATATATTATATTTTCTATGTTCATGTCACTTGTAATAAACAAAATACTAATATATATACAGTATTTATATAAATGTAATTTATGCATATATAAATACAAAGTATATACACACACTTATATATATATACACACACATACTGTATATATATATATATATATATATATATATATATATATATATATATATATATATATATATATAGGGCGGCACGGTGGCGCAGTGGGTAGCGCTGCTGCCTCGCAGTTGGGAGATCTGGGGACCTGGGTTCGCTTCCCGGGTCCGCCCTGCGTGGAGTTTGCATGTTCTCCCCGTGTCTACGTGGGTTTCCTCCGGGCGCTCCGGTTTCCTCCCACAGTCCAAAGACGTGCAGGTTAGGTGGATTGGCGATTCTAAATTGGCCCTAGTGTGTGCTTGGTGTGTGGGTGTGTTTGTGTGTGTCCTGCGGTGGGTTGGCACCCTGCCCAGGATTGGTTCCTGCCTTGTGCCCTGTGTTGGCTGGGATTGGCTCCAGCAGACCCCCGTGACCCTGTGTTCGGATTCAGCGGGTTGGAAAATGGATGGATGGATGGATGGATATATATATATATATATATAAAAAAGCTTTAAAATACATTGTATGTATATATACATAAACATTAGTGTTTTGTTTATTACAAGTGACATGTACATAGAGTATATATATATATATATATATATATATATATATATATATATATATAATGTGTATATATATATATATATATATATATATATATATATATATATATATATATATATATGTGTATATATATATATATATATATATGTGTATATATATATATATGTGTGTATATATACTCTATGTACATGTCACTTGTAATAAACAAAACACTAATGTTTATGTATATATACATACAATGTATTTTAAAGCTTTTTTTATATAACTGCTAAAATCAGAACAAATGAAGTTAGACATAAAATATAGTATATATATGTATAACACATCAAATTATACACACACACACACTATATATATATATATATATATATATATATATATATATATATATATATATATATATATATATAAATATATTCTGTGTGCGTGTCACTTGTAATAAACTAAACACTAATGTACTGTATACAGTATTCTCACAATTTTCATTTAAAAATTCTCCCTGCAACAACCAGAACAATGCTGCCTGTGATATAATTGCCCCTTATAAATAAAAGCAATTAAATTAATAACAGTACGTTTAATTTCTTCTACCACCTAAAGCAGCTATTTGGCAAAGACGGTGAAAAAACGGGATTCTTTTAAACAGGTTGGAACCGCTGCTTAGCAGAGAGGAATTAATGTCGACTCTCGCCTCATTCACATCCTCGTCACATTTTAAACAAACTGAAACAAGGCAAGAATGGAGCCGAGACACAGAGACGGAAGAATCACGGTGCATTAATTCAGATTGCAGCCTTGCTTTAGATCACATGGCGAATGAATCAGTGCCACTGAAAGTCCTGCTTCAAATAATGAGGCAAACGTGTGAAAAAGAACTAAATTGTGAAGCAGTGTGTCATGAAATATACAGGAAGAAGGCAGCAGTATGTTCAGATGGAGATGTGAAATCATCCAGCAATCCTTCAGGAAGAAAAAAAAAATCAAGTATGTTTAGGAAGAATACGTGCTGCGGCATCAGTGCAAACCAATACAATTAGGAAGCCTGATGGGAGCCATGCATTATAAAAAGAACCCAGACTGAATTATTATTGTGAAAAACCCAAGCTGTGTGCTGCAGTGATTTACAGAGCATTTCTTAGATGAATATGGCTGGCTTTGTGTATATTTACATAATTTAGTGTTCATCTCAAGACCAACTGAAACTTCACATTGACTCCTTAACATCAACCCTGATGCCAAAGATGGGACTTATTGTCCTGACGCACTTCATACACATACACTCCTTTGATGTCTGAAGTGCACACAGCATTGACCTCACAATTTTCAGGTCTCCATGATAATATAGGAGATTTGCATTTAATTTTATCATAATAAATACAAACAGTGGACATTCATTTCTATCTATCTATCTATCTATCTATCTATCTATCTATCTATCTATCTATCTATCTATCTATCTATCTATCTATCTATCTATCTATCTATCTATCTATCTATCTATCTATCTATCTATCTATCTATCTATCACAGTGTATAGTGCCTTTCATATCTGTCTGTCTATCTATCACACAGTTCACTTTATTAATTATTTGGCTGATGCCTTTATCCAACTTAGAACAGTTTTTCCTCAGAGCCCCAAGATTAGCTCTCGTATTGTCTTACTTTAGTCCTTTTTTAGAAAATGCCTTATTTATAATAATTTTAGATACTCTATTTTATCTTCTTGCATTGTTTCTGGTTTAAAATCTTATTTTTCAGTATAATGTTAAATATGATGGAATCTGTTTTAGTTTTGCACTTTTCATGCTGAACAGCAGGGGGCAGTTTTTTTTTTTTTTAATCCCCTGCTTGGTTGATGGTTTTCAGTTGCAAAATGTATAACAGGTTTTCAATATATGATTTAATATTAAAGTAAGATATGTTTCAGCACTTTCGAATGGGTTTTAGTGTTTTTATTTATAATATTTATTTATAGTTTTAGTGATTAAATGTGGATGTGTTCTAAACACCTTAAATAAGATATTATTTGTGGGACTATGTGTGCCAGTGCCTGTCCTCCGGGGCGTTCTTTCCCTGAATATAAACCCTTATTTGAGAGTTACAATTGAGTTCATTTCATTTTGTTTTTCCAAAAAATTGTAATACAGGCATATGAAGTGAGTTGCTCATGCCTCACTCGCCCACCCCCGGGTTTGGTTTACCGGATATACATTTTAAAGAGTTTGTTAGTTTCATGGGAATTGTTACATATGCATTATTTTCACTTTTACTTTAATAAAACTTTTGTAAAACAATAGTAACCGGCCCTGGGCATGGTTACATCTCTTTCTCGGTTGATGTATAACACTGCTTGCCTTGTGAAGGGGGGGCGGCTGAACGCACGCTAAGGAGATGCCGTCAGATCATCTGCTGTCTTTCATGCTGCTGGTGAGCTGCGTGTTTTGCTTGTCACTTTTCGTTATTTTAAGAGCTGGGAGCAAGTTAGACTGTCTCTCGCGGGACTTCAAATTGTATGTATATACATACGAGGGACATTCAGAAAGTTTCTGCACTTTTCGGTAACTCTATTTATTAAGAATTTCAACAACAAATGACATCACTTTTCTACATAGTCACATTCCTTTGTGATGCATTGTACCAACTTTTTAATGCCCAATTACTACTCCTCCCACCTTCACTGTTTCCAACGAAAATAGGAAAGTGCGGAAACTTTTTGAACATCCCTCATATATATATATATATATATATATATATATATATATATATATATATATATATATATTGTGGGGAACAGCCTGGACACAGACAGGTAGACACGATGTTATCACCACACACACGTTTATTTATCATATTTACAGTGCACATACCCAGTGCCGAAGCACCAATCACCCCTTCAAGTTCTTGCCCACAACACAATGCCTTATTAGTCTCTGGTCCACCTCCACTCCTCTCCACCAAGCTTCGTCCTTCTTCCACCCGATTCTTGCCCCCGACTGTAGGCAGGCGGCCCGTTTTATTCACCCCGGGAAGGGCTCCAGCTGCATCCTGGGGCTCGTAGTCACACCCCTGTGATGCAACCCCTGTGGTGTCTCCAATTCTCTTCTCCCCAGCACTTCCCAGTGTGGCGGAAGTACTGAGGTCCAACAATCCCAAGGCATTGGGGCGCCCACTGGCGGTGACCATAGGCCCCTACAGGGATGAACCAGCAACCAGGGAGGACGCCCCCTCGTGTTCCGGAGGATCCACAAGGTCCTCCTGGGCGTCCTGGCCAGGCATGAACGCCCGCCGGGCACCACAATAAATATATATATATATACAGGTGCTGGTCATAAAATTCGAATATCATGACAAAGTTGATTTATTTCAGTAATTCCATTCAAAAAGTGAAACTTGTATATTAGATTCATTCATTACACACAGACTGATGTATTTCAAATGTTTATTTCTTTTAATGTTGATGATTATAACTGACAACTAATGAAAGTCCCAAATTCAGTATCTCGGAAAATTAGAATATCAATTAAGACCAATGCAAAAAAAGGATTTTTAGAAATGTTGGCCAACTGAAAGGTATGAACATGAAAAGTATGAGCGTGTACAGCACTCAATATTTAGTTGGGGCTCCTTTGGCCTGGATTACTGCAGCAATGCGGCGTGGCATGGAGTCGATCGGTCT
The DNA here is from genome assembly GCF_900747795.2 of Erpetoichthys calabaricus. NCBI lineage: Eukaryota > Metazoa > Chordata > Cladistia > Polypteriformes > Polypteridae > Erpetoichthys > Erpetoichthys calabaricus. The sequence goes on along the minus strand of NC_041395.2, from coordinate 15,207,722 downwards.
GTGGCACTGCTCAGGTGTTATGAGATCCCATGTTGCTCTGATAGTGGCCTTCAGCTCTTCTGAATTGTTGGGTCTGGCGTATTGCATCTTCCTCTTCACAATACCCCATAGATTTTCTATGGGGTTAAGGTCAGGCGAATTTGCTGGGAAATCAAGAACAGGGATACCATGGTCCTTAAACCAGGTACTGGTAGCTTTGGCACTGTGTGCAGGTGCCAGGTCCTGTTGGAAAATGAAATCTGCATCTTCATAAAGTTCGTCAGCAGCAAGAAGCATGAAGTGCTCTAAAACTTCCTGATAGACGGCTGCATTGACCTTGGACCTCAGAAAACACAATGGACCAACACCAGCAGATGACATGGCACCCCAAACCATCACTGACTGTGGAAACTTTACACTGGACCTCACGCAACGTGGATTCTGTGCCTCTCCTCTCTTCCTCCAGACTCTGGGACCTTGATTTCCAAAGGAAATGCAAAATTTACTTTCATCAGAGAACATAACTTTGGACCACTCAGCAGCAGTCCAAAGGTGAGACGCTTCTGACGCTGTCTCTTGTTTAAGAGTGTCTTGACACAAGGAATGCGACAGCTGAAACCCATGTCTTGCATACGTCTGTGTGTGGTGGTTCTTGAAGCACTGACTCCAGCTGCAGTCCACTCTTTGTGAATCTCCCCCACATTTTTGTTTCACAATCCTCTCCAGGGTGCGGTTATCCCTATTGCTTGTCCACTTTTTTCTACCACATCTTGTCCTTCCCTTCGCCTCTCTATTAATGTGCTTGGACACAGAGCTCTGTGAACAGCCAGCCTCTTTAGCAATGACCTTTTGTGTCTTGCCCTCCTTGTGCGAGGTGTCAATGGTCGTCTTTTGGACAACTGTCAAGTCAGCAGTCTTCTCCATGATTGTGTAGCCTACAGAACTAGACTGAGAGACCATTTAAAGGCTTTTGAGTTAATTAGCTGATTAGAGTGTGGCACCAGGTGTCTTCAATATTGAACCTTTTCACGATATTCTAATTTTCCGAGATACTGAATTTGGGACTTTCATTAGTTGTCAGTTATAATCATCAACATTAAAAGAAATAAACATTTGAAATACATCAGTCTGTGTGTAATGAATGAATCTAATATACACGTTTCACTTTTTGAATGGAATTACTGAAATAAATCAACTTTGTCATGATATTCGAATTTTATGACCAGCACCTGTGTGTATATATATATGTGTGTATACACACAGCTGTCCCCCGTGGCTCCACCTGCATAGTAGTGAAACAGGACAGTAACGAGGGCCCTGCCTGGCTCCCCACTCCTGACGTCACACTTCCTCCTCCCCTCGGCCTGCAGCCTCTATTTCAGATTAGCGTGAATATATCACTCCTGCAAGTGAACTATGATTCTTAGCACAATGAGAGAAGTCGCAAAATCAACTGGAATGTCCAAGCAAATTCTAGAAAAACACCTGATCTAATTCCGTTAAGTAGTTCTCTCGTTTAAAGCGGACAGACAGACAGACATACAGACAGACATTGCATTTTATATATATATAGAGCTGTATATACTCTCTCTCTCAGACACACACACACACTCACAAAGTATTTTAAAGCTTTTTGATATAAATGCTGAAATCAGAATCAGTTGCCAGACAAAGAATACAGCATATACAGACACACACACACACACTGTATATACAGTATACTCTGTGTGTGTGTGTCACTTGTAACGCACAGAACAGTAATGTTCTGTATATTCTCACAATTTTCATTAATAAAGTCTCTCTAAAACAGCTGTCACTCAGCAGATGTCGCTGCTCTTGTTTTTCTTTCCGCCATGTTTCCTTCTTGATGAGTTTCCCTGTGACGCACACCCTTATACGTAAAAGCAATTCATTGTGGATGTTGTAATAGCAAAGCCAACCCCCCTTATAAATAGAGTCTCAACAAAGAGAGAAAGTGAAAGATGTGGGTAAGACGTTAAGTTGCATCTGACGGTGGCGGTTCTTCCATGCTAAGACCGTTTCTGGCAGGAAGAGGCGGGTCCTGATGGGCGGCTACCGGAAGTGATGTCGACGGTGGAAAAGCCGTCAATCTCCCAGTCTGCAGAGGGCGACACAGAAAAGGTGTGATTGTAGAGGAGAGGTGGAGAATTGCCATCAGCAGAGTCCTTCAGCTGTCCCTTAATGCACGTCACAACGTCTTACTCCAGTTTTCCTTTCTTACGCCATTCTGCGCAGTCGTCTGTGTTCTAGAGAGGTCGTATTTGCTCTTAATGGCAGGTATGCAGAACAGGACAGTTCATTCTGTGTGATAATTGTCCTTTCATTTTTTTCTTTTCTTTAATAATTCAAATAATTCCAATATTTTTGGGGTCCCTTTGTTGTCAGTGAGTCTTCAAAAACAATAGGCTGATGTCAGCAGCCAAAACAGGCAGGCAGCTTGTTAGACGTTTTATCCTTTTATTCCAAGGAGTGTTGCACATTTCTTTTAATTTGTTAATTGGCCTAATTAGATGGTGATAGCTGCTGGAACTCTCCTTCCTCAATTTTTTTTTTTTAAGAATTATGCATTTCAAGTTTGTTTCCTTTTTTAAATTCTTTAAATGCAGCTGACATTTTCAGATGCTAACATGATGCTAACTTGGGGGGGATAAATAAGGAAGCATAATTAGCTTTTTGTATAGGATTTAATTGTGACAGATGGTGGTATTCATGTGTGATGCACATTAAAAAAAAGAAATAAATAAATAAAACACAAAAACCAAAAAAGCGTAGAGCCTCTCCCCTCGGTGTACGAGTTCAGTGTTTATTACAATGTGGACAATTCATTCATCCCGGTGCTTAAAGGGCAAGGGAACGTATGACTGGACGTAACTCTCGATTTATTTCTTGGGTCTTTCTAAGCAAAATGTGTCATCCTGTATGCAGAGACTAGAAAGCTGCAGGTGACATGGCAGTCATCAGTTTTGCTCGCAGCTTCCCTGACTGGGACAGTATTGTATGGAAGGTCTAAGCCTTTGTCCTGACACAGACCCAAATTTAGTAAAAAGCAAAAGCGCAGGTTGGTTTCATTTTCAGGTCTTGTATGAGGGACTGTAGCTTCAGCCCCAGTTGTCTCCTGCCTGGTTCAGGACCCCATGACCCCTATTGAAATCAGTAAAAATATTGAAATTCAGAGTCGATGGTTTCATTTTGTGGATGTGCTCGCCCCCCTTGACACTCAGTGGCTAAGCGAGTTTCTCTCTCCTTGGAGGTTTCATATTGCCGATGTCCTCGCCTCGCTTATGTATTAGCGGCTTAGCGAGTTTCTCTCTCATCGTAAGTTTCATTTTATTGATGTCCTCGCCCCCCTTGTCTATCAGCGACTTAGAGAGTTTCTCTCTCCTCTGAGGTTTCGTTTTACCGATGTGCTCGCCCCCCCCTTGTGTATTAGTGGCTTAGCGAGTTTCTCTCTCCTCAGCGGTTTCATTTTACCGATGTCCTCGCCCCCCTTGACTATCAGTGGCTAAGCGAGTTTCTACCTCCTTAGAGGTTTCATATTGCCGATGTCCTCGCCTCGCTTGTGTATTAGCAGCTTAGCAAGTTTCTCTCTCATCATAAGTTTCATTTTATTGATGTCCTCACCCCCCTTGTCTGTTAGAGGCTTAGCGAGTTTCTCTCTCATCATAAATTTCATTTTACCGATGTCCTCGCCCCCCTTGTCTATTGGTGGCTTAGCGAGTTTCTCTCTCATCATAAATTTCATTTTACCGATGTCCTCACCCCCCTTGTCTATCGGTGGCTTAGCGAGTTTCTCTCTCCTCTGAGGTTTCATTTTACTGATGTCCTCTCCCCCCTTGTGTATTAGCAGCTTAGCGAGTTTCTCTCTCATTGTAAGTTTCATTTTACCATTGTTCTCGCCCCTTGTCTATCAGTGGCTTAGCGAGTTTCTCTCTCATCATAAATTTCATTTTACCGATGTCCTCGTCCCCCTTGACTATCAGTGGCTAAGCGAGTTTCTCTCTCATCATAAATTTCATTTTACCGATGTCCTCGCCCCCCTTGTCTATTGGTGGCTTAGCGAGTTTCTCTCTCATCATAAATTTCATTTTACCGATGTCCTCGCCCCCCTTGTCTATCGGTGGCTTAGCGAGTTTCTCTCTCCTCTGAGGTTTCGTTTTACCGATGTCCTCTCCCCCCTTGTGTATTAGCAGCTTAGCGAGTTTCTCTCTCATTGTAAGTTTCATTTTACCATTGTTCTCGCCCCCTTGTCTATCAGTGGCTTAGCGAGTTTCTACTCTCCTCTGAGGTTTCGTTTTACCGATGTCCTCGCTTTGCTTGTATATTAGCAGCTTAGCGAGTTTCTCTTTCCTCTGCAGTTTCATTTTACTGATGTCCTTGCTTTGCTTGTCTATCAGCGGCTTAATGAGTTTTCCTCTCCTCGGAAGTTTCGTTTTACCAATGTCCTCACCCCCCCTTGTGTATTAGCGGCTTAATGAGTTTCTCTTTCCTCAGAGGTTTCATTTTGCCAATGTCCTCGCCTCGCTTGTGTATTAGCGGCTTAGCGAGTTTGTCTTTCCTCGGCAGTTTCACTTTTGCGGCTGAGTCGATTTCTTTCAGCTTCATGCTGTAGCCTCATCCTTCTTTCTTCTTCCGACTCGTTAACTTGGGGCCGCCTTGCCGGCTCTTTGAGCTTCATGCTGTAGCCTCATCCTTCTTTCTTCTTCCGACTCGTTAACTTGGGGCCGCCTTGCCGGCTCTTTGAGCTTCATGCTGTAGCCTCGCACTTCCGGAACGGACAGACAGACACACACAATTCCATGCGTAGATATTTATATATAAGACTAGCTGTGTAAGCCCGTGCTGTAAAAACTTTTGAAATTATCAGAAAAAAAATGAAATGAAGAGTCGACAGTTTTGTTTTGCAGACGTGCTCGTCCCCCCTTGACTATCAGCGATTAAGTGAGTTTCTCTCTCCACGGAGGTTTTGTTTTACCGATGTCCTCACCCTCCTTGTCTATCAGCGGCTAAGCGGGTTTGTCTTTCCTCGGCAGTCTCACTCTGGCGACAGAGTCGATTTCTTTCAGCTTCATGCTGTATCCTCACACTTCTTTCCTTTTCCGACTCGTTAACTTGCCGGCTCTTTGAACTTCATTGCTGTAGCCTTGAACTTCCGGAACAGACAGAGAGACACACACACACTTCCATGGGTAGACGTTTATATATAAGATGCACATCTATATGTAACTATCTATGGATATATTAGTGTCCCCCCCCATAATTTTTGGTAACTTTTGTGAAGATGCACATAAGAGTCTATGGAAAAAATAACTAGGGAACACAAATTAAGGAGGATTAAATAGAGAAAGCTGAAGATTTCCATTTTGACAAGACAGAATTTTGTTTTCACTGTTCACAAATGTTGCTGATCTCCTTTTTCCTTCTTGCTTATTACGGGAGTTCTTCGTCACGGCTGATGATCGATAAATGCAATACTTTCACTTGATGATGAATTCAGAAGACGCATGTGGCATGCCCTGGGTTGATTTCCAATAGATGGGCTTATGAAGTATCAAGCTTTTATTACAAGAAAAGTTTCTGCCCACCAGTAAGATGCTCAGCAGATGATGCTACTTTTCGTTCTGCCAAGTCACTTTCTTAATCACTTTACTGTCCTGTGAGCTCACGCTTTTGTATTTTCCAGAACATAATCAAGTCATAAGCTTTCCATTACAACCAAGATCAAGGCTCGAACCCTTAGTAGTTTGAGAGTTCCAGCAGATTGCTGTGCCATATGTGCTTGATGGCCTGCAGATACCGCTGCTCTCATTCTTCTTTCTCTTCCTATCCTATTATTGGCTCCTGAAATTTGCTCCAAGCTCAGCAGATGTCGTTGCTCTTCATTTTCTTCCTGCCATGTCACCTTATTTCAGTTTGGAATAGGAAAGACACAAGCCCCAATAACTTTAGGGATGTTGCTGCTAGCCACATTTTTTAATTCACCAGAACATCTGCCAGTTGCGTCACACTCAGCAGATGTTGCTGCACTTGTTTTTTTTGCTTTTTTTTTTCGCCATGTTACCTTCTTGAAGAGTTTGCCTGTGCAGTTTGCCATAGGAAAGATGCAAACTCTGATAACTTTGCAGAGGTCACTACTAGCAAAAGTATTTGCTTAACACTAAGCAGATGTTGCTGCTCATTGTTTTCTTTCAGCCATGTCACTTTCTTGATCATTTTGCCTGTGCAGTTTGCTGTATGAAAGACACAAACTCTGATAATTTTGCAGAGGTCGTAGCTAACATAATTATTTGCTTCATGCTCAGCAGATGTTGCTGATCTTATTTTCTTTCCGCCATGCTACCTTCTTTGTCATTTTTCCTATGCAGTTTGCTGTATGAAAGACGTAAACCCTAATACCTTTGCAGAGGTTGCACTAGTGACATTTTTTTGCTTCACCAGAACATCTGCCACTTACTTCACACTCAGAAGATGTCACTGCTCTAGTTTTCTTTCTGGCATGTTACCTTCTTGATGAATTTGCCTGTATAGTTTGCTGTAGGAGAGACTAAGACCCTCATAACTTTTCAGAGGTCACTGCTAGCAAAATTATATGCTTAATGATCAGCAGACGTTGCTGCTCTTTGTTTTCTTTCTGTCATGTCACATTCTTGATCATTTTATCTGTGTATTTTGCTGAAGGAAAGACACAAACCCAGATAATTTTGCAGCGGTTGCTGCTGGAAAAATGTTTTTCCTTATCAACGCGACTGCAATTTGCTTAACGCTCAGCAGATGTTGCAGCTTTTCTTTTTCTTTCCGCTATGTCACCTTCTTTATTGTTTTGCTTCAAACCTGACCCAACGGGGGCAGTTTGCTCAGGACGAGTGGGCCAAACGACCTGTGTGACAGACGTCTCATGGAGAGCTCCAGGACTCTCTTGTTTGCAGTGATTACAAACTCTAAATGTTGTGCAAACTAATATTAGGTGAACAGCCCCATCACTTCTGTTTTCATTTTTGTCATTACTTGAAATATTCTACTGAACAAAAACTCTTAAACATCGTCTGATTTTTGTTAAATATGAAATACACATTGATGGGTGCCAATGACATTTGTCAGTTTTAGGTTATATGGGTGTTCTTCATTTTTCATGGTGGGGTACCCACACATTTACTCACATAACTTGGGGGGGCAGCATCCTTTATTAATACGCAGGCAGACAGTGTTGGTGTAGTAGATAAGGCAGTGGTCTTCTCACGGTGTGAACGTCAGTAGATCGTTTAACCTGCGTGTGAAATATTTTCATGTATTCTGAATGTTGCCTTGGGATAAAGGTGTCAACTAAATGTAAAGTGTGACACTAGAGGGCGCTGTCACTCCTCTAACCCGACAGACAGACATCCAGGTAAAAGTACTAAAAGGTGTTTTTAATTCCTTTCTTTTATAAGTACAGTGCCCTCAAAGCACCACAGCCAACCATATACAGGCAGGTAAATAAGTACAATAATCCAAAAATAATCACATGCAATTCTCTCCTCCACACTTCCTAGCAAGCTCTGTCTTCTACCACCCAACTCCGACTTGCTTGCTGGGTTCACAGCAGTCCTTTATATAGTCCGTGACCCAGAAGTGCTTCTGTCTTTCCGTCCCCGTGATTTGCCAGCACTTCCAGGTCAGATGGAGAACTTGCATTTTCTTCAGCCCAAAAGTACTTCGAGGCTTCCATCCCTGTGACTTTGGAGTACTTCCGGGCTATGCAGAAAGTAGAGATTCCCAGGTCTCCCTTCAGCATCTCATGGCGGCACCCACAGTACCCAGCAGGGCTGTGAAGCTGACCTCCAGATCACATGGTGCCCTGTGGAAATTCAGGGCACTGCTATGCTGCAGGGAAGCCGCCATCAAGCGTCTTGGGGAATGCAGTGTCCCAAAGTGGCTGACTTCCCCCATCCTTCCATTCTTTGGGCGTCCCTGCCATGTTGAGCTGCCGGATGTCCATCACAAAAGGAATAAAAATAACAATACAATCTGTCTCATCATGTGATCTAACGGGAATGTTAAGGGAATCCTTGCAGTGTACAATCCACTTCCTTTATCATTGGACAACAATGCCTGACTGAAAATATATATATATATATTTTTACATTTTATTAATTATTACTGGTATTTATCAAGTGTGGATTTATACAGTCTTAGAAAAGCTGACTTCAAATCAGAAATGCAGCTTTTTGTTTCAGCATTCAATGTGAAGCAGGAGTTACGTTCCCCAACGTCTGGGTGAAATGGCCACCCTCTCTTTATCTCTTTCTGATGTGTCTTGGTTTCTGACACCACTTGCTGTGTCGGTCCTCCTCTTTGGTCCCTCAAATGCGCCATTATTCTTGTCAACGTCACCCATGGGGCTCAAGCGCCTGGCACATTCAATGAACCGCAACAGACTGCTCAGTCTTTTCACAATGGAAGATCAACAGCCATCCCACCGCTGACACCAATTCTGTCGCCTGCCTTTCTGGACTGACTCCTTTCTGCCCGGAATCCATATGACCAGAGGTTTGCAGTCAGCTGTGTATTGAATTGGCATTTTACTAGTCCATCACCCTGGTATGGGTGAGTCCATCTCTCCTAACAGGAGCTCACTCCTGGTCACCCTGGGAGTCAGTGATGGCCGTAGTTAGCAGGTTTCTCACATTTATCATCCTTGTTGGGTCTGCTGGTTCATTATGGTGTACATGCTAAGCATCCCATGATCACATTTTTTTAAAATATATAAACACAAAACTTACGTTTCTGTACAAAATTAAAAACTAAAAATGACCGATAAGTTAAGCAAAATATGAGTGGACCAACAGTCATGAAAATTAACTCTTTGAGGGCTGAATATCCATCCATCCATTTTCCAACCCGCTGAATCTGAACACAGGGTCATGGGGGTCTGCTGGAGCCAATCCCAGCCAACACAGGGCACAAGGCAGGAACCAATCCCGGTCAGGGTGCCAACCCACCGCAGGACACACACAAACACCCACACACCAAGCACACACTAGGGCCAATTTAGAATCGCCAATCCACCTAACCTGCATGTCTTTGGACTGTGGGAGGAAACCGAAGCGCCCGGAGGAAACCCACGCAGACACGGGGAGAACATGCAAACTCCACGCAGGGAGGACCCGGGAAGCGAACCCGGGTCCCCAGGTTTCCCAACTGCGAGGCAGCAGGACTAACCCACTGTACCACCGTGCTGCCCAGAGGGCTGAATATTATTTTCCAAAACAACGCAGTTTTTTGAAAAGCACCCAAAGCAATGGTTTCATATCTAAATTGACATAAAACATCTGTTGCTTCATGCAGTGGTCACCAATTCAGTGCGTCATGCAGCTTGAGCTGCTCACAGGTAGCAGGATGCCTGCCAGGCTGTCATCACGTGGCGGGGGTTTTAGCAGCAGCAGTTGCAGTGCAACACAGTCTGGTTTGGCCCCTTGTCATTGTAAGTGATGGGTCTCCCAGGAGAATATAGATGGATAGATAGATAGATAGATAGATAGATAGATAGATAGATAGATAGATAGATAGATAGATAGATAGATACTTTATTAATCCCCAAGGGGAAATTCACATAATCCAGCAGCAACATACTGATAAAAACAATATTAATTAAAGAGTGATAACAATACAGTGCAAGTTAAAAAGTGCAAGGTGGAGAGTGCGAGGCAAGTATAACAGACAATAACTTTATATAATGTTAACGTTTACCCCCCCCCGGGTGAAATTGAAGAGTCGCATAGTTTGGTGGAGGAACGATCTCCTCACTCTGTCAGTGGAGCAGGACGGTGACAGCAGTCTGTCGCTGAAGCTGCTCCTCTGTCTGGAGATGATCCTGTTCAGTGGATGCAGTGGATTCTCCATAATAGACAGGAGTCTGCTCAGCGCCCGTCGCTCTGCCACAGATGTCAAACTGTCTATCTCCATGCCAACAATAGAGCCTGCCTTCCTCACCAGTTTGTCCAGCCGTGAGGCGTCCTTCTTCTTTATGCTGCCACCCCAGCACACCACTGCATAGAAGAGGGCGCTTGCCACAACCGTCTGATAGAACATCTGCAGCATCTTACTGCAGATGTTGAAGGATGCCAGCCATCTAAAGAAGTATAGTCGGCTCTGTCCTTTCTTACACAGAGCATCAGTATTGGCAGTCCAGTCCAGTTTATCATCCAGCTGCACTCCCAGGTGTTTATAGGTCTGCACCATCTGCACACAGTCACCTCTGATGATCACGGGGTCCATGAGGGGTCTGGGCCTCCTAAAATCCACCACCAGCTCCTTGGTTTTGCTGGTGCTCAGGTGTAGGTGGTTTGAGCCGCACCATTTAACAAAGTCCTTGATTAGGTCCCTATACTCCTCCTCCTGCCCACTCCTGATGCAGTCCACGATAGCAGTGTCATCAGCGAACGTTTGCATGTGGCAGGACTCCGAGTTGTATTGGAAGTCCGATGTATATAGGCTGAACAGGACCGGAGAAAGTACAGTCCCCTGTGCTGCTGACCACAATGTCAGACCTGCAGTTCTGAGACGCACATACTGAGGTCTGTCTGTAAGATAGTCCACAATCCATGCCACCAGGTATGAATCTACTCCCATCTCTGTCAGCTTGTCCCTAAGGAGCAGAGGTTGGATCGTGTTGAAGGTGCTAGAGAAGTCCAGAAACATAATTCTTACTGCACCACTGCCTCTGTCCAAGAGAGAGATTGGTGTAGCATGTAGATGATGGCATCCTCTGCTCCCACCTTCTCCTGGTATACAAACTGCAGATGGTCGAAGGCATGGTGGACCTGTGGCCTCAGGTGGGGAAGCAGCAGCCGCTCCACAGTCTTCATCACATGTGACGTCAGAGCGACATGCCGGAAGTCATTCAGCTCACTAGGATGTGATACCTTTAGGACTGGGGTGATGCAAGATGTTTTCCAAATCCTCGGGACTCTCCCCTGTTCCAGACTCATCAAATTGCAGTTGGTGCATCAGCTACACAAACCTGTTCAGCACTACAGTCAGCTGGAGATCGGTCACATTCATTTTCGATGACTGGCAACAACAATTCAAAGTCCAATTCAGCGATAATGTGCAAAACATCGTCCACAGAGTATTTTTGTTTATACACATTCACTTCAATCTCTCGCCACATGTTGATGCCATTGTTGCTGTCGAAACAGTTAAAGAACATTAAAATGAACAGAAAAAATCATACAAGGTGTACACTGCCCTGAATAAGTGACCAAGTACTGTGGTAGACAGTAGGATGTTACGGACTTTCAAAACTCGACTTGATGTTATTTTAGAAGAATTAAGTGGACATGACTGGTGAGAAGTGTGTCCCAGGTGACAACGAGAGTCAGGCATTTGCTCAGGATGGGTGGGCGGGGGGGATATTCACAAGAAGGGTCGGTCCTTAGAACTGCATGCGGGATCTGTGCGTCATCTCCCTTTAGACACCACAGGACTGGCTGAGGGGGAGACGTGAGTGGGGTTTGGGTTCGGTGTGTTGTCCTGCAGAGGCCAAAGGGGACTTGGTTGGGGGGAATCTGAACCCGAGATTAAAAAGGTTGACTTTCACCTGTTGGCGGAGGGGGGTCCTGACGGGATAAGCAGAGGAGACCACCAGATTTTATAAAGAGACATTGGGGTTCATTCAACTTTGTTTTGAGGAATATTTATGTATGGATTAGTTTTTAACCTCCACAACTCACCTTCTTTTTACTCAATTATCTATCGAGGAAGATGTCCCGCACTATTTTGCACCTTGTTGGCTTTACTAAAAGAACAAAGCATTGGCACCTACCTCTTTTTGACTGTGCATGTCCTCATTTGCCTGGCTTATCCCCGTTACCAGGGAGCGTTGTGCCAATGGTGACCTATACAGTATTCACCCGCTTTATGTCAGTACTTAGTAGATGACAGCCTGGGGCTTGTGGGCACAGGTCTCCTTTTATCAGCTTTCCATATCTGATATGCCCCCGTATTATAATAATAGCAGTACTTGTCTTAGTAATGGTTCAGCATTTTTTTGTTGTTATCAAATATGAAGCACCCATCATGCAGCATTTCTTTATCTTTTGTCCTTTACTTCAGCATCAAGTCGGCCTGACCGTGTGAATTCTACTTTGGTTTGCCGTTCTTGCTATTCTAAACACTCTTGAGCCTTGTCAAGTAATATCTTCTGTTGACTTGAATGTTATGAAACAGAAATGTTATTAACCAGTAACGGTGCGCTGCACAATAACATGCAGTCAATACACTTGACTTGACCATTCCTAGTCTTCCTCCTCTTTCTCTGTACGTTTATCATTCGTTTGCTCAGAGGTTGATGCGCTTGCTCCTTCCTGAGCAGCTCTTCTTTTCTTCACCTTAGCGCCCCGCTTCTTCTCTTCTTCTGTCGACATCTTCCATCCATCCATTTTCCAACCCGCTGAATCTGAACACAGGGTCACGGGGGTCTGCTGGAGCCAATCCCAGCCAACACAGGGCACAAGGCAAGAACCAGTCCCGGGCAGGGTGCCAACCCACCGCAGGACACACACAAACACTCCAAGCACACACTAGGGCCAATTTAGAATCCCCAATCCACCTAACCTGCATGTCTTTGGACTGTGGGAGGAAACCCACACAGACAAAGGGAGAACATGCAAACTCCATGCAGGGAGGACCCGGGAAGCGAACCCAGGTCCCCAGGTCTCCCAACTGCGAGGCAGCAGCGCTACCCACTGCGCCACCGTGCCACCCTCTGTCGACATCTTTTCGCATTAAAATTGATTAAGTCAGTGTTTGTGTTGCAAATACTTTGTACATTTTCTTGAATTTTTCACTTAAGCTGGCACTTAAGTCTTGATGATGATTTAAGATATGAAGAGGTAGGGGAAGTGACGGCGAAGGTGGTAGGGATGAGAACAGCACCCGTATGCATGTGCCACACGGCCACCCTGCTGCCAAGAGTTGATTCTACAATAAAATAAAAATAAAAAGAGGAATAACCTTGGAGGTCAATGATCACCCCAAAAAGCGGACAGTAGACGTCATGTAGGATATGTGTAGCAAATTTCAGGTCAATAGTTCAAACCGTTTGCGAGCTACAGGTGATTTAAAATCCTGGACAGACAAACGGACAGCCACAGTAGCGTATTATAGAAGAAGATCATTATTGTTATTTATTCTCAGTTGTGCCCGCCCTAGCACGCATAGGTGGTCCTCTTGAGGGCAGCAGAGGGCACCTCTTTTATATAAATTCTCCCTCTCTGTGTCAAAGCGCAGCAATTAAATCTTTCACTTTTTTGTGTTTAGAATAATCTGGTCCAGTCTGTGCCCATGTGGGGACTGGAAGGGCACACAAATTTACCAAAGTTTGTACTTGGAAAAGTGAATACAATTGTGGGATAAAGAATTTTTAACGTCCTAATGCATAATCCAAATGAGGAGCCGTGGGCACAGGAACCCAAACCGTCTAAAACGCAGCACTTGCACCAATCAATACTCACCAGATAGCCACATTTATGGAATCTGGAATAGAATGTTTTGTGGACTTGGAAAAGGCGTTCGACCGTAGAGGCTGTTCGGTCCCTGTACGATCGTTGCCAGAGCCTGGTCCGCATTGCCGGCAGTAAGTCGAACCCATTTCCAGTGAGAGTTGGACTCCGCCAGGGCTGCCCTTTGTCACCGATTCTGTTCATAACTTTTATGGACAGAATTTCTAGGCGCAGCCAGGGTGTTGAGGGGGTCTGGTTTGGTGGGCTCAGGATTGGGTCACTGCTTTTTGCAGATGATGTTGTCCTGTTTGCTTCATCAGGCCGTGATCTTCAGCTCTCTCTGGATTGGTTCGCAGCCGAGTGTGAAGCGGCTGGGATGGGAATCAGCACCTCCAAATCCGAGACCATGGTCCTCAGCTGGAAAAGGGTGGAGTGCCCTCTCAGGGTTGGTAGCGAGATCCTGCCCCAAGTGGAGGAGTTCAAGTATCTCGGGGTCTTGTTCACGAGTGAGGGAAGAATGGAGCGTGAGATCGACAGGCGGATCGGTGCGGCATCCGCAGTAATGTGGGCGCTGCATCGGTCTGTCGTGGTGAAAAAGGAGCTGAGCCGCAAGGCGAAGCTCTCAATTTACCAGTCGATCTACGTTCCTACCCTCACCTATGGTCATGAGCTATGGGTAGTGACCGAAAGAACGAGATCGCGAATACAAGCGGCTGAAATGAGTTTTCTCCGCAGGGTGTCTGGGCTCTCCCTAAAAGATAGGGTGAGAAGCTCAGAGTAGAGCCGCTGCTCCTCCGCATCGAGAGGAGTCAGATGAGGTGGCTCGGGCATCTGATCAGGATGCCTCCTGGACGCCTCCCTGGTGAGGTGTTCTGGGCACGTCTAACCGGGAGGAGGCCCCGGGGAAGACCCAGGACACGCTGGAGGGACTATGTCTCTCGACTGGCCTGGGAACGCCTTGGGATTCTCCCGGAAGAGCTAGAAGAAGTGGCCGGGAGAGGGAAGTCTGGGTATCTCTGCTCAAGCTGCTGCCCCCGCGACCCGATCTCAGATAAGCGGGAGACAATGGATGGATGGATGGATGGAGGTCGTGATTGTGCATACTGCACCCAGACAGTGACCAGGCGCTAACCGGCCTGCCGTCCTTATCAGATGTCTTTATAATGAAGCGTGTTTGTCATCTGGCAGCACAGTGGCATAGCGGTGACCCCCGCTGCCTGACAATTCCCGAATCCTCGGATCAAATTCCAGCATGGCCACTCTCTACATACTGCAACATCTTACTCCTCGTGTCTGGTTGTTTTTTTTTTTTCTTTTAATTAGGTTTTCTGTTTTCCTCCCACATTCTTAAAATATTCCGTTTAGGTCGACTGCCAGTTTTAAATTAAGCTGATCTTAGTGAATGTGTGGGTGAGATTGTGACTAGTGATGGCCTTAAATTTGAAGCTGTGGGGGTCCAGCTCTTTGACCCAACCCCGTAATGGAGATGGAAGGTTTAGTGCATGGGTGGACATATCAGTATCAGACACGGGCTGCACTCTTCACAATTCATTCGCACATTACAGATGGTTTTTGGAAATTCATTAGGGGTTTTACTGCACCACAACTTCATTCTGAATACTGCTGACGGTTTTCTATTAAAAGAAAAGCTCTTCAATGTTCTTCAATTGATTTTTAAAAATGCATGTCTTCACTTTGCTGGAAATGCCTGTAGAACGCTGCCACACTGTATCATCTTGTATACAGTCATATGAAAAAGTCTGGGAACCCCTCTTAATTCTTTGGATTTTTGTTTCTCATTGGCTCAGCTTTCAAAGTAGCAACTTCCTTTTAATATCTGACATGCCTTATGGAAACAGTAGGATTGCAGCAGTGACATTGAGTTTATTGGATTAACAGAAAATATGCAATATGCATCATAACAAAATTAGACAGGGGCATAAATGTGGGCACCCCAACAGAGATATGACATCAATACTTAGTTGAGCCTCCTTTTGTAAATCTAACAGCCTCTAGACGCTGTCCTCTTATAGCCTTTGATGAGTGTCTGGATTCTGGATGGAGGTATTGTTGACCATTCTTCATACGAAATCTCTCCAGTTCAGTTCAGTTTGATGGCTGCCGAGCATGGACAGCCTGCTTCAAATCATCCCATAGATTTTCGATGATATTCAAGTCCGGGGACTGTGATGGCCATTCCAGAACATTGTACTTCTCCCACTGCATGAATGCCTTTGTAGATTTCAAACTGTGTTTTGGTTCATTGTCTTGTTGGAATATCCAACCCCTGCGTAACTTCAACTTTGTGACTGATGCTTGAACTTATCCTGAAGAATTTGTTGATATTGTGGTTGAATTCACCCGACCCTCAACTTTAACAAGGGCCCCAGTTCCTGAACTATCCACACAGCCCCACAGCATGATGGAACCTCCACCAAATTTGACAGTAGGTAGCAGGTGTTTTTCTTGGAATGCGGTGTTCTTCTTCCGCCATGCAAAGTTCTTTTTGTTCTGACCAAATAACTCCATTTGTGTCTCATCAGTCCAAAGCACTTTGTTCCAAAATGAATCTGGCTTGTCTGAATGAACATTAACATACAACAAGCGACTCTGTTTGTGGCGTGAGTGCAGAAAGGGCTTCTTTCTCATCACCCTGCCATACAGATGTTCTTTGTGCAAATTGCGCTGATTTGTAGAACGAGGTACAGATACACCATCTGCAGCAAGATGTTCTTGCAGGTCTTTGGAGGTGATCTGTGGGTTGTCTGTCACCATTCTCACAATCCTGCGCATATGCCGCTCCTGTATTTGTCTTGGCCTGCCAGACCTGCTGGGTTTAACAGCAACTGTGCCTGTGGCCTTCCATTTCCTGATTCCATTCCTTACAGTTGAAACTGACAGTTTAAACCTCTGAGATGGCTTTTTGTAGCCTTCCTCTAAACCAGGAGACTCAACAATCTTTGTTTTCAGATCTTTGGAGAGTTGCTTTGAGGATCCCATGCTGTCACTCTTCAGAGGAGAGTCAAAGGGAAGGAAGCACAACTTGCAACTGATCACCTTAAATACAATGTCAATGTCAATGTCAATGTATTTATATAGCACATTTAAAATAATATAGTAATGCTGTGGCCAAAGTGCTTTACAATAATAGAATAAAAGAAAAACAAAACAATTAACATAAAACATAAATAGAAATAAAATATATGAACATAAAATAAAATACATAATAAATAGAAGTAATGTTATATACTCTCCCACAGTTCACAGACATGCAGGTTAGGCGATTTGGCGATTCTATATTGGCCCTAGTGTGTGTTTGTGTGTGTCCTGCGGTGGGTTGGCACCCTGCCCGGGATTGATTCCTGCCTTGTGCCCTGTGTTGGCTGGGATTGGCTCCAGCAGACCACCCTAACCCTGTGTTGGGATTCAGCGGCTTGGAGAATGGATGGATGGATGTTATATACATAAAAAATAGAAGTAATGTTATATAATCACAAAGAGGAAACCATCAGTATTACTGAAGGTCACGTAATACAAGTGTATAGAAATGAGTCTTTAATCTCGTTTTAAACAGTTCAATTGTAGACAACTCCTTTATATGATGAGATAAAGAGTTCCACAGTCGAGGCGCAGCAGCTGCAAAAGCCCTGTCTGTCCCCCTTAGTTGTACACTTGGTACGAGGGACAACAAGAGACAACTGACCAGAAGATCTAAGCACTCTAGATGGCTGATGTAAAACACACAGTTCAGATAAATGGGCAAGAGCAAGCCCATGTAAAGATTTAAAAACTAGCAGCAAGATTTTAAAATCAATTCAAAAACTGACAGGCCGCCAGTGTAAAGAAGCTAAAATAGGAGAAACAGAATCAGACTTTCTTGCCCCAACCAGAAAGCGAGCGGCAGCATTCTGGACCAACTGTAACCTGCGTATCAAGGATTTGTTAAACCCAGAATACAGCGAGTTGCAGTAATCGAGGTAAATTAGGGTTAAAAAAAAATAAATGTATGAGTAGCTTTCTCAAGATCCCTAGAAGATAAAAAAGGCTTGATCTTACCTAATAGGCGAAGTTGGAAAAAGCAACTCTTGACTACAGAATTTACTTGTTTCTCAAAAGAGAGGTTACTGTCAAAGGTAACACCAAGATTGCGGACTTGAGGTTTGGAAAAGACAGAGAAAGAGCCGAGAAGTCCAAGACCAATTTGGTCTTCAGCTAATGGACCCACTATAAGCACCTCCGTTTTATTTTGATTTAGATCAAGAAAATTATTAGCCATCCAGGATCTTAATTCAGACAGACAGTTGTGGAGTTGATTTGTTGTAGAGTTGCAGACAGGAATATAAACCTGAGTATCATCAGCATAGCAGTGAAAACAAATGTTAAATTTCCTAAAAATCGCTCCAATAGGGTGAAGGTATATGGAGAATAAAATAGGACCCAAAATGGATCCCTGAAGAACACCATATTTAAGAGGAGCAGTAGAGGAATTAAAAGTCACTGAAAAGTGTCTACCAGTTAAATATGATCTGAACCAGTTAAGAGCAGCCCCTTTAAGCCCAACAAGATGTTCAAGCCGCAACAGCAATATCTCATGGTCAATGGTGTCAAAGGCAGCGGACAGGTGAAGGAGGAAAAGGACTGCAGTGCAGTAATAAGAGAGATGTCGTTGAACACTTTCAGGAGTGCCGTCACAACACCATGATAACGCCTAAAGCCAGATTGGTAGATCTCAAATAAATTATTGGAGTTAAGGTGATCAACCAATTGATTATAAATAATTCTTTCTAGAAATGGCAGTTGGGAAATTGAATGGAAACTGGCTAAAACTCCAGGATCTAATTCTGCCATTGTAAAATGTTTAAAAAATGAGGGCACACCCCCCGAACTAATAGAATCATTGATGATGGCCAATAAGGGTGGGCCCAACACATCAAAGGCTTCCACTAAGAGACGTGGTGGAAGAATATCGAGGGGGCTGGAAGCTGGTTTAAGATTTAAATCCCTTTATGTCTTATGATTGGACACAACTGTCTATGAAGTTCAAGGCTTAATGAGCTCATCCAACCAATTTGGTGTTACAAGTAATCAGCATTGAGCAGTGACAGGCATTCAAATCAGCACAATGACAAGGGGACCCACATTTGTGCACAGCCAGTTTTTCACATTTGATTTAATTTCATACAACTAAATACTGCGTCACTAAAAATCTTTGTTCGGAAAACACCGCAGTACTCAGATGTCCCTAGGAAATGAAAGACATACCACTGTTATCTTTATTGTTGAAAGGGGAGTCAATTATTATGCAGGCTTAGAGGGGTTCCCAAACTTTTTCATATGACTATATTGCCACCCGGGCAACTGATGTATGTCTACAGTCAGGTCCATAAGTATTTGGACAGTGACACAATTTTCATCATCTACATTACTAATTCTTCTCATAATTTTGTCACCTCCTAAATCTCTGTTTGCTTAAACCAAACAGAGTATTTTGGTGGCACCTATTTGTCGCAACTGCTATTCTTTATAATGATAGTGGGTCATGGTGGGTCAGATGATTGTGCTTGTTCCATCCTTCAGCCTGACAATTGCACTCAGTTCATCTAAGGGGTCTCAAATTCACTTACATGGGGAAAAAATGGGTCACGACAACAAAAAAGTTGAACGCCTTTGGTACACTGGAATGGAGATTGTGAGCCAGGCCTTCTTTGTCCAACGTCGGTGCCCATCCTCAAACCTGCTCTACAAGACGAATGGGCACAAATTCCCACAGAAACCATCCAAAATCTTCCAAGAAGAGTGGAAGCTGTTATGGCTGCAACGGTGGGGACCAACTCCATATTAAAGTCCTTGTATTTCAGAGTTTCTCAACCTTTAAGTATTTGCGACCCGAGTTTTCATAACAGTTTTAATCGCGCCCCACCAACGTTTTTTTGAAAGGAGCCGATTAATACCAATTTGTTCTTTTTAAATTAATGATTTATAATAGAGGGCGGCACGGTGGCGCAGTGGGTAGCGCTGCTGCCTCATAGTTGGGAGAACTGGGGACCGGGTTTTGCTTCCCGGGTCCTCCCTGCATGGAGTTTACATGTTCTCCCCGTGTCTGCGTGGGTTTCCTCCCACAGTCCAAAGACATGCAGGTTAGGTGGACTGGCGATTCTAAATTGGGCTTGGTGTGTGGGTGTGTTTGTGTGTGTCCTGCGGTGGGTTGGCACCCTGCCCAGGATTGTTTCCTGCCTTGTGCCCTGTGTTGGCTGGGATTGGCTCCAGCAGACCCCGTGACCCTGTGTTCGGATTCAGCGGGTTGGAAAATGGATGGATGGATATATCATAGATGCATATTTTATTATACCTACTTAACTTTTATCGACATTTATCTCACTCTATATTTATTATTCTAGTATCAGAATGTAGTTTAAGTTAATTTGTTTTGGTTTCAATAGATGTATTTTTCATATTTTCGATTCTTGTTTTCTTTTTTTCACATCTTCGCGCCCCCCTTTTTGTTACTTCGCGCCCCCCTATGGCGGCCTGCCCCCCAGTTTGAGAACCACTGGTCTATGTATTTGAATGTAATGTCGTTCAAGTCCCTGTTGGTGTAATGGTCAGGCGCCCCAATACTTTTGTCCTTATAGTGTACCACCTTTACCACATGTCCACACCATAGTAGGAGTAGACCCTGACTGTGTGTTCTGCTGATGCAGTCGCACTCATACACCACATTGCTGCACCCGACCACACAACGAACCACCTCAGGATCCCAAATTAGGACCCAAGTGGGTCAGCACCACACTAGTTTGTGACGATGCGGGTTCTCCTCCACGCGCCCATCTTCCTTCTGGGAGCCCTTGAACCCAACATCTTCGGTAGTGTCACAGATGAGCTTGGCAGTGAGGCATAACAATGGTGCAAAAAGTGCAAAAGTGCTTTTATTAAAAACAAAACCAACAAAACAAGTGTTCAAATAAATAAGTTCAGTGTATTCAAAAGTCTTCAAATAAATAATCCATTAAAACGGGTGAAAGGTGGAGGTTACAATCCAATAGAAAAAAATCTTTTTAAAACAACGAGGTTAAAACAATGGCTGGAAACAGTCTCTTAAAATCCAATGCACGGTGACTTCTTCTTTCTACCTGGCGGCTCCCCTTCTTTTCCCATCAGGCTTTGCAACAGGGGAGTCGCCCTACCTGCAGGTGCAGCTGCCTTCCACTCTGGTCCGGTAGCCTTCTGATCCCTGGCTATGTTGGGCTCCATCCGGACCAAGACTTGGGTTCTTTCCCCAGCGGCCAGGGCGCTCACGCTGGAGCTAAACCAGCCCAAAGCCTCCACGACTGCCGCTGCCTTTCGACGGCCAGTCGTCTTCAATACTGGTCACTCCAACTCCGTGATCGCTCAGTTGGGGTGACCGCTTTCTTCAGCCCCACCGAGTGTCAGCCAAACACTCCTCTGCAGGGGCTCACCTCCCAGCTGCCTGCCTTCTCTCCTTATCTAACTCTATATTTATTTTTCTAGTATCAGAATGTATCCATCCATCCATTGTCAGAAAAACGACCAAAAGACATCGAGAAGGTTTGGGGCAGCCACCCATTTAATCGATTACGGCTGCAAAAGCTATCAAAAAACAGAGACATGTTCATTCAACCGAGTCCAAAACAGAACTCACTTCCAGGTAGCAAGATGGCAGCTTTAAAGGCCAGTAGCGGAAGTGATGTCATCCCGAAAGGAACCAGAAGTGACGTCAGTGGCTGCCCCCGAGCTGGGTGGGATTTCCCTAGAATGTTCTGCAAAAGATCGAGAGGGAAAATTAGTGCAATCCGCCCCCCCTGGTCTGGCATGGAACTACCTGTATTTAAGCCCTTTAGCTGTCTCCTAAACACACGTGTGTGACACCATCCATTGTCCAACCCACTGAATCCGAACACAGGGTCACGGGGGTCTGCTGGAGCCATTCCCAGCCAACACAGGGCACAAGGCAGGAACCAATCCCGGGCAGGGTGCCAACCCACCGCAGTATCAGAATGTAGTTTAAGTTAATTTGTTTTGGTTTCAATAGATGTATTTTTCATATTTTCGATTCTTGTTTTCTTTTTTTGCACATCTTCGCCTGCTCTCGCTCTCTCTCTCTATCCTCTCCCTGCTTCCTGCCGCCTTCTTCCCTGCAACCTCCATCTCTTTCTTTTCTTTTCTTCCTTTCCCCCCTACTAGCCACCTTGTGCTTCTACAGGTGCTGGTCATAAAATTAGAATATCATGACAAAGTTGATTTATTTCAGTAATTCCATTCAAAAAGTGAAACTTGTATATTAGATTCATTCATTACACACAGACTGATGTATTTCAAATGTTTATTTCTTTTAATGTTGATGATTATAACTGACAACTAATGAAAGTCCCAAATTCAGTATCTCGGAAAATTAGAATATCAATTAAGACCAATGCAAAAAAAGGATTTTTAGAAATGTTGGCCAACTGAAAGGTATGAACATGAAAAGTATGAGCATGTACAGCACTCAATATTTAGCTGGGGCTCCTTTGGCCTGGATTACTGCAGCAATGCGGCGTGGCATGGAGTCGATCAGTCGGTGGCACTGCTCAGGTGTTATGAGAGCCCATGTTGCTCTGATAGTGGCCTTCAGCTCTTCTGAATTGTTGGGTCTGGTGTATTGCATCTTCCTCTTCACAATACCCCATAGATTTTATATTGGGTTAAGGTCAGGCAAGTTTGCTGGCCAATCAAGAACAGGGATACCATGGTCCTTAAACCAGGTACTGGTAGCTTTGGCACTGTGTGCAGGTGCCAGGTCCTGTTGGAAAATGAAATCTGCATCTCCATAAAGTTCGTCAGCAGCAGGAAGCATAAAGTGCTCTAAAACTTCCTGGTAGACGGCTGCGTTGACCTTGGACCTCAGAAAACATAATGGACCGACACCAGCAGATGACATGGCACCCCAAACCATCACTGACTGTGGAAACTTTACACTGGACCTCACGCAACGTGGATTCTGTGCCTCTCCTCTCTTCCTCCAGACTCTGGGACCTTGATTTCCAAAGGAAATGCAAAATTTACTTTTATCAGAGAACATAACTTTGGACCACTCAGCAGCAGTCCAAAGGCAAGACGCTTCTGATGCTGTCTCTTGTTCAAGAGTGGCTTGACACAAGGAATGCGACAGCTGAAACCCATGTCTTGCAAACGTCTGTATGTGGTGGTTCTTGAAGCACTGACTCCAGCTGCAGTCCACTCTTTGTGAATCTCCCCCACATTTTTGTTTCCCAATCCTCTCCAGGGTGCGGTTATCCCTATTGCTTGTCCACTTTTTTCTACCACATCTTGTCCTTCCCTTCGCCTGTCTATTAATGTGCTTGGACACGGAGCTCTGTGAACAGCCAGCCTCTTTAGCAATGACCTTTTGTGTCTTGCCCTCCTTGTGCGAGGTGTCAATGGTCGTCTTTTGGACAACTGTCAAGTCAGCAGTCTTCCCCATGATTGTGTAGCCTACAGAACTCGACTGAGAGACCATTTAAAGGCTTTTGAGTTAATTAGCTGATTAGAGTGTGGCACCAGGTGTCTTCAATATTGAACCTTTTCACAATATTCTAATTTTCCGAGATACTGAATTTGGGACTTTCATTAATTGTCAGTTATAATCATCAACATTAAAAGAAATAAACATTTGAAATACATCAGTCTGTGTGTAATGAATGAATCTAATATACAAGTTTCACTTTTTGAATGGAATTACTGAAATAAATCAACTTTGTCATGATATTCTAATTTTATGACCAGCACCTGTATATATCACGGGGACGTGGATCAGCTGTGGCAATCAGCAGCTCCCGGGAAAAATTACGGATGTGGGTGACTCCTCACCTGTGCACTTAAGTGAGGTTCACCCGCATCACGAATTCCCCGGGGAACCAATCCGCCACACACACCACGCCCCCCTCGCTAGTGCGCCGATTATTTCTTTAAAAAGTGGCTTTGTTAACTTGAGCTGTGGACCCGCTAAACCACATAGTTTGAATGGAGTGGAAGAGTGTGCCAATCCTGCCACCACTCCAGACAGTAGTGTCCTTCCTAAAAAGAAGCCAGCAGGACGTCACTGCAGACAGATGAGTTCGCTTCTGATGACTTGTGTGGTCGGGCACCATTTGAAGCAGTACTGGGGTGAGAGACAGCACCGCACCACAGGGGCACGCAGTCGTCTGTACTCATGTAACGATGACGGAGCGCGCCATGGAATGTGATTGGCCCGTAGGTGACGTTCCAATGAAGTCGGTGAATTTGCAAAGGTGGCAGGAGCAGATTAGAGATAATCTAGCGTATGCAGTATTACATTTACCGGAGAGTATTTTAAAAATGCACAAAGCTAAATGCACCCTGAGCTCAGCTGTTGCCAGCTATGCCAGCCTAATTGGTGATGCTGTAACTTTCATCTGATTAAGCAAAGGGAGAGTTTCGGCTCTTAAGCATAAGCTGTATGCTTTGATAAGTCATGGGATGGTGTGGTGTAAAGGAATCAAGATGATTATTGTAGGCCAGAAAAGGCACACACAATATTTGATATAGTTAACCAAAAAAAAAAGGGAAAAATAATAATAATAATACCAGCCGTGTCAGTCACTGCTATAGAGTGATTCAGGTGGAAATTCAAGGCTGTCACCCCACAGCAAGACTACGTGACGGCCTATGTTTAAGTCTTCAACGGAAAAATAAATATTTTGTGCCAGTCTTCTGCTCATCTGCCTAAACATTGGGATGAAATGAAAGTCAAAAGTATAGATTTGTCTTTCTGCCAGTAATAGATGGCACATCAAAGCCCATTTATCCAGCTGTTTTCAGAGTAGGAAATGTACTCGGAGTACACATTGGCCATATATATTTTTTTTTGGTGTTTCTGGGTGGGCATAACCTGCATACACATGGAACCAGTTATATGGTGAATGTGTTCTTATAAAGTGCTATATGTTATACAGAGTGAGCCAAAAAGAAGTGACGCATTTCAAACGTCTATTCTACCAAAATGCTACAAGTTAAAATAAATTTCATTACGACCCAAAAGAGCGAATACAAAATAATTTCTTTTTCACTGTGTTTTAACAATGATGTCTTCAAGGTGGTGGCCATTAGCCAAATGCTCTTCGAGATGATTTCTGAATACTTGCATGACTCGTTCAGCCATTTCAAGTGGAATATCGGAGATTTTGTAGGCTTCAAGGGCTTCCAGGTTTAGAGGTCGGTGTATTTAGACCTTCGACTTGAGAAGAAATCACACGGAGCGAGATCAGGCAAACGTAAAGGCCACCCGACATCATCGTGCAGGGTGATCAGCTTCTCCCAAAAAACTTGCATGGACCGTATGAGCTGTTCCTCCATCCTGTTGACACCAGGCATCCACCACATCTATTTCTTCCAGTTGGGAAGTTCTCGAGCATTTCAATGTAACGTTCTGAAGTGACGGTGGCGGTTGCTCCCCATCTCCTCAAAAAAAAAGTAAGGGCCTACAATGCCAAATTCTGCAACGGCCCACCAAACTGTAACACGTGTGCTCACTGTGCTGGGGTCTCTGATGAAGATCACCAGGGTTGGTTTCAGCCCAGTAGAGAAAGTTTTGCTTATTTACGCAACCATTCAAATGGAAATGTGCCTCATCGCTGAACATAACGATGGCGTCTCGATGAATGGTTTGCAGAATGTTCGCGCACAACTCTCTACGGCTCTGCCGGTCTCTCTCAGCGAGTTCCTGCACTGCCATCGTTTTGTGTGGATGGAAATGAAGGTCCTCGTGCAAAATCAAAGACGTGTTGGAAATGCGTGAGGCAGAAGCGAGCCGAACGTCTAGGAGACTGCAAAACTAATGCCCTTACAGCTTGGATGTTTTCAGGACGAGGGCGACCTGGACATTTTCTGTTCAATGTTGTACCCGTCTGTCTAAATTTAGTCACCCACTGAAGAACTGTTATCCAATTTGGGATGTCACCATTGGGAGGAATGCTGAGGTGTGTTCAGAAGGCACGTTGCATAGTGATGATGGAAGAACGGTTCGACGGCGAAAGCACGGTGTGCACCGAACCAAGGCATGTGGCCGACTGAAAACTTCAAGGGATCGCCGATCAAAGGACACCCACCCACCCAAACCCACTCAGCTTCCTCTACCTCTTGAGAAATGTGCTACTTCATTAATATTTAAGAAAATGATTTGGAAGCAGATCTCCTTTAGATGTTGTCTTGTCAAATGCCTAGGGATTGCATTCTCTTTAAAAGGCCCTCTATAAAGTAAAGTTCACAACATCAGACCCACCACTGACTCCTGATGTGGGCCCACCTGCACTATAAAAAAATCCATGGAAGCAGATGTCTTGTCAGGTGCCTTGGGATGGTGTTTACTGGCCAAAAGGCACGATATAAAGTCAAAGCTATTTGTTTCTAGAAGTCTTGCAATCAGAGGTCTTCTGAAAGGCACTATGGCCCCCTAAGAAGAACAAGGCTGCTGGCTTAACACCTCACCGTTTGACATTTGTAAAAAAATTGTGCATGTAAACATTTGTAATACATCCTGATGTTATTAGTCACAGCGGGTGAAGGTGCCAAATCAATAATCATAAATGATCGAAGGCACATGTGTGCCATGTTTAGTTTGTGCCTCGCTTCTGAGAACAGCCGTACCTCGTGTGTGTGTGAAGGGGGTAGAAAAAGAACACAGGCTGAGCTTTGACGTAAATCCTAAAAAGGCCTATTTAAAGAGAGAAACATTTCAATTTAAAGGTTTATTTCTTTAGTTAAAGAAATCTTTAGTCATAATAATAATAATAATACTTGGAGCCACCAGTGGGTTCAAAACCCAATCCGCTGACTGTGTGGAGTTGGCACATTCTCACCTCAGCCACCCAGTGACATGCAGATTGGGTGACTCTCAGTGGTGACTCTGAATTGGCTCATTGTGACGTGTGTGTGTCCTGCAGAGGTCTGGGACCCCATTCAGGGATCCGGGTCCCCATGCCCATGAACTGAATGCATGGCAAATAACAATCATGAAGCATTTAATTTATGGAGCGTCTTTTTCCAGCCTCATAGTGCTTTACAAGTACAGAACCCTATTTTATATATAAATGTCTACGTGTGGAAGTGTGTGTGTCGGTCCGGCCCAGAAGTGAGAGGTGGAGTCGGGGTAAGGGATACAGAAAAGTTGCCTGGCCGCTAATAACACAAATGAGGCGAGCACATCAGCAAAATGAATCCTCCTAGGAGAGAGATGTCCAGAGTAGTTCATTTCAATTACCTGACATCTCTACATTTCAATTTTATTTTTGACGATTTCAATAGTTTCTAGGACCCCGTGCTTTTTACAGCAAGGGCTTACACAGCTAGTTTTATATATAAATATCTATGCATTGAAGTGTGTCTGTCTGTCTGGCTCAGAAATGCGAGGCTACAGCATGAAGCTCAAAGAAAGCAACTCTGTCGCCAAAAATGCAACCGCAGAGTAAAGAGAAACTCGCTTAGCCGCTAATACACAAGCGAGGTGAGCACATCGGGAAAACAAAACCTGTAACGAGAGAGAAACTCACTTAGCCGCTGATAGACGATGTCAGCAAAATGAAACCGACGAGGAAAGAGAATCTCGTTTAGCCGCTAATACACAAGCGAGGCGAGCACATCGGGAAAACAAAACCTGTAACGAGAGAGAATCTCGCTTAGCCGCTAATAGACGATGGAGGCAAGCACATCAGCAAAACGAAACCGCTGACGAGAGAGAAACTCACTTAGCCGCTGATAGACGATGTCAGCAAAATGAAACCGACGAGGAAAGAGAATCTCGTTTAGCCGCTAATACACAAGCGAAGCGAGCACATCGGGAAAACAAAACCTGTAACGAGAGAGAAACTCACTTAGCCACTGACAGACGACGTCAGCAAAATGAAACCGACGAGGAAAGAGAATCTCGCTTAGCCGCTAATAGACGATGGAGGCAAGCACATCAGCAAAACGAAACCGCTGACGAGAGAGAAACTCACTTAGCCGCTGATAGACGATGTCAGCAAAATGAAACCGACGAGGAAAGAGAATCTCGTTTAGCCGCTAATACACAAGCGAGGCGAGCACATCGGCAAAACGAAACCTCTAACGAGAGAGAAACTCACTTAGCCACTGACAGACGACGTCAGCAAAATGAAACCGACGAGGAAAGAGAATCTTGTTTAGCCGCTAATACACAAGCGAGGCGAGCACATCGGCAAAACGAAACCTCTAACGAGAGAGAAACTCACTTAGCCACTGACAGACGACGTCAGCAAAATGAAACCGACGAGGAAAGAGAATCTCGCTTAGCCGCTAATAGACGATGGAGGCGAGCACATCAGCAAAACGAAACCGCTGACGAGAGAGAAACTCACTTAGCTGCTGATAGACAACGGAGGTGAGCACGTCGGCAAAACGAAACTGACGAGAAAAGAGAAACTCGCTTAGCCGCTAATACACAAGCGATGCGATCGATTGATTGAAGTGCCAGAATTCATAGTTTATAGGAACCCAGGCCTTTTACAGCACAGGCTTACACAGCTAGTACAAATATAATTTTCAGTTATACCCCAGGTAGGCTAAGTGAGAGGTGGGCACTGAACTGCCAACATTTTTGGTGATATGTAAAATAGAGTTCAAGGTGTGAACAAATGTAGCCATTGTGGAGCTATAAAGTGATCTGATTTTCCCAGCTTGTAATGGTGAAAAAGGTTATTGGCGCTATATACAAAATATTGATTGACTGAACTATATAACATCCATCCATCCATTTTGCAACCCGCTGAATCCGAACACAGGGTCACGGGTATCTGCCGGAGCCAATCCCAGCCAACACAGGGCACAAGACAGGAACCAATCCTGGGCAGGGTGCTAACCCACCGCAGGACACACACAAACACCAAGCACACACGAAGCACACACTAGGGCCAATTTAGAATCGCCAATCCACCTAACCTGCATGTCTTTGGACTGTGGGAGGAAACCGGAGCGCCCGGAGGAAACCCACGCACACACGGGGAGAACATGCAAACTCCACGCATGGAGGACTCGGGAAGCCAACCCAGGTCTCCTAACTGCGAGGCAGCAGCGCTACCACTGCGCCACCCCTATATAACATTAGAAAGATAATTTCATTTACCTGCAATAATAGATAATATGTATTATATGTAGACAGTATGATTGGAAGCATCAGTGATAGATAAGTAGTTAGTCATGTTGAAGTTTATTTGTCATTCCAGTCATATCTAAAATACTCAATACCAGAAAACATGCAAAAAGGGAAAAACCACAAAAATGTAAACATACACACACACACACACACATATATATATATATATATATATGTATATAGTTTACTGTCAAATAATGCAAAGAGTACGCGACACGTGTTTCGCCCTAATTCTGGGCTCATCAGGCGTACACACTCACTGCACTCCAGGTAGGTAACCACCCATATAATCAGATTGTGACACAGACTACGAATGCAATGAATGTAATTACTCCGATCAACATACTGTCAAACAAACGAACCACACGCCGTGGCGCAATGTTAGGGGCTTCGCCTCTAGCGCTGACGTCCGAGGTTCGATTCCCGTAAGGGAGTGCAGTGAGTGTGTACGCCTGATGAGCCCAGAATTAGGGCAAAACACATGTCGCGTACTCTTTGCATTATTTGACAGTAAACTATTTTCAACCATTCTATGATCTGCTTCTCGCAACTGAAGGAGGGCACCGTGGCAGATGTTAGCCGACCTGCTGACCAACCACAAGAGTTACCTCGTAGGTAACCACCCATACAGTCAGATTGTGACACAGAGTACGAATGCAATGAATATATATATAATATATATACTGTATGTATGTATAAATATAAATATACAGTGCATCCGGAAAGTATTCACAGCGCATCACTTTTTCCACCTTTTGTTATTTTACAGCCTTATTCCAAAATGGATTAAATTAATTTTTTTCCTCAGAATTCTGCACACAACACCCCATAATGACAACATGAAAAAAGTTTACTTGAGATCTTTGCAAATTTATTAAAAATAAAAAAACTGAGAAATCCCATGTACATAAGTATTCACAGCCTTTGCTCAATACTTTGTCGATGCACCTTTAGCAGCAATTCCAGCCTCAAGTCTTGTTGAATATGATGCCACAAGCTTGGCACACCTATCCTTGGCCAGTTTGGCCAGTTCCTCTTTGCAGCACCTCTCAAGCTCCATCAGGTTGGATGGAAAGCGTCGGTGCACAGCCATTTTAAGATCTCTCCAGAGATGTTCAATCGGATTCAAGTCTGGGCTCTGGCTGAGCCACTCAATGACATTCACAGAGTTGTCCTGAAGCCACTCCTTTGATATCTTGGCTGTGTGCTTAGGGTCGTTGTCCTGCTGAAAGATGAACCGTCGCCCCAGTCTGAGGTCAAGAGCGCTCTAGAGCATTTTTTCATCCAGGATGTCTCTGTACATTGCTGCAGTCATCATTCCCTTTATCCTGACTAGTCTCCCAGTCCCTGCCGCTGAAAAACTTCCCCACAGCATGATGCTGCCACCACCATGCTTCCTCCAAACGTGATGCCTGGCATTCACACCAAAGAGTTCAATCTTTGTCTCATCAGACCAGAGAATTTTCTTTCTCATGGTCTGAGACTCCTTCAGGTGCCTTTTGGTAAACTCCAGGCGGGCTGCCATGTGCCTTTTACTAAGGAGTGGCGTCCGTCTGGCCACTCTACCATACAGGCCTGATTGGTGGATTGCTGCAGAGATGGTTGTCCTTCTGGAAGGTTCTCCTCTCTCCACAGAGGACTTCTGGAGCTCTGAAAGTGTGACCATCGGGTTCTTGGTCACCTCCCTGACTAAGGCCCTTCTTCCCTGATCGCTCAGTTTAGATGGCTGGACAGCTCTAGAAAGAGCCCTGGTGGTTTCGAACTTCTTCCACTTACGGATGATGGAGGCCACTGTGCTCATTGGGACCTTCAAAGCAGCAGATATTTTTCTGTAACCTTCCCCAGATTTGTGACTCGAGACAATCCTGTCTGAGAGGTCTACAGACAATTCATTTGACTTCATGCATGGTTTGTGCTCTGACATGAACTGTCAACTGTGGGACCTTATATAGACAGGTGTGTGCCTTTCCAAATCAGGTCCAGTCAACTGAATTTACCACAGGTGGACTCCAATGAAGCTGCAGAAACATCTCAAGGATGATCAGGGGAAACAGGATGCACCTGAGCTTAATTTTGAGCTTCATGGCAAAGGCTGTGAATACTTATGTACATGTGCTTTCTCAGTTTTTTTATTTTTAATAAATTTGCAAAGATCTCAAGTAAACTTTTTTCACGTTGTCATTATGGGGTACATATATACATATATATTTACAGTACATATATATATATATTTTATATGTATATATACAGACACACACATTAACACTGGCCACTTTATTAGGTCCACCTGTTCAACTGCTTGTTCACACAAATATCTAATCAGCCAATCACATGGCAGCAGCTCAATGCATTTCAGCCTGTAGACGTTGTCAAGATGACCTGCTGAAGTTCAAACCGAGCATCAGAGTGGAGAGGAAAGGGGACTGAAGAGACTTTGAGTGTGATATGGGTGTTGGTACCAGACGGGCTGCTCTGAGTATTTCACAAACTGCTGATCTACTGGGATTTTCATGCACAACCATCTCTAGAGTTTACAGAGAGTGGTCTGAAAAAGGGAAAATATGCATTGAGTGGCAGTTCCAAGGGCAACAATTGCCTTGTTGATGCCAAAGGTCAGAGGAGAATGGTCAAACTGGTTTGAGCTGACAGAAAGACAACAGACACTCAAATAAGCTCTCGTTACAACCGAGGTGTGCAGAAGAGCATCTCTGAGCACACAACACATCGAACCATGAAACAAGTGGGCTACAGCAGGAGGAGATCACAACAGGTGCCACTCCTGTCAGCTAAGAACAGACACCTGAAGCTACAATTTGCATGAGCTCATCCAAAATACGTCACCTGGTCTAATAAGTCTCAATTTCTGCTGTGATTTTTGGATGGTAGGCTCAGAATTTGGTGTCAACAACACAAAAGAATAGACCCATCCTGCCTTATATCAATGGTTGAGGCTGCTGGTGGTGGTGTAATGATGAGAGGGATATTTTCTTGTCACACTTTTTTTTTTTGTTCTTCATTTCTCCTTATACAATTTCTATTATTAGGAATTTGTTAGTTTTCGCATACCCCTTGGGGTCAGAGCGCAGGTTCTGCCATTGTACAGCACCCCTGGAGCAATTACAGGTTAAGGGTCTTGCTCAAGGGCCAAGCAGAGTAGGATCTCTTGTGGCAGTGACGGGGATTCGAACCGGCAACCTTCTGGATATCAGCGCAGAACCTTAGCATCAGAGCCACCACTCCGCACTTCGGGCCCCTTAGTACCAACTGAGCACCATTTAAATGCCACAGCCTACCTGTGTTGTATTGTTGCTGACCATGTCCACCCCTTTATGACCGCAGTGTCCCCATCTTCTGATGGCTCCTTCCAGCACAAAAATGAGCCATGTCACAAAGTTCAAAAAATCTCAAATTGGTTCCTTGAACATGACAATGAGTTCACTGGACTCAAATGGACTCCACAGTCAGCAGACGTCAGTCCAATAGAGCACCTTTGGGATGTGTTGGAGCGGGAGATTCGCATCATGGATGTGCAGATGGCAAATCTGCAGCAACTGTGTGATGCTGTCATGTCAATATGTAGCAAAATCCCTGAGGAATGTTTCCAGCACCTTGTTGAATCAATGCCATGAAGAATTACAGCAGTTCAGAATGCAGGTGTACCTAATAAAGTAGGTGGTATATATACTGTACTGTATATCCATCCATCCATCCATCCATTATCCAACCCGCTACCTCCTAACTACAGGGTCATGGGGGTTCCGCTGGAGCCAATCCCAGCCAACACGGGGAGCAAGGCAGGAAATAAACCCTGGGATGGGCACCAGCCCACTGCAGGGCACACACACACATACATATCCACACACCAAGCACACACTAGGGATAATTTAGGATTGCCAATGCACCTAACCTGCATGTCTTTGGACTGGGAGGAAACCGGAGCACCCGGAGAAAACCCACGCAGACACGGGGAGAACATGCAAACTCCAGGCAGGGAGGACCTGGGAAGCGGGTATATATATATATATATATTATATATATATATATATATATATATATATATATATATATATATACAGTATTTGAGAAAGAGAGAGAGCTAGAAATTCACAAAAGGAGAAAATGAACCACATATCCTAAAGCATCCTCGATACCTGAGCCGGAGGAAAACAACCAAACACACAGGAATCATTAGGCAATGTACAGCAAATAGTCCTCCCGTACATCCTTTTCCTAACTGGGTTTTGTATAAAACATGGAAATGTTTATGTAAAAAATTTTCTTGATGCCAGCACTCAGATTCTGCCAGTGTTTACTGTTATTCTCATCATGCTATTTCAGAATTTCCAGTTATCTTTAAAGATTAAAGAGGAATGGGATCACTCACAGTGTGACCTTGGGGGAACTAGAACCCAGACCACCGAAACTGAGGGGCAACACTGCTAATGAGTGAACTATTGTGACATCGTTACTTCAATAATCCATCATCCACCCATCCACTTTCTATGGATTTCTTTTTTCATTTTAAAGCCACAGGCAGCCAGAGTTTAACCCAGCAACAAAGCAAGAAACCAAAAACTAAGCAGTAGTGGAGTTTCATACATGCAGGCTCCAACACTAGCTAATGGATGGCCCATTTAGAATTACCAGTCAAGTTGAAATATGACAGGAGACCTGCAGTATGTGGCACACACCCACAATGGGCCGATTCGTGCTGATTAGTAATCCTAACATGTGTGTTGTAGGAATGTGGGAGGAACCCAAACAAAGCTGGGAACTGAAAGAGGTCAATGGAGCGGTGAGGCGTACACCCAACTCACTGTTGTCACTCTCTCAGTTATCCGCCTGTTTTCAGAATCCACATTTTCCATTATTGGGTTACTTGGAGTTGGACTCTGTAAATTCATTGTATGCTGCCATTCATATCTGAGCATTTATTTAATTACGATTAGCACCCCCTCACCTTTCACATTATAGTCAGTCACTAGTTACTTGTTATCGATCTCCATAGTTTTATTTTGCCGTTCTCAAGCTATTTTTTTATCTACTGTATGTAGCTTTGAAATCACTCCATCTTTTGGTCTAGTTATTCTCACTCTCTATTTATCAATGGCAAATCTCTTTGTATGTATTGATCATCTATCCATTTCTATCTACCTTATACAGTGCCCTTCATATATATATATAAATATCCATCTATTGATCAATATATCATTAGCCGCCCCTACTATTTATTTCTCATTAGTCCCTCTCTCTATCTGTTTGTCATTGGCTGTTCCATCTTTGTCTATCTAATTATCAGTAACCACTCACTTTCCATCAACCTGATTGTAAACGCCTTTCAAGATATATTATCATTTATCTACTTAATATAAAGTGCCTTTCATACAAGTCCATCTCTCTATCTAGAAATAATTATCTGTTCTTTTGGCCAATGCATTTTAATCAATTAATCTTATTTAATGCCTTTCATGTCTATCTGTCTGGCACAAGCCACTCCCCTTCTATTTATTTCTCATTAGCCACTCCCTGTTGTTATTATTATTATTATTATTATTATTATTATTATTTATATCTATCATTAGCCTTTTCCTCTTCATCTATGCCATTTATATAGTGCATTTGGTATATATCTGTTACATATTGCCTTTCACATATCTATCTATCTATCTATCTATCTATCTATCTATCTATCTATTATAGAGTGCCTTTCACATCTATCTATCTATCTATCTATCTATCTATCTATCTATCTATCTATCTATCTATCTATCTATCTATCTATCTATCTATCTATCTATCTATTATATAGTGCCTTTCACATCTATCTATCTATCTATCTATCTATCTATCTATCTATCTATCTATCTATCTATCTATCTATCTATCTATCTATCTATCTATCTATCATAGAGTGCCTTCATATCTATCTATCTATCTATCTATCTATCTATCTATCTATCTATCTATCTATCTATCTATCTATCTATCTATCTATCTATCTATCGCTACTTGCCCCTATTTATTTTTAATTAGTCACTCTCTATCTATTTATCATTAGTTATAAATCCATTACCATTATTCATCCATCCATCCATCCATTTTCCAACCCGCTGAATCCGAACACAGGGTCACGGGGGTCTGCTGGAGCCAATCCCAGCCAACACAGGGCACAAGGCAGGAACCAATCCTGGGCAGGGTGCCAACCCACCGCAGGACACACACAAACACACCCACACACCAAGCACACACCAGGGCCAATTTAGAATCGCCAATCCACCTAACCTGCATGTCTTTGGACTGTGGGAGGAAACCGGAGTGCCCGGAGGAAACCCACGCAGACACGGGGAGAACATGCAAACTCCACACAGGGAGGACCCGGGAATCGAACCCAGGTCCCCAGATCTCCCAACTGCGAGGCAGCAGCACTACCCACTGCGCCACCGTGCCGCCCACCATTATTCATATATGCACTATTTGTTTATAATTAACTATATAAATTGTTAACCACTCCCCTTTCATCTGTCTATCATGAATACTTAGGCACTCCTTTTATATCTTTGTACTGTTATTCTGTCTAACATGGCTTTTATAGCTATGTTATAATCTATATTCAGTACCTGTTATAATGTGCTTTTCAGAAATGAGGGTTATCTGTCTATGATACAGTCAGTCAGTCATTGTCCAACCCACTATATCCCAACTACAGGTTCACAGGGGTCTGCTGGAGCCAATCCCAGCCAGCACAAGGTGCAAGGCAGGAACAAATCCCCAGGCAGGGTGCCAGCCCACCACAGATCTATGATATAGTGCCTTTCATATCTAACTGTGATGTGGTGTCTTTCAAATCTATCTATCCATCTCATATAGTGCCTTTCATGTCTTACTCTTACTAGCCACTCCCCTTTTTATTCATCATTAGCCCTTCCCTCTCTGTTTATCTAATTATCTTTAGCCACACCCTCTCCATTAATCTAATTCAGATTATTCATTAGCTGCTCCCTCTCTGTTTCTCAATAACTACTTTCTTTTTGTGTCATATCAATGACTACCGATGTCCTTTTCAATCTATGATAATGCCTATCCTATCTTTGTATGTATTTGTTTACAGTACCCTTGTTAGTTGCGTTTCTTTTTATATAGTGCCTTGTACAATGGGTTTGCTTGAATACTCCATTGTCAGGCTGTGATCAATATCAGTGTGGCACATAGACAGGCGGTTCGGCCTTGCTCCTTAAGTGGGTATTTCATGTTGTGCAGGTCAGGATTTTGATTTGTTTGTTATCTTGACTATTTTTTGTTTTAACGCATGCTGCCATTTTACGTTATACAAGGCCAATTTCTTCAAAAGCTCAATATCCTCAGGAGTAATACTGGACTTTTTTTTTTTTTTTGAGTCTGCAGTCAAATGTGAAATGTGCAGTGCAGCCAAGGCCTTCAATGAGATTCTTGTATCAACAGAATGGCCCTTTGGACCAGATGCGGCCATGCAGGCCGTGACACTCATTAGCAGGCGGACGACTTATTGCTGGGACAGCTGAAAAGCCCACCTTCGGCGGAGACGCCATTTCCTAATGGTAAATGATCTTGCAGCTCCCCTCGGTTTCCCTCGGCTGCAGTATTTCCAGTGGTATGAGAGCGCCGGTGTGCTGTCACCTCAGTCTTTTTAGCAAGTGGTAGTAAAACGTGCTGATGGTGCCACACAAATATTCTGCTTGGTTCTCTGAGCAGCATATGGGTAGCTGGCGGAAAGCCAGGACTCTGAACATACACAACATGGGAGGGCAGTGGCACCGCTCACCTTGGTGCATGACATGAATCAAAGTGTGCATCTGAAACAGGAGGCACGGCTCAGGCTGAAGGTCAGCGTCGCAGTGACTGAGGGGGGCATCAGGGGCCACACCCTGCAAGGCCGTAACACCGGATTGCTTTTACAAGTGCTTTTTGTTGTGGTGTGTCTGTTTTGATGAACTGGTTTAAAATAAATAAATAAAAGTGACATTCATGCATTCTTTCAATTTCTTAACTTAAAACAGAGTGCCAGTGTTCTAGTGTCTAATGCATCATCATCAGGTATGAGACACGAGCCAACCCTTAACGGCCATCAATAGCGTAAATTCTTAAAGTAAAGCTTCAACCGGGCCGGGATGCTTCAACAGTATTGTGTGATGGTAAGAAAGTCAATTCATGTGCCTGTGCTGCAATTGGGAAAAACAAAACAGATGTCACCAGTTGTATCTCAAAAGTCGTAAGTTGCCTGGGATAATCGTACATAACTAGCAAATCATGCTTGCGAAAATTTCGCAAGAATAAAAGCATGAATGAAATGGTGATGAGGGAGAGAAGAACATCACACGCTACAGTAAGAAAGGAGATTATGTGAATAAGTTGTGACTTGTGAGAGGACTCAGTATTAGAAGAGTCACATGATTACAATTATACAATACAATACAGTTTATTTTTGTACAGCCCAAAATCGCACAAGAAGTGCCGCAATGGGCTTTAACAGGCCCTGCCTCTTGACAGCCCCCCAGCCTTGACTCTCTAAGAGGACAAAGAAAAACTCCCAAAAAACCCTTGTAGGGAAAAAAATGGAAGAAACCTTAGGAAAGGCAGTTCAAAGAGAGACCCCATTCCAGGTAGGTTGGGCGTGCAGTGGGTGTCAAAAAGAAGGGGGTCTATACAATACAATACAATACATAGAACAGAACAAATCCTCAATACATCCATCCATCCATCCATTTTCCAACCCGCTGAATCCGAACACAGGGTCACGGGGGTCTGCTGGAGCCAATCCCAGCCAACACAGGGCACAAGGCAGGAACCAATCCCGGGCAGGGTGCCAACCCACCACAGATCCTCAATACAGTATAAAAATAAAAATTTTACAAATATGGAGCAGAATTTAGCAGTAGATGATATCCCATAATATGATTTGGATTTGTTTAGAGTCCTGGAGAACTCAGCCATCAAGCTGCCTCCCCCTATTGGCCGTTCTACAGCTGAAACAGCGCTGGACCAGCCAATCCGATGAAAGGACCCCTCTTTCCCACGATTCCTGCAATCCTCCATCAGGGATGACTTTACCTTAGGCAGGCAAAACAACTTGGCAGGTGGGCCATGGCACCAAGTGCCATATTTGAGTAACAAGAAGAGAAACAGAACAGGTGAGGGTTAGTAACAAATTGTAACGATCATGTTACTTATGTTTTAGTGCTAATGACTAACAACAGAGATGCAGTCTGTACAGTTAATCAGCAGCTCTAGTCAGGGTGTGCTAAACTGAAGTAGTGAGTCTTCAGTCGGGATTTGAAAGCTGAGACTGAAGGGGCATCTCTTATTGTAGCAGGCAGACCATTCCACAGTTTAGGGGCCTTGTAACTAAAAGCTCGACCTCCCACTGTTATTTTATTAATCCTTAGAATCCTAAGCAGACCAGCATCTTGAGATCTTAATGTATGTTTGGTTTGTAAGTCATGATAAGTTCAGACAAGTAAGGCGGACCTTGGCAATTTAATGCTTTATATGTTAAAAGGAGGATTTTGAAATCCGCCCTAAACTTAACCGGGAGCCAGTGTAAGGATTTAAGAACTGGAGTTATGTGTTCGTATTTTCTTGTAATAATGGGATGTTATTCTAGTCACTTACAGTACAACAGCAGGAAGATTTACAATACAAAGTGTAACGTGAACAGGTTAAGAGAACATATTGGATAAGAAGGGAAATGCAGGGCACATATCAGTCAGTCTGTGTGAAGTGTGGCCATCAGGTAATGTAGTATACTGACGTCTATAATAATTGTCGGAAAACGTAATTTGTTGCATAAACGTTATTGTCAGCAAAAATATTCCTCTGTGTGTACCCTGCAAGTACCTGTACGTTTAACCCATGTTTCGATGTAACTCTGGAAAATGTTTTATACAACTGGCCATGGGGAAAAACAGGGCCTGGCAAATAAACTCCAACGTTATTAAACATTTATCGTTGTGACTTGGTGACAGTCATACAATACGCTAAACGAATGGGGAATTGCCTATGCCGTAATATAAAGGGAATATCTTGTTTGGAGTTGTCAGTGTTATGGAATCCTTGTAGTTTTGTCCGTCATGATGTTTTTTGTTGTCTGACAGTTTGCCGCTGCTCTTCAGAAAGGTTGTGTGTGTAATTAGTTTTTCGTTGACTGTCGAGGTGCAAGACTCGCTGCCGCTGATCTTTGGATAATGTCGCTCTGTGGTTTGTCATACGTTGTCTTTGTTGTTCGAAGGCCTTTGCTGGTTGGTCTGGCGTGATGTCGATGTTTCTGCTTCTGTGCGTTGGTGTGAGTATGTAGGCCGGTGAGACCATTTCTGTTGGTTGCAGTTAGGCTGTATGTGCCTTTTCATTTTGTCGGGAGGCTTACATTGATGTGAAGGAAAAAGGAGGTGTAAAATGGTAGTGCGACTATTCAGTTTCGGTCAGTAACAAAGTTCACACAGTCAAATACCAGAGTAGATAATCGGTCACATTGAAGAATTGAAGATAAGCTAAAGACCAAAACTCTACCAGGAGCACCAGGATTCCTCGCTATTGTTGTGGAGGGATATAGTAGTTGTGTCAACCATTGTTTATATCGAGCATGGACGGACACAAGCGAAATAATACAGGGGAGGTTCACTCAAAATATTCTGTTGTTAGGATGAAGCAATCTGAACCAAAACAATACTCTCTATCCCTTGACGTTTGTGTAATCGATTGCATTACATGCGATGCTGGAAGTGTTTTCTGTTTTCTGCCAGACACATTTCGACGTGGCGCTCCATGTTTGTGAACGTATCGGCAAGCTTCTTGGGGGGAATAGCAGCAGTTGGATGTTTTCCTTCAAATCTTCCACAGTTGCGAGGCTTGTTCCGATAGACTTTTCCTTTGAGCAGACCCCAAAGGAAGAAGTCTGGTGGTGTCAGATCCTCCGACCGTAGTGGCCAAAGCCCCTTTGAAATGACCCTGCTGCCGAAAAATTTGTGCCATGCTCCTTGCCGATGTGTGACACGTTGCTCCATTGTGCATCAAGTAACCTTCTGTTAACTCACGATCATCCAGTTGATTCTGACATCGCTTAATTAAACGAATTGGTGACCCGATAGGTTTGCACCATGAAGACACACTGCTCAATACTGTACACCACCGTCCTGATGAGAAGTTGAGTGACTGAGTGAAGGGGTACAGGCGGTCTGCACCCTGAAGTTGCAAATGGAGGTTAAACGTCTCGACGGCTGTCCGGCGCCCATCTCATCGCTCCGACACAGGGGAATCCCGGCTTGTTCGAAGCACCATATACTGAGGAGCACATTGCACGCTGTTTCGTTCAGATTGCTTCATCCTAGCGAGAGTTATTACAGAACTAGGCTCACCCACCTTTTAAGGCGACCGACTTTTATCCTCAATTTGTGTGCACTCCATGTGTACATCAGGCATGTAAGTGTAGGGAATGAGAACATCAAAGTGCCCATTCATAACATCTCCCGAAAACATCCATCCATCCATTTTCCAACCCGCTGAATCCAAACACAGGGTCACGGGGGTCTGCTGGAGCCAATCCCAGCCAACACAGGGCACAAGGCAGGAACCAATCCCGGGCAGAGTGCCAACCCACCGCAAGACACACACAAACACACCCACAC
The DNA here is from genome assembly GCF_900747795.2 of Erpetoichthys calabaricus. Classification (NCBI taxonomy): domain Eukaryota; kingdom Metazoa; phylum Chordata; class Cladistia; order Polypteriformes; family Polypteridae; genus Erpetoichthys; species Erpetoichthys calabaricus. Next base: position 15,167,406 of record NC_041395.2, on the reverse strand, counting down.
ACCAAGCACACACTAGGGACAATTTAGAATCGCCAATCCACCTAACCTGCATGTCTTTGGACTGTGGGAGGAAACCGGAGCGCCCGGAGGAAACCCACGCTGACACGAGGAGAACATGCAAACTCCACGCAGGGTGGACCTCCCGAAAACCTACGTTTTTTTATCCCCTCCAGTGCCTGTCCAAACTTAGAATGTAGGACTCCATAACAATATACTTGAAACTCATAGGGGAACAACTCTCCCTCTGCCATTAGCTCAGAAATGGTACCATAAGTTTGAGACTTTGACATTTCAGTGAGACAGTGAAGCTCATTTGTATAAGAGATTCCTAACGGCATTATTGTAAATGGCTGAAACCTTGACCAATTACTTAAAGCATGTCGTACAATGTCAGCCCGAATCTGTACCGCTAAAGACAGAGTTTCATACACTAAATAAGCTATAGATGAGAATAAGCAAGCACCATCTCCCCTGATATTTACTACGCGGTGAGGCATTTGTATTTCCAGAGACATAATTTTGTCTACTTTTCCAGCGCATCGTGCACAAAAGCAAGGGAACGATGGGAGCACCAGAACTCTGCTCACATCGCGTTGCTTCGTACCGCAAGCCGCAAGTAGTAAGTCTGTGATAAGTGGAATACCGCTACACTTTGCACTCACGGGACGGAAGGACAATCCCGACCGCTTTTATATAGTAAAAGATATTCAGGGTCTCTTTCGAGTGAATCTCCCTATATCATTAAAACTGTCAAATATAAAACACCGGACGTTTTACTTAAACCATATACTGCACTAGTAAGACCACGTCTGGAGTGTTGTCTGCAGTTCTGGTCACCACACTGCAAGAAAGACATAGCAGCACTTGAAGCTGTGCAGAGGAGAGCAACCAGGTGCATCATGGGACTGAATTCCATTTTATATTCTGACAGTTTCAGAAAACTAATCCTGTTTAGTCACTGAAGAGAGGAGACTGTGCGGGGACCTCATCCATGTCCTCAAAATCGGCAAAGCCATTTATAAAGTGGACCCCACGTCAATCCCATACTCAGATGCAGGGACATCCCAGCTTGTTCGAAGCTCCATATACCGAGGAGCACATTGCACGCTGTTTTGCTCAGATTGCTTCATCCTAGTGAGTTATTACAGAATATTCGGGATCTCCTTCGAATGAATCTCACTATATCATTAAAACTGTCGAATATAAAACACCGGACGTTTTACTTAAACCATATACTGCACTAGTAAGACCACGTCTGGAGTGTTGTCTGCAGTTCTGGTCACCACACTGCAAGAAAGACATAGCAGCACTTGAAGCTGTGCAGAGGAGAGCAACCAGGTGCATCATGGGACTGAATTCCATTTTATATTCTGACAGTTTCAGAAAACTAATCCTGTTTAGTCACTGAAGAGAGGAGACTGTGCAGGGACCTCATCCATGTCCTCAAAATCGGCAAAGCCATTTATAAAGTGGACCCCACGTCAATCCCATACTCAGATGCAGGGACATCCCAGCTTGTTCGAAGTTCCATATACCGAGGGGCACATTGCACGCTGTTTTGCTCAGATTGCTTCATCCTAGTGAGTTATTACAGAATATTCGGGGTCTCCTTCGAGTGAATCTCCCTGTATAAGGATAGTTTGCTACCGGAGAGATGCCGGGCTTTAAGGGACTCTGAACTGTTTCGTAATAGCAGACTCTGACACCCCTCAAAAGCCTTGAACTGTGAGTAAGCTTATTTTGACTCTTTGACTCTTATGTCCATTTCATTCATATAGTGCCTTTGCCATGCTGGAATGACTTTGCAAGTATTTAAAAAGTGCAACAAAGGTACAGTGAGATTTCAGTGTAGTACCACCGGACAGAAATAAAGCAATGGCGTCTCCCACTATTAGTATCCTCCAGATAACTGTGCAGCGCCTGCATCGATCCCAAAGCTAGGTATCTTCACCCAGCCGGTGTGCTTTCAAAATTGGATGCCATATGTGCCCATGCTTGCCGTGGTGTGAAGCGATGAAGATGCTTTGTAATTTTTTTTTTTTTCTTCTTCCAAATTCAGACCTTTGCACAACATCCTTGAGAGCACAAAGTGGTTGCCTGGCAACTCCTGCTACTGCCATGAGAGCTGTTAAAAAACTGCCTTCCGTCTTAAAAAAAAAAAAAAAAACTAAATATGGGAAAATGTTGGTTTACTAGGATAAAAGAAAAGAAAATCAATATTCAGTAAAGGATAATTAAAAAAAAAAAATAAAAACTACAGACGGAAACGTGGCATTGATAATATTTTAATATTAAAATCAGCCACCTTAAAATATACCACCATGGCGTCATTTGTTGGAGTGAAGTGCGCACCGCCAGGTCGTCATACCCCTGAAGGTCATTAAGGAATCATTTCTTTTAGTTTCGATTCACCATGTGAGTGTTGGCTGCATACTGGCGTGGTGGTGTTTGGATTTTTGTTACTCAGCTGGTATTCATGGGTCTGGTACACCCGCAGTGTTTTTGGGTACACATAATGCTTTATGTCAAGCTGCTTAACAGATGTGGACGTTTTCTCACTTACACACAATGTCGTCAGTAAATATGTTTAATATTAACTCTTAAGCTCTGCTAGATCACATTTCTCAGTGAAAGTGCTGTTCGATTCTTGTCTTGATTCTTGGTCTGTCTATTAAATAACGAGATTGACACGATAACTCACTTTTATTTATATAACAATTCTAAAGCTTGTCCCCTTCTTTGTACCCACCATTCTCAATTACGCATCGATGCAGTTGTCAAAGACGTGGAGCAGATCAGTCTCTCTCAGGTGTTTCAAGACATCTGACATTTTCTTCTTTACTGCATCCATTGACTCAAAACTTCAATTTAGGAAAAACACAACCGTCCGAGAAATGCAGTTTTCTCCGCAAGCCTCAGTAAGCATTTCAAAAGATCCCATTGGTGTTTTGTTACATTTTACTGAAAGTTTCAAATTTGACACATTGCTCAATTTTTAAACTTAGCATGACTCCGGCACACAAGGGGAAACACAACTGCATTAAACTGTGACTGACAATCGACTAAATGGCAAGGAGTGTTGTCGTTTGTCGTGCAGGTTTGGACAGGTTTAAACTGGCATGGTAAGTGCTCATAATCAGTTCTCACCGCTTTGTTTAAGAGATAAAAACACAGTCTCGTTATTTAATAGACAGACATCTATAGACAGTGCTCCAGGTACTTCCTCACGTCCGCCACATCAGGAAGTGCCACACAAGCACCCGGAAGCACTCCGAGTGTCCCTGGAAGGTTTCTCCATCAACCTTCCCAGGTGTGGCGAAAGTGCAGATATCCCGAGCTCTATGAGCCCCGGGGCGCCCCCTAGCAGTGGCCACGGGCCCCAATGTGTTTGAGTCTCCACGCTCCATCCCCATGGTCAATACACTATATCCAGGGCGGTTGCCCCCTCGTGGCCCGGGGATGTATAATCTGCCTCCCATTCCTTCTAGGCGTCCCATCTGGGTATAACCCCCAGCCTCCTGCCACACTATCTATATATTATATAGTGCCTTTCACATCTATCTATCTATCTATCTATCTATCTATCTATCTATCTATCTATCTATCTATCTATCTATCTATCTATCTATCTATCTATCTATCTATTATATAGTGCCTTTCATATCTATCTATCTATCTATCATCTATCTATCTATCTATCTATCTATCTATCTATCTATCTATCTATCTATCTATCTATCTATCTATTATATAGTGCCTTTCACATATCTATCTATCTATCTATCTATCTATCTATCTATCTATCTATCTATCTATCTATCTATCTATCTATCTATCTATCTATCTATCTATCTATCTAACTACAAGTAGGGACCCAAAATTGACTGCCCCTTTTGTTTGGTTGAAATGTATCTTTTCTTAAGTGATCTTTTATTTTAAGTTGTTACAGCCAGCAGCCATAACACACATGCCCTTCAGAACAGGTCATCCACCACTTCAGGTCCATCCAGTACTTGGATGGGAAACCATCTAGGAAAAAGCTTGGATTACTGATCGAAGAGGTATTGATGATGCCAGCAGAGGGCGCTTACCCTGTGGTCTGAATGTGAATCCCAATACCCCAGTGCTGTGACGGGGACACAGTTGTCCTCACTGGTGGCACAGTGGTAGTGCTGCTGCTTTGCAGTAAGGAGACTGTGGGTTTGCTTCCCGGTTCCTCCCTGTGTGGATAGCGCTTTGAGTACTGAGAAAAGCGCTATATAAATGTAATGAATTATTATTATTATTATAGTGCTACAAAAATGATGATGTAAAACTAAGGTCCTGACTCGCTGTGATTATAAAAGATCTCTGGGTATCCTTCATAAAGAGAAGCGTGTACCCTGATGTCCTTGCTAAATTCCCACCACAGTGTAGTCCTTCTAGCTCCTATTATCACTCTTTAATTTAATATCAGTATGCTGCTGCTGGAGTATGTGAATTTCCCTTTGGGATTAATAAAGTATCTATCTATCTATCTATCTATCTATCTATCTATCTATCTATCTATCTATCTATCTATCTATCTATCTATCTATCTATCTATCTATCTATCTATCTATCTATCTACTTGCCCATATTTATTTTTAAGTAACCTCTCTCTATCCATTTATCATTTGTCATATATCCATTACCATTAATCATATATTCATTATTTATTTATAATTAGCCATTCCTCCTCCATTCAATTATCATTAGCCACACCCTTCCTTTTTTTTTTTTTTTTCTTTATTTTGCCTTATACAATTTCTTGTATTAGGAATTTGTTAGTTTTCGCATACCCCTTGGGGTCAGAGCGCAGGGTCAGCCATTGCACAGCACTCCTGGAGAAATTGAAGGTTAAGGGCCTTGCTCAAGGGCCCAGCATTGTAGGATCTCTTTTGGCAGTGACGGGGATTCGAATTGGCAACCTTCGGGATACCAGCACAGAACCTTAGCCTCAGAGCCACCACTCCGCCCCTCCTTTAAATCATTAACCACTCCCCTTTCATCTGTCTATCATCAATAATTAGCCACTCCTTTTATATGTTTGTGCTGTAATTCTGTCTAACATTGCTTTTACAGCTATGTTATAGTCTATATACAGTACCTGTCATAAAGTGATTTTCAGAAATTAGGGTTATCTATCCATGATTTAGTGCCTTTAGTGCCTCTATTATATAGCGCTTTCCTTATCTATGAGGTCTGTCTATTAAATAATGAGACTGACACAATAACTCAATTTTATTTTTATAACAATTCTAATGCTTGTCCAATTCTTTTTACTCCCCATTCTCAATTACGCACTGATGCCCTCTTGCTTTCCTCTGGTCAAAGACGTGGAGCACATCAGTTTCTGTCAGCTGTTTCAAGACATCGGACGTTTTCTTCTTTACTTCATCCATTGACTCAAAACGTGCTCCTTTAAGCACTGATTTCAATTTAGGAAAAACACCCGTGCACGAGACATGCAGTCTTCTCTGTAAGTCTCAGTAAACATTTGAAAAGATTCCGATTCCAATTGTACTAAAAATTTCAAATTTGACACATTGCTCAATTTTTAAACTTAGCATGACTCCGGCACACAAGGGGAAACACCACTGTATTAAACGGTGACTGACAATCGACTAAATGGTAGAGAGTGTTGTCATTTGTCATTCAGGTTTGGACAGGTTTAAACCGGCACACCAAGTACTCATAATCAGCTCTCACTGCTTTACTTAAAAGATAGAAACACAGCCTCATTATTTAATAGACAGACCTCGTATAATTTGATTTGTGTTTAGAAATGATGATAATCAAGATATAAGTTTGAATATATCATTAATATTGAACAAATATTGATAAGACAAGTTTTGATATTTATTGTTGTGAATTGAACAAATTGAAAGGACATATGGGGTTGTATTGAAATGATTCAATTAGCCTGGTTGAACAGAAATTTATAGCATCTATGCACCACATGAAAGGCAGACGTTCAAAGTGTGGTCCATGCAAAAGTATTTTTTTGCCTTTGAAGCTTGTAAACTGGGTCTTTCAGCCCTTCTTGGGTCCTCGAACATCAAAGCGTTTGCTCTTGCAGCGACTGCAGTACCAATCTAGAATGATGAAAACTCCAGCTAGTCCTAAATGTCTACTAACATTTCTAAGTGTCTCTACTCCTCTCACTCACATATTGTAACAAATCAGACTAAACAAGAAAAATTTTAGGGGTTCCACCCTGTATATTATAAATACTGCTGTGAAGCAAACTGCGATTATGCCGAATAGTCTCAAAAGACCAAGTCCAAAATGGGACTGCTGAGTCTGGAAAGCTGGGAGGAAGGAGGAGGCGGGTCTTTAGAGCTGTTGCAGGAAGTGACATCAGGATCTGGGTTGGGACTGGCAGTCCTATCTGTGGAGGAAGTGGAGGACAGACTAGGCAGGTTTTGTTGCTCTGTAGGGAGAGGAGAAAAGTTGTTAGTACACCCTGCCAACCCCTTATCCGGTCTGGTGTTCGATTAAGCCCCTTGACTTCCTCCTATGCACACGTGTGTGACAATATATATTCAAGCTCACTCATATATACAGTATATGTATAAATTCAGGCACATTCACACTTACTTCTGGTTCTGGAGTTAGTGGTCCTGTGGCTCCATCATCCTCCTCCTGCACCCTGGGTATGTGTTGTCTCCTCTGGATTTGAGGTCTTATCAGTTCACGGCACGGTGGCTCCTTCCACAGAAAACAATACCATTCAATTTCATCATTTTTTTGACATCCATACAGTATTTCTCCGGTTTTCTGAGAGTCAGTTCTATCTATCCTCTTCTTCAAACTCACTGCCAGAGTCAGAATTGACATATTCTGAGAATTCTTCATCTTCCAAAGTGAGCACTCCCTCCATATTGTCTTCTCTCTCTCTTTTAAATTGATGTCAAAGGCTGTCTGAACAGAGATTTTCTTTGCCATACTGGATTGTATCTGGAAAGAAGCCACATACGCAGAGCTAATTATTTGATGTGTCCCTTCACAATTCAATTTTAAAAGGAAATTAGAATGATTGGTCTGATGAGATTAGGGATTGTACGTGAATGGGAACCCCTGTGACCCTGTGTTCGGATTCAGCGGGTTAGACAATGGATGGATGGATGGACGTGAATGGGAAAGTTATAGTTGGAGGTTAGATGGGCATGGAGGAGTTGAAGGGGGTTATTAATGGTTGAAGACGATGTAAATGACTGGTATGATGGGATTAGGTTTGGGGTATAGGGAAACAATGCTTCTAAAGGGATGAAATTGTTGTCTTATAGACAGTTTCCACATATGCATTGACCCAGGTTAGATGGGCATGAAGGAGTTGATGGGGTTGTTCATGGTGGATGGTGATATAAATGATTGGTATGATGGGTTTAGGTTTGGGGCATGTGGGAACAATGCTTCTGAAATGGTGTTATGGTTGTCTTACATAGAGAGTTTCCAGACATGCATTAGTCAAAGATATTGTTGGAGATTGGATTGGCATGAAGGAGTTGATGGGGGAATTCATGGTAGATGGTAATGTAAATGACTGATATAATGGGATTAAGTTTGGGGTATGTGGAAAAAATGCCTCTAGAGTGGGGTTATTGTTGTTGTAACAGACAGTTTTCAGACATGTGTTGATCCAGGTATTGTTGGAGGTTAGATGGGCATGAAGGAGCTGATGGGAGTATTCATGGTGAATGATGATGTAAATGATTGGTATGATTGAATTAGGTGTCGGGAATTTGGAAGCAATGCTTCTAAAGTGGTGATATTGTTGTCTTAACAGACAGTTTTCAGACATGCGTTGATGCTGGTGTTGTTGGAGGTTAGATGAGCATGGAGGAGTTGATGGTGGCTATTAATGTTTGATGGTAAACGATTAATTAGATAGGTTTGGGGCATGTGGGAACAATGCCAGACACACATTAGTCGAAGGGTTAGAGGTTGGATGGCCATGGAGGAGTTGATTGGGGTTATTAATGGTTGAAGATGATGTAAATGACTGGTATGATGGGATTAGGTTTGGGGTATAGGAAAACAATGCTTCTTAAGTGCTGAAATTGTTGTCTTATAGACAGTTTCCACACATGCATTGGCCCAGGTTAGATGGGCATGAAGGAGATGATGGGGGCATTCATGGTGGATGGTAGTGTAAATGATTGGTATGATGGATTTAGGTTTGGGGCATGTGGGAACAATGCTTCTAAAATGGAGTTATTATCGTCTTACAGACAGTTTCCAGACACGCATTAGTCGAAGGGTTAGGGGTTGGATGGGCATGGAGGAGTTGATAGGGATAGTCATGGTGGATGGTGATGTAAATGATTGCTATGTTTGGATTGGGTTTCGAACATTTGGAAAAAAATGCTTCTAAGTGGTGTTATTGTTGTCTTAACAGACAATTTCCAGACATTCATTAGTCGAAGGTATTGTTGGAGATTGGATGGACATGAAGGAGCTTTTGGGGGAATTCATGGTGGATGGTGATATAAATGACTGATATGATGGGGCTAGGTTTGGGTTATGTGGAAACAATGCTTCTAAAATGGTGTTATGGTTGTCTTACACAGAGAGTTGCCAGACATGCATTAGTCGAAAGTATTTTTGGAGGTTGGATTGGCATGAAGGAGTTGATGGGGGTATTCATGGTGGATGATGATGTAAATAACTGATATGATGGGATTAGGTTTGGGGTATGTGGAAAAAATGCCTCTAGAGTGGGATTATTGTTGTTGTAACAGACAGTTTTCAGACATGCGTTGATCCAGGTATTGTTGGAGGTTAGATGGGCATGAAGGAGTTGATGGGGGTATTCATGGTGAATGATGATGTAAATGATTAGTATGATTGAATTAGGTGTGGGAAATTTGGAAGCAATGCTTCTAAAGCGGTGATATTGTTGTTTTAACAGACAGTTTCCAGACCTGCATAGATGCAGGTGTTTTTGGAGGTTAGATGAACATGAAGGAGCTGATAGGGGTATTCATGGTGGATGGTGATGTAAATGATTGGTATGATTGGTATGATGGGTTTAGGTTTGGGGCATGTGGGAACAATGCTTCTAAAATGATGTTATTGTACAGTATGTCTGGAAACTATTAAGACAACATTAGTTGAAGGGTTAGAGGTTAGATGGGCATGGGGGAGTTGATGGGGGTATTCATGGTAGATGGTGATGTAAATGATTGCTGTGATTGGTATTATGGGATTAGGTTTGGGGCATGTGGAAACAATGCTTTTAAAGTGATGAACTTGTTGTCTTAACAGACAGTTTTCAGACATGAATTAGTCCAGGTATTATGGGAGACTGGATGGGCATGAAGGAGTTGATGTGGGTATTTATGTTGGATGGTAATGTAAATAATTGCTATGTTTGGATTGGGTTTTGGACATTTGGAAAAAATGCTTCTAAGTGGTGTTATTGTTGTCTTAACAGACAATTTCCAGACATTCATTAGTTGAAGGTATTGTTGGAGATTGGATGGGCATGAAGGAGTTGATGGGGGATGGTAATGTAAATGTCTGATATGATGGGATTAGGTTTGGGGTATGTGGAAAAAATGCCTCTAGAGTGGGGTTATTGTTGTTGTAACATACAGTTTTCAGACATGTGTTGATCCAGGTATTGTTGGAGGTTAGATGGGCATGAAGGAGTTGATGGGGGTATTCATGGTGAATGATGATGTAAATGATTAGTATGATTGAATTAGGTGTCAGAAATTTGGAAGCAATGCTTCTAAAGCGGTGATATTGTTGTCTTAACAGACAGCTTCCAGACCTGCATAGATGCAGGTGTTTTTGGAGGTTAGATGAGCATGAAGGAGCTGATGGGGCTATTTGTGGTAGATGGTGATGTAAATGATTGGTATTCTTGGATTAGGTTTCAGGAATTTGGAAGCAATGCTTCTAAAGTAGTGTTATTGTTGTCTTAATAGTTTCCAGACATAAATTAGTTGAAGGGTTAGAGGTTGGATGGGTGTGGAGGAGCTGATGGGGGTATTCATGGTTGATGGTGATGTAGATGATTGGTATGATGGGTTTAGGTTTGGGGCATGTGGAAGCAATGCCTCTAGAGTGGTGTTATTGTTGTCTTAACAGACAGTTTCCAGACATGCATTAGTCCTGGTGTTGTTGGAGGTTAGATGGGCATAAAGGAGCTGATGGGGGGTATTCATGGTGGATGGTGATGTAAATGATTGCTATGATTGGTATGATGGGTTTAGGTTTGGGGTATGTGGAGACAGGGCTTCTAAAGTGATGATATTGTCTTAACAGACAGTTTCTGTACCTACATTGATGCAGGTGTTGTTGGAGGTTAGATGGGCATGGAGGAGGTGATGAGTGTACTGCTGTTTGATTTTGATGTAAATGATTGGTATGACTGTGGTGGGTTGGCACCCTGCCCAGGATTGGTTCCCTGCCTCGTGCCCTGTGTTGGCTGGGACTGGCTCCAGCAGACCCCCGTGACCCTATGTTCGGATTCAGCGGGTTGGAAAATGGATGGATGGATGATTGGTATGATCAGTATGATGGGTTTAGGTTTTTGGGTATGTGGAGACAATGCTTCTAAAGTGATGATATTGGTGTCTTAACAGACAGTTTCCACAAGTTTATTGCTCCCGGGTTTAGCAGACCCAATACCACCAGTGAAATGTAAACGTGTCAGGGGGTTACAATGTGCACTCAACAAATAATTGTCCCATAACATCCTCTTTAAAGCAAATGAGCCGAAGACATCGAAGCTCAGTTTTTTTTTTTGGAAACATTGCAAATGGGTCCCTCATACCCGAAAGCCACACAAGGGTTAAGTGAGAGGAGCTGGAGATCTGAACAGACGCTGCTATTCACCGAGTCCTATTCATGGCTGCTGAATGGCACCGCCTGCCAAAAAAAAAAAAAAGCCCACTTGTAACAAAACCAGTTTGTTCCGAGCTGAAAGGAGAAACTGAAAAGATGGAGACAAAAAAAGAAAAAATAGTATACTCTGCGTATGTCATCAGTTAGGACACATCAATGCAAAGTACATCTCACGAATGACGGCAGGTGCATCCTGCAGACATGAAACCTGATCAGGCATAACTCCACTCAATTTCAGAACAGAATGATCGGGGTCAAGGCAGGAGCCAACCTTGGAAGGGAACCCCGACACTTGGTCACAATCATCAATCAACTGAAGGGTGGGATTATCAGGGAGAGAAGCCACGCTGATGACATGCAAACTCCAAGAGTGTCAGTACTCAGGCCAGAACTCGGAAATAGTGAAACAACCTGCAGGGATAATCACCGTGCTGCCACCGCCATACTGCCATTGTGATGCCCTGTGCCTATCAAAGTCTTACATGACCTGGAACTGTGGGCATTGAGTCATTTGAGACCGAGGTCAGGGGTGTAGTGGAACGAGACACAGGACCAAAATATATAGCAGAGCACACATGGTGATCGTTTACTTACTGTGAAGGGAGGTGCAGGCGGTGTGGTGTAGCAGTTAAGGCTGTGGACTGCAAGCCCTGAGGGTCGGGGTTCAGAATTAATGAAATATTTAATTGTCACCTTTGTGTAAAGTATGAAGGAAATCTGTTCAGTAAAAGTGGGTAAAAAAATGATTGCAAAATTTGACCCAGACAAGCAGAGACAGCAAGTTGAGGTCAAACACGGTAAGCGCTTGACCAATGTTGCTTAATTTTCATATTGAAATAATCTGACAAAACTTCAATATCAATTACTCATTTTTTTCTTTTAATTAATTTGTCTGCATAAGTCTTGAACTTTTGACCGTTTGAGCAAAAGTCCAACACGCTAACCACTTGACCAACACCATATTTACAGTCATATGAAAAAGTCTGGGAACCCCTCTTAATTCTTTGGATTTTTGTTTCTCATTGGCTGAGCTGTCAAAGTAACAACTTCCTTTAAATATGTGACATGACTTATGGAAACAGTAGGATTTCAGCAGTGACATTAAGTTTATTGGATTAACAGAAAATATGCATCATAACAAAATTAGACAGGTGCATAAATGTGGACACCCCGACAGAGATATGATCTCAATACTTAGTTGAGCCTCCTTTTGTAAATCTAACAGCCTCTAGACGCTGTCCTCCTATAGCCTGTAAGGAGTGTCTGGATTCTGGATGGAGGTATTGTTCACCATTCTTCATACAAAATCTCTCCAGTTCAGTTCAATTCAATGGCTGCCAAGCATGGACAGCCTGCTTCAAATCATCCCATAGATTTTCAATGATATTCAAGTCCGGGGACTGTGACGGCCATTCCAGAACATTGTACTTCTCCCTCTGCATGAATGCCTTTGTAGATTCCCAACTGTGTTTTGGGTCATTGTCTTGTTGGAATATCCAAGCCCTGTGTAACTTCAACTTTGTGACTGATGCTTGAACATTATCCTGAAGAATTTGTTGATATTGTGGTTGAATTCATCTGACCCTCGACTTTAACAAGGGCCCCAGTCCCTGAACTAGCCACACAGCCCCACAGCAGGATGGAACCTCCACCAAATTTGACAGTAGGTAGCAGGTGTTTTTCTTGGAATGCGGTGTTCCTCTTCCGCTACGCAAAGAGCTTTTTGTTCTGACCAAATGACTCAATTTTTGTCTCATCACTCCAAAGCACTTTGTTCCAAAATGAATCTGGCTTGTCTAAATGAGCATTGGCATACAACAAGCGACTCTGTTTGTGGTGTGAGTGCAGAAAGGGCTTCTTTCTCATCACCCTGCCATACAGATGTTCTTTGTGCAAATTGCACTGAATTGTAGAACGATGTGCAGATACACCATCTGCAGAAAGATGTTCTTGCAGGTCTTTGGAGGTGATCTGTGGGTTGTCTGTAACCATTCTCACAATCCTGCTCATATGCCGCTCCTGTATTTTTCATGACCTGCCAGACCTGCTGGGTTAAACAGCAACTGTGCCTGTGGCCTTCCATTTCCTGATTCCATTCCTTACAGTTGAAACTGACAGTTTAAACCTCTGAGATGGCTTTTTGTAGCCTTCCCCTAAACCAGGAGACTCAACAATCTTTGTGTTCAGATCTTTGGAGAGTTGCTTTGAGGATCTGTCACTCTTCAGAAGAGAGTCAAAGGGAAGGAAGCACAACTTGCAATTGACTACGTTAAATACCTTTATATCTTATGATTGGACACAACTGTCTATGAAGTTCAAGGCTTAATGAGCTCATCCAACCAATTTGGTGTTACAAGTAATCAGCATTGAGCAGTGACAGGCATTCAAATCAGCACAATGACAAGGGGACCCACATTTGTGCACAGCCAGTTTTTCACATTTAATTTAATTTCATACAACTAAATACTGCTTCACTAAAAATCTTTGTTCGGTAAACACCACAGTACTCAGAAGACATACCACTGTTATCTTTTTTGTTGAAAGTAGAGTCAATTATTATGCAGGCTGAGAGGGGTTCCCATACTTTTTCATGTGACTGTATGTGTGTTGGCTAAAAGCACTATATATGTGCATTCATTAAAAGTATAATATAAGGAAATGAGAAATTTTAATACAGATCCCGGGTCAAAACTAATGTAGTATTGCTTTGTCACCAGAGATCAGCATGCATGCAAAGTGTGAAGGAAATAGGTTCGGTAAAAAATTGATTGCAAAATTTGACCCAGACAAACAAGTTGAATACAATCATGTAATAAAAACATGCAAAACATGTAAAAGAAACATCAGAACATCAAGAATAATAATATAAATCCACTTTAATAAAAGGATGTGTCTGTTTTTATGTCCATCTGGCTGCTATGTCACGGTCATTTCAACAGATGGCACATCAGAAGAATTTCTTGTAATAAAATGCACTGCATTTTCCATTCCAACTGATGGTGTATTACATTATTTGTAGTAATGAAATGCACTGCAGTTGTCATTTCAACAGAAGGTGCATCACGAACATCAACACTACTTTTACTACTGTCATACCAAATCGCATAAAACAGAGACATATGTATTGTGTGTTACACTGCAAACAATAACACTGAGGTCTTAGTGGATTATTTAGATATCAACCCGTCGTAGACATGTCGATGGCTAATTCACCTTAATAAAATGACAAGTGACTGTGCATCTGTCTGTGTGTCTGGCTGGTAACTTTGACTCTCTGATTCCAGAAGAAGGTACATCACAAACATTTGAAATAATAAAATGAACTGCATTTGTCATTCCAACAGATGGCCCATTACAAATATTAGCACTTCTTTTACTACTCCCATACCAAATGGCATATAAGAGAGACTTATATATATATTGTGTGGTGCACTGCAAACAATAACACTGAGGTCTTTGTTGATTATTTAGATTTCAACCCATCATAGACGTGTAACATGGCTAATTTACCTTAATAAAATGACAAGTGACTGTGCATCTGTCTGTGTGTCCTGGCTGATTGCTTTGTCTCTCTGATTCCAGAAGAAGGTGCATCACAAACATTTGAAATAATAAAATGCACTGCATTTGTCATTCCAACAGATGGTGCTTTACAAACATTAATACTATTTTTACTACGTCCATACCAATTGGCATATAAGAGAGACTTATTTGTATTGTGTGGTGCACTGCAAACAATAACACTGAGATCAATGTTGATTACTTAGAGTTCAACCTTAGATGTGTAGCATGGCTAGTTCCCCTTAATTAAAGTACAAGTGACTATGCATCTGTCTGTGTGTCTGGCTGGTTGCTTTGTCTCTCTGATTCCAGAAGAAGGTGCATCACAAACATTTGAAATAATAAAATGCACTGCATTTGTCATTCCAACAGATGGTGCTTTACAAACATTAACACTACTTTTACTACTTCCGTACCAATTGGCATATACCAGAGACACATGTATTGCACGGTGCACTGCAAACAATAACACTAAGGTCTACGTTGATTACTTAGATTTTGACCCATTTTAGGTGAGTCCCAAATAAGGGTCTAAAAATAAGAACATTGGTCTTATCAGTCTATTCTGGCAACAGCAGCATGTTTGAGGCTTTTTTGCACCTGCATGGGCTACGTGAGTGAGGTTAATAGCTGTAAAGCTAACAGCTGATAACTTTGCGTGGTAGGCAATGGATGAGTCAAAATATGGTTAAATTGTCCTGGTTTAGCGACTCTAGCCTAGTCATGTCAAGACTTTGGTTTACTGACATGCATGTCAATGTGGCAGCAGCCACCACCTAATTTACCCAGCAAAGCACATACTGAAGTGAGGCATAATGGCAGTGTCTAATCACAAAACTAGCAACAGTTGTCGTAAGCAGCATTTATAGTTTGACTTGTAAATGAATTCAATATACAGATAAAGTTCCTGATGTGCCGCCATCTTAAATAGGGAGTGCTTGATGAAGTGATGTGTGGCAGTAAACATGAGTTTACAAAACTAGCAATGGTTGGCTTAAACAACATTTGCAGTTTCATTTGTAAGTGAACGCAGTAGACAGCGTGGCCTGCAGGGGGCGCACCAACTGTCCAAACCCGGTGCAGACAGACACTAGGCACAATTTCAGCACACAACACACGCTTATCAGGTGGAGAAGTGCTTCTCCCTCACTTACCCACAGTAGTACAGTACAAGAAAGTACCAATAAAGCACAAATCATAGCAATTTCTTTTCTTTTCTCCTTATTTCTCTCATCCTCCAATCCTCCTCCGGCAAGCTTTGTCTCTCTCCCTCCCGCCTCTGGCTCCCGGAGTAGTGGCAGCTGGCTCCTTTTATTCAGGCACCCAGGAGTAGTTCTTGTGTCCCAACAGCATGATTCGGAAGCAGAAGCCTGACAAAGTAAAGCTCCATAGCCCCCGCAGCAGCCCCTGGCAACAACCCCGGAGCCCAACAGGGTTGAGCCACCAAATTCCAATTCTCAGTGTGCCTTATGGGAATCTGTGGTGCCATAGCAACCCAGGGGGGCACCACTTAGTGATCTGGGGGAGATAATGCCCGGTGCACATTCTCTCCACTGGTCCTTCTACTATGAAAGTGTCCCACCCAGGTAAGGGTCCTGACCGTCTGTAACAACAGATAAAGTTCTTGCTTTCCCGCCATCTTCAATAGGGACTGCGTGGTTAAGTGATGCATAGCAGCAACATCAGATCAGGAGACTTGCAACAGCTGGCATAAATGACACGGTCACAGCCATGCAAAACTAGTGACGCCAGCAACAAAAGCAAACAATGCAATGGCACTCTTAGTGATGTCACCATCTTAAAGATAAAACCGTACTGAGAGGTGCATAAGCAAACCATAAATACACAGAAAGGGCAGAATGAGGATTCACTGGGACAGGTGGCATGGATGGATGCCCCATATAACGTGGACCCTTTATTTACATCTTCTTTCAAGCTGCACAGGGTTGCCCTCCTGTTTTCCTAACAAATTGCCCACAGGTCTTTAAGCTCCTTAACGTTATGTGAAAAATGAGTAAAAAAAAAAAAAAACGTTATTTTTTTATCAACAAGAAAAAGATTATTACGTGTAACAGAAACACGTGAATACCAAACAGTAGGAAAGATATGTCTAGCGTCGCCCTACTGGATGCAGATTTAGTACATGTCCTTCGTGTGAGGGCCTGATGACGCAATCGGGAGAGCAGACGTATTTTCTTACGACTTTTTTCTGTTGCTTAAGCGTGAGACTGTAGAATGTCAGCGCATGTTCCACACCATCAATGCACCCCTTGTGCTATTATAGGGTACCACAGCACAAGGCTTGCTGACTTCCACATTTCCACCTGAAACGAACATTGACAGTCACTGCATTGTCAACAGTGCTTAAGGGGCTAACATTTTTCTTCTCCTTCCACTTGTTTACAATCATTTGGCCTTTCTGCCACTCACCTACTTGCATCTTCAGGCGACCGAATTCACCAGACATGTGACGGCAGTTCAGTCGTACAGCGCCATATGTTTCACTATCCGTGTCAATGTCCGATGACCTGTGTGTCATCACTGTCACTTGATTCAACTAATGGTTCATTTCCAGTTTCTTCTAAGATGGCTTTACAGCTTCTCATTTACATGTCATTGTAAATTTGGTTGAAGGCTCCGCCCCATTCATGAATATTGATGAGTTGCCATAGAGTGGCAAAATGCATGATGTTTTGCAGTATGATGCTATTTTATCCACTAGATGGCAGCAGAATACTGTCCCGAGAGTTATTCGGGCTTACCACTTGTGACCCGCAAGACAAACCACAAATAGTCACCAATGATTTTTGGGGTACCAACTGGGTGACTCCATTTAATGTAAAAAGAAAAGAATAAGGGGAACGTGGGTGCACAAACAGACAGTCATCTGGCAAAGTTGAAAATCTCCACTGGGGATAAGGTAACATTTATGTAGCAGCTCTGTCCTCTTTGGCGCTCTCATCAGAGTGAGATGCCACCTTCCAGGAGCTGTTTTGACTGGAAGGGGCGGGGTCTGTTCTGAGTATTGGGGGCGGGGTTACTTGACTTCTCTGGATGGCTTGTCAGAACTGTGGGCAAAATAGAAGACACAGTTAGTGGCAGTGTACCCTCTCTTACTTTGAAAGAGCCCAGAAAACAATACCCTGGCACACATGTGTGACACACTGCAAAAGCAGATTGTTGAAGGTCACTCTGTGTCTGATTCGGGCTTAACTGTAACTACACAGAATTCTGCGTCCGAGTATGAGTCATTTTCAGGGTTAACGCCAAGGAGGCAAATGAAGAAAAGAGGATGTAAAAAGCCAGTGTTTACTGAGACAGGCAATTCTAATGTGGTTGGAACAACGGGCAACATTTATTTTTCCTTTTAAAGACCTCTGCATGATCTAACAGTAAAATATCACATAAGAAATGGAATTTTGTGACAGCATGGCTTTGGCTTTCTAACACTGAAGGCCAATAATCCTGGGGAGAGCACTGAAGGGCTTGGAGATGAAGCCGTTGTAACACTTGGCGCTGCTAACAGGCTACTGCGGAAAAGGAAAACACGGTGAGCTGGATAAATATGATGAGGGTGGGTGGGAGTTTGGGGGGGGGGGCTAGAACTGGAGGTCCTTTGAGTTTAATTACAACTGCCAAAATGAAAATTAACTTCAGAGGTAATTTTTTTTGTCCTTGTGTCAAGAGCTCGATTGCTGATCCTGTGCACTTTACACCAAACTAGCCGTCATGTGTTGGAGTTGAAACATAAACACTTCCAGACGTGAAGATCTCTGGGAGTCACTGGGGCATTTCATGCTGACTTCACTGAGGGAGAGCACGACAAACAATGGGAGCTCTCGGGCATCCCTCATGCCGCCGAGCCGATCTTCATCAAGGCTTCACTGCACTCGAGTGAACTGCAAAGTCACACAGCGCAACTCGGAAATCTTTTTAAAAATCTCTTCTTTTTTAAGGAGTAGCACAATGCAGTACAATTTAGGGACAGAAGTGAGCTCATCTCCAGCTAAGACAGTACAGATGGCACATGGAATATGGAATATGGCTGCAGCTCCTGAGACTCAACTTTCACTGTGCAAGACAAGCACAGCAAAGCAAAGCTCCTTCAGCCAAAAACCTGTCGCATAACCCATGCATGGAGGGCTTTGGATTTGTTTTCTGTGTGTAGCTTGACGCGTCCCCTTTTATTACAATTCAGCTTGTTATCTTAGGGTGGTGCAGTTGTTTACACTGCCTTTATACCAGCAGCCAAACACCTGTATAATAATAATAATAATAACAACATGTTTAATTTATACAGCACCTTTCCCATGCCCAAGGTGCATAGCACCTCTGATGGACAGGGACTGCAAAGTCAGAAGTTTTCTTTGTTTTTGATCATTCTGTTCAGAACATAGTGGGTGTGTGAGTGAGTATCTATCTATCTATCTATCTATCTATCTATCTATCTATCTATCTATCTATCTATCTATCTATCTATCTATCTATCTATCTATCTATCTATCTATCTATCTATCTATCTATCTATCTATCTATCTATCTAATTTCTTCTTCTATATATATATATATATACACACTTCTTAAGTCCTTTGTAATTCTGGTGTATTGAGTGTTGCTTGATGAGGGGGAAAAATTAGCAGAGAATCTCAAAAAGGGAAGGGGTCTGAATATTTTATAAATTCATTAAAGATAAATAAATATGAAAGACACAATATGATAGATAGATAGATAGATAGATAGATAGATAGATAGATAGATAGATAGATAGATAGATAGATAGATAGATAGATAGATAGATAGATAGATAGATAGATAGATAGGAAAGGCACTATATTAAAGATTTTTTGACACAGTAATTACACACAGTACAATATGTGTTGAAATCTTAGTTGCTGAACTTATACACTATGCATTAGAAAAAATAGGAAAGATCTATAAAAAAATAAATGCTTAGCTCTTTAAATATCATCATTTAAAATGATAGAATTATATGAATATTATAACTAATAAACACACAAACAAATAAATAAATAAAATGTAATTAATATTAGGGCACTGTATCTCCATGCACTGTCATCATAGACAGCTAAATTGTTGAGAAAGGCACTATATAATAGATAGATAGATAGATAGATAGATAGATAGATAGATAGATAGATAGATAGATAGATAGATAGATAGATAGATAGATAGATAGATAGATAGACAGTTTGAGGTCATCTCGACCCCTTGAACCCTCTGACCACTCTTCAGACACCAGGTAAAAGTCCAATAATTA
Source organism: Erpetoichthys calabaricus (assembly GCF_900747795.2). Classification (NCBI taxonomy): domain Eukaryota; kingdom Metazoa; phylum Chordata; class Cladistia; order Polypteriformes; family Polypteridae; genus Erpetoichthys; species Erpetoichthys calabaricus. The sequence goes on along the minus strand of NC_041395.2, from coordinate 15,147,686 downwards.
TTTATTTGGACAATAATAAAGTTCACAAAGCACCTACACTCCACAATACTCATATAATAAATCAATAATCAATAATAAACAATCAATACAATCCTCCACTCCCAGACGCATTGCCACCCTTCCACCCAGCTCAGCTCAATGCTCTGGTGTTTCACTGTCCATTTTATAGTCCTTGACCCGGAAGTATTTCACCCTCTCTGTCCATGTGACCTGGAACACTTCCAGGTCAGATAAAAAATCCTTTTTTTCACCCAGGAAGCACATTGTTTCCTTTGTCCACGTGACTCTGACGTACTTCCTGGGCGTAAGGCTAATAGTCTCTGTGCCTCCCTGCAGCGTCCTCTAGTGGGCCCCAAGGTATCCAACAGGGCTGGGAATAAAAACTACATTGTCCAGTATTCCCTGCTGGCATTCGGGGCACCTCCATGCTGCAGGAAGAGCTCCACCTGGCGGCCTGGGGGTATTGGCTGGGATGAAAGGCCAGCCACATATCTAGATAGATAGATAGATAGATAGATAGATAGATAGATAGATAGATAGATAGATAGATGTGAAAGGCACTATATAATAGATAGATAGACATTCACATTATTTATTCATTTTGTGAGCTGTTCATTTCCATTGTATGCTTATAGTTTGTCAGGACCCATAATGTCAGCATAAGACACAATGTAAAAAGCAAACCCGAATGATATGTTTGTCTCTATCGGTGATTGTCAAAATTTGGCAAAACATTTTTGTGCAGCAAATATGCTGTTATTGTATTTCCTGAATACCTCCCTGGAATGTTGCTGTGCTGTTGGTGTTGACATACCATTTGTTCCCAGGGCCCCATGATGCTTTGTGAGTCCAGTGTGACATCACAGAGCTGGGATGGGAGAGCCCTTTCCTGTCAGCCCCAAAGGGTATATAATGCTAATCCAAGTTCTGAGATGAAAATTAGCAGAAAATGTTCAAATCAATGTTGTGCCTCGTGTCTTAAAGGTAACAACTTTTTCTGTGGATTTGTATGTGACTTGTATGTGTAATACATGAGTGTACCCCTTTAATAATATTACCCAGAATGCCATGCAGTTGCTGCAAACAGGAAGGAGTGAAGAAACCACATGTTCAACTTACAGTATGTGGTAGCAGTGGCAATAAACAAGCAAAGGTGGCAGAGAAAAAAGCACCAAACGTCTTTTCGAGAGAGGTGAGTCCCTGCTGTTGAATCTGAGAAATGTGAGCCTTAGTGAATTCACGCTTCCTGTCTGCAGGACACTTTACTGATCTGATATTTAATTCCATTAATTTTATCACAGAGCGGCTCAATGGTTAGCACAAGTGGTCAAATTCTTGGCCACTTTAATCAATCCAGCATACTTGACAGATGCTTCTGTCGCCCACAGGGGTGCTTAAAGGACCACCACACAATTAAAACTCAAAACTAGTTCAGTTTTCCTTTTCCCATTGACTTCAATGCATTGTCCAGAGTTTGGTGATGATAGACATGAAAGGCGCTATATAATAGATAGATAGGAATTCCGTGTTGTTCGAGGCAAAGCAAACTTCCTGGGGTTCGCTCATCACTATCTGTCTATTGCAGGGATCATTCATAGCAAGAAAAATGATAAATGTACTGTAAATAAAGAAAACGTCTAAATAAATAGAATAAACCACATAGAGAAATGTTAATCTGCAGTTCCTCTTAGTATGCGTGACCTTGAGATGTACGTCACATTAGAATATAGAGGCCGTCAACATCCCAGAAAACGGACCAAAACTCCAAAGTGACGACTACGGGGCTCGAAAATGAGACAGCGGCCATCACCAGCGTCCCACCTCGTAAATAACAGCAATGGTGCTTCGATAAGCCGTATTTGTCCTTTCTGCTGCAAACAATGTTTTCGGAAAGACTTTCTATGTTTATACTCGGGTGTTTTTATTGTCAGAGGGGTTTTTTTTTTTTTTCTTTTTGGTAAAGATTTTTATTTTGTCTCAAAGCACTTTATTCCATTCCCTTACAAAGCGAACATTTGTCTTATTGATAAATTACAATGCTGACAGGCCATTCAACAAATGGGCAGCAAGCATCAGGGGAATTGTTCAGTTTGAATAAATGAACCAAAAGGCAGGCACACTTAAAAATTCATAGATGCAACACTTAGTCAACTATAATATATATAAAAGCTTGTAACAATTTATATTATATACAGAATATATATATATATATACTGTATTATAAAAGGTTTGACATACTCCGACATATTAATGTTGCTCTTCCACAAGCCTCTAGAGGGCAGCCTGCTGTCACCTCGCTGAGTTACTTCGGAGGACAGCTGACCTGGCTCTGCTCTCCCCAGGACATTTCTACTGGGGGTGATTAAAGGAGGTCCTGAAAGTCCACCACACCCCATTGTTACACAGAATGGACTCTAGGACCAAGTTTAGAGGTCCTTCCCCAGACTCCAAGACCATTGAAATCAGCAGAGCTATGAGGACTCATCTTAGGAGACATAAAGAAGCCAGAGAAGAGGAGAGGTGGCAAGCAGTAAGATAGGCCGGGGCGCCTGTGTCCCAAGTTTCCTAAACTTGTGATTGTATTCTTGTATTTCTTCTCTTGTTATATGGTGTGCAGGACCTGTGCATGCACGACAAAGCACAGAAAGAGAGCAAAGGAAAAACTCGCCCCGTGTAGGGTATCTCTGGTTACAATTGTCTGTGCTCAAGTCATCCACAGTGATCAGTCTTGGCTTGTGTGATTCAGTACCCCTCTGCATGGCTAATGCCACCGCAACCGCAAGTCCTGCACCTACCACTTGCTCTCTGGATTCTTTCTCCAAGGGTATCTTCTCGGACAATATCAAATAGAGGGTCACGGTAATACTGGGCATATTCTAATATCTTGTAATGGAATAAATAACAGGAGAAATGAGTCAAGTGTTGGGGGAATTCCCCGTATAATGACGGTGATCTTGAGAAAACTTAATAGATTGATACAATGGTCAAAATTTGTGTCTACAGACATTTGATGGGGAGAGGATTGTTCACGGGTCTTTTATGGTTAACAGACAGGAAATTACAGTGGTACAGGAAATGATGTCATCAAACAGGGACCAAGGGTGGAGTCTTCTTGGAAGCAGGAAGTGGTGCTATTGCATGTGTTCGGAGATGGGAATGTGTTTCTTAGTCTTCTAGTTTTCTATTAAAAGAAGAGAAAGGCATTAACACTCCGTTCAAATCCTCTATCTTTTCTTCTTTCACGCTCATTCAGGTCCTTCGACTGCCCCCTAAGAGCACGTGTGGGACAATCTGAAATGTAATTATTTGAAAATGATAGGCTATGCTCTATCTATAATTAGGGTTTCCCAAACCATTGTGGTATCGTGATCCACTTGAAAGTGGGTTTGCAACCCACCAAGGTTTGGGATTGGGAATTTCCACCACCGTTGAACTTATTGGGGTTATCTGAGCAGTGGGAGTGAGGTGAATCAAGTGTGATCATCAAAGTGGTGAGTGAATTCCCTGTGTTATCACCAGAGTGCCAGTGTGTTAGATGAAAACAAACATGATTGTCAATGCTATTCCTCCTTGGTGAATCAAGCATGATAGTCAAAGTGGTGGTGGTGGTGGTGGTTTGGGGGTCCCATGCAATCACCAGAGAGTTAGATGAATGATGCAAGATTGCCAATACTTTACCTGCTTGATGGATCCAGCACAATCATCAGAGCAGGGGATGAAGAGGTTGTCCACCCAGGACTGCGATGCTGAGCTGTGAATCGAGCATGATCTTCTGACCCAGTTCTTCTGGGGTCAACCACGATTCACTTGTTGTGAACTGAGCGTGACTGTAAGACCAGTGGATGGGTTGTTGTCTGGGGTCAACCACCAAGAACCACTTTATAATTAAAAATGTGCAGAAACTTAATACAACAAAGCATTTAAGCAACAAAATGAAATTAAGCCTGGAATACATAGTGCTTATTTAAAAAAATATGTTCTATGCTTCTCTATAAATACATATTTTTGAAAGCCTTCCATAATGAATTCCCATTTTCCCCTGTCAGGACCTGGGGATGAATCGCTTACTTTCAGGTACCCCAGTTTGTCACATCTACTTTAACCCACAAGCTCTCTTCCATAGTCTGTTATATCACGAAGTGCCACCTCAATCGGTCACCATCACCAGCCTAGACTGCTGACAAAAGGCATGGATTCCTGCTGTTGGCACCTAATTCTAACTCTACCAAATCGAGATTCATCAGACCAGGCTATGTTTTTTTCCAGCCATCAACCATCCAGTTTTGGTCAGCCTGTGCCCACTGCAGCCTCATCTTTCTGTTCTTGGCTGACAGGAGTGGAACTCAACATGGTAGCCCATCCACTTCAAGGTTTGAAGTGTTGTGTATTTTGAGAATGAGTTTTCTGCTCACCACAGGTTGTATACTCATGGCCAAATGTTTTGAGAATGACACAAATATTAATTTTCACAAAGTTTGCTACCTCAGTTTTTATGATGGCAATTTGCATCTACTCCAGAATGTTCTGAAGAGCGATCAGGTGAATTGCAATTAATTGCAAAGTCCCTCTTTGTCGTAAAAATGAACTTCATCCCCAAAAACCCAGTTGCACTGCATGTCAGCCCCACCACCAAAGGACCTGCTGACATCACTTCAGTGATCCTCACGTTAACACGGTTGAGAGTGTTGATGATGACAAGGCTGGAGAACACTCTGTCATGCTGATTGAGTTACAATAGAGAGGTTCAATTGTGGTGAAGAAAGCTTCAGGGTGAATCAATAAAGTTCAACAAGCACCAGGAGCGTCTCCTAAAGCTGATTCAGCTGTGGGCACCACCGGGGCAGAGCTTGTTTAGGAATGGCAGCAGGCAGGTGTGAGTGAGGCAAAGATTTTTCTAGGATGGCCTGGTGGGCGTCAAGAAGGGTAGCAAAGAAGCCAAAAAACAACATCAGGGACAGACTGATATTCTGGGATTGAACTGCTGAGGACTGCTGGGGTCAAGTCATTGTCTCTGATGAATCCCCTTTCAGATTGTTTGGGGCATCCGGTAAAAAGAAAAGGTGAAGGACCATCAGTCCAGTGTCAGGCCAACAGTACAGCATCCTGAGACCATTCATGTCAGCCAAGGTAGTGGGCTCACTCACAATTTGACCTAAGAACACAGCCATGAATAAAGAATGGGGCCAAAAAAATCCACCGAAAGCAACTTCTCCCAACCATCCAAGAACAGTTTGGTGACCCACAATGAACAATCCAGCATGATGGAGCACCAGGCCATAAGGCAAAAGTGAAAACTAAGTGGCTCAGGGAACAAAACATTGACATTTGGGTTCCATGGCCAGGAAACTCCCCACTGAGAACTTGTGGTCAATCCTGAAGAGGCGGGTGGGCAAACAAAAACCCACCAATTCTGACAAACTCCAAGCATTGATTAGATAGATAGATAGATAGATAGATAGATAGATAGATAGATAGATAGATAGATAGATAGATAGATAGATAGATAGATAGATAGATACTTATTAATCCCAAGGGGTAATTCACATACTCCAGCAGCACCCTACTGATACAAAAAAAAAAACAATATTAAATTAAAGATTGATAATAATGCAGGTAAAAACAAACAATAACTTTATATAATGTTAACGTTTACCCGACCCGGGTGGAATTGAAGAGTCGCATAGTTTGGGGGAGGAATGATCTTCTCAGTCTGTCAGTGGAGCAGGACGGTGACAGCAGTCTGTCGTTGAAGTTGCTCCTCTGTCTGGAGATGATCCTGTTCAGTGGATGCAGTGGATTCTCCATGATTGACAGTAGCCTGCTCAGCGCCCGTTGCTCTGCCACAGATGTCAAACTGTCCAGCTCCATGCCAACAATAGAGCCTGCCTTCCTCACCAGTTTGTCCAGGCGTGAGGCGTCCCTCTTCTTTATGCTGCCGCCCTAGTACACCACCGCATAGAAGAGGGCGCTCGCCACAACCGTCTGATAGAAGATTAGATAGATTATGCAAGAATGGGCGGCTGCCATTAGTCAGGATTTGGCTAAGAAGTTGATTGACAGACAGCCTGCCAGAGTGAATTGCAGAAGGTCTTGAAAAAGAAACCCTGCAAATATTAGCTCTTTGCATAAACTTCATGTCATTGTCAGTAAAAGCCTTTGAAACTTCTGAAATGCTTGTAATTCTACTTCAGTATACCACAGAAACATCTGACAAAAAGATCTAAAAACACTGAAACAGCAGACTTTGTGAAAACCAACACTTATGTGTTCCTCAAAACATTTGGCCACGACTGTAGAAAGTGGTCACCTAAACCACCATAGCCTTTCTGTTATCTTAAACCATTCTGGTCATTGTCTTCTGACTTCTCTCAGATCTGCTGCCCACTGGAAGGTTTTTGTTTTTTGCACCAAAATTCTTTAGACAGTTGTACTTGAAAATCCCAGGAGATGAGCAGTTCCAGAAATACTCAAATTAGCCCGTCTGGCACCAACAATCGCATCCATGGTTGAAATCACTGAGGTCACTTTTTTTGCCCTTTCTGGTGTTTCATGTGAACACTAAGTGAAGCTTCTGGCCTTAATCTGCAGATTTGAATGCTGCCATGTGATTGGCTGATTGGATAATTGCATGGATAAGCAGGTGAACAGGTCTTCCAAATAATAATTTGTGGATTTCCTCTTGGGATTAATAAAGTATCTATCTATCTATCTATCTATCTATCTATCTATCTATCTATCTATCTATCTATCTATCTATCTATCTATCTATCTATCTATCTATCTATCATCTATCTATCTATCTATCTATCTATCTATCTATCTATCTATCTATCTAATAATTCAGCCAGCGAGTGTGTGTGAGTGACGATTCTACGACTACTAAATGTACTGTGTGTTACGTACTGTCACCCTGGCCAGGTCTCTGTTGGTGCCCCCAACGTTTCTTGAAGCAGACGTAAGCTCCCTGTGACCTTCCATTGGATATAAAGGTTACACAATGGATAGACAGATGGCTACATGGATATACTGTATATCATACTATACGTCAGAAAATAAGATTTTTAATTCCATTTTTTTATTTAGTAAATCCTCTATCTTACTTAGGTGCTAAATCATTATCATGTAATTGCTGCACATAATTTTCCTTTAATTAGCTCATGGTTGTATAATATACATTAAAAAAAAGCAGACTCTTAACTCAGGAAGAAATTATCTTTCTTGGATGCTTTGTCTGATCAGATTTATGGCATTTTGTATAATGGCTCTGTGGAGATACGGGAGTTTGCTGATTTATAGAACTGGCTCGAGCATTACCAGTTATGTGGAGATGTTGTGATGTATTTTCACCTTCAGTATGTGTTGAAAATGAAAGAGGGGAAAATTTATAATAAGAAGAATTGCCCCTATTATCATGAAATGCTGTCGTTTGAATACACTAAGGAGCCCGTGGCAAGTGTTCATGAGTTTCGTCAGAACTCACTTACTTCTCATAGGCCACCATTACGAACAACTGAAATGCTGGTACTGCGACGCAGACATAAAGGCTCAGAAAGTTCCAAAAGTAGCAGGCTAGGACATTGAGGAGAACTCACTAATATTTAGGACATCAGCTCATTTGAAGTACATACAGTGGATTCAGAAAGTATTCAGTCCCCTTGGCTTTCTGCACTCTTTATTGTGTTTTAGATTTAATTTTAAATGGATACAGTTCCTGTATCTGCCCATCAACCTGCACTCAATATCCCATGACGATAAAGTGAAAACATGTTTCCAGAATGTTTTACATTTTTATTTAAAATCAAAAACTGAAATCTGACCCTTATTTTCATCACTTTGTAGAAGCCCCTTTGTCAGCAATTCCAGCTTTGAGTTTTCTTGAGTAAGCCCCTACCCTACAAGCTTAACGTCCCTTAATAATTAAGATTATTATCCCATTCTCGACGGAAGATCATCTCAAGCTCCGTTACATTGGATGGGTATTGTCTGTAAACTGCCATCTTCAGGTCTCTCCTTCCATATTCCAAGTGGTTTGAGTCTGGGCTTTGGCTGGGCTACTCAAAGACTTGTCCTGAAGACACTTCGGTGCTGTTAGTGTCCTCTGTTAAAAATTTCTTCACCTCACCTCCCGGTGTAAAACCAATCCCAACTGAATAAGGTTTAAAAATTACAGAGGCCCTCAGGTAACAATTATTGTACCCCACTTCCTGGTGTAAAACTAAACCCGTCTGAATGGGTCCTACAAATTACAAAGGTCCTCCGGTAAGAATTATTTTACTCATCTTCTGAAATTAATCCTGTGCAAATGGGGCCTACCAATTAAAAAGGTCCTCCAGTAATAATTATTATTATAATTAAAATAATTGTAATTATTTAATCCCACCACCTAACCTCCTCCTCCTCCTGTTGTTGTAAACTGAATCCCATCTGAATAAGGCTTAAAAATTACAACAGTCCTTTGGTAGCAATAATTTTACGCAACTTCCTGGTATAAAACGAATCCTGTTTAAATAGGGCCTAAAAATTACAGATGTCCTCCAGTAATAAATTATTTAATCCCACCTCTTGGTGTAAAACGAATCTTGTCTTAACGGGGCTTCAAAATTACAGAGGTCCTCCAGTATAATTACTTTACCCCACCTCCACATGTAAAACTAATCCCATTTGAATAGGGCCTAAAAGTTACAGAGGTCCTTCGGTAACAATCTTTTTACCCCACTTCTTGGTGTAAAACTAAACCCGTCCAAAATGGGTCCTAACAATTATAGAGGTTCTCCATTAAGAATTATTTTACTCAACTTCTGAAATGAATCCTGTGCAAATGGGGCCTACCAATTACAACGGTCCTCCAGTAATAATTATTTAATCCCACCTCCTGTTGTAAAATTAATCCCGTCTGAATAAGGCTTAAAAATTACAGAGGTCCTTTGGTAACAGTAATTTTATGTCACTTCATGATATAAAACGAATCCTGTTTAAATAGGGCCTAAAAATTACAGAGGTCCTCCAGTAATTAATTTCTTCATTCCATAAACTGTTGTAAAATGAATCCCGTCCCAATAGGGCTTAAAAGTTACAGAACTTCAGTACTAATTACTTTACTACACTTCCTGGTATACAACTAATCCCATCTGAACGGGGCCTAAAAATTACAGAGTTCCTCCGCTATAACTACTTTAACCCACCTCCACATATAAAACTAATCCTGTTTAAATAGGGTCTAAAAAATTACAGAGGTCCTCCGATAATGATTACTTTACGCAACTTCTAAAATTAATCCTGCAGAAATGGGGCCTAAAAATTTCAAAGGTCCTCCAGTAATAAATTATTTAATCCCACCTCCTGGTGTAAAACGAATCCTGTGTTAACGATGCTTCAAAATTACAGAGGTCCTCCAGTAATAATTACTATACCCAACTTTTTAAATAAATCCTGCGCAAATGGGGCCTAAAAATTACAAAGGTCCTCCAGTAATAAATTATTTAATCCCACCTCCTGGTGTAAAACGAATCCTTCAAAATTACAGAGGTCCTCCAGTACAATTACTTTACCCCACCTCCACATGTAAAACTAATCCCATTTGAATAGGGCCTAAAAGTTACAGAGGTCCTTCTGTAACAATCATTTTACCCCACTTCTTGGTGTAAAACTAAACCCGACCGAATAGGTCCTAACAATTATAGAGGTTCTCCGGTAAGAATTATTTTACTCAACTTCTGAAATGAATCCTGTGCAAATGGGGCCTACCAATTACAACGGTCCTCCAGTAATTATTATTTAATCCCACCTCCTGTTGTAAAATGAATCCCGTCTGAATAAGGCATAAAAATTACAGAGGTCCTTTGCTTTGGTAACAATAATTTTACGCTACTTCATGGTATAAAACAAATCCTGTTTAAATAGGGCCTAAAAATTACAGAGGTCCTCCAGTTATTAATTTCTTCAATCCATAAACTGTTGTATAATGAATCCTGTCCCAATAGGGCTTAAAAGTTACAGAACTTCAGTACTAATTACTTTACTACACTTCCTGGTATACAACTAATCCCGTCTGAACGGGGCCTAAAAATTACAGAGGTCCTCCGGTATAACTACTTTAACCCACCTCCACATATAAAACTAATCCTGTTTAAATAGGGTGTAAAAAATTACAGAGGTCCTCCGATAATGATTACTTTATCCAACTTCTAAAATTAATCCTGCAGAAATGGGGCCTAAAAATTTCAAAGGTCCTCCAGTAATAAATTATTTAATCCCACCTCCTGGTGTAAAACGAATCCTTCAAAATTACAGAGGTCCTCCAGTATAATTACTTTACCCCACCTCCACATGTAAAACTAATCCCATTTGAATAGGGCCTAAAAGTTACAGAGGTCCTTCTGTAACAATCTTTTTACCCCACTTCTTGGTGTAAAACTAAACCCGACTGAATGGGTCCTAACAATTATAGAGGTTCTCCGGTAAGAATTATTTTACTCAACTTCTGAAATGAATCCTGTGCAAATAGGGCCTACCAATTACAATGGTCCTCCAGTAATAATTATTTAATCCCACCTCCTGTTGTAAAATTAATCCCGTCTGAAAGAGGCCTAAAAATTACAGAGGTCCTCCGGTATAATTACTTTAACCCACCTCCACATATAAAGCTAATCCTGTTTAAATAGGGTCTAAAAAATTGCAGAGGTCCTCCAGTAATTAATTTCTTCAATCCATAAACTGTTGTAAAATGAATCCCGTCCCAACAGGGCTTAAAAGTTACAGAACTTCAGTACTAATTACTTTACTTCACTTCCTTACTACACTTCCTGGTATACAACTAATCCCGTCTGAACGAGGCCTAAAAATTACAGAGGTCCTCTGGTATAATTACTATAACCCACCTCCACATATAAAACTAATCCTGTTTAAATAGGGTCTAAAAAATTGCAGAGGTCCTCCGATAATGATTACTTTACGCAACTTCTAAAATTAATCCTGCAGAAATGGGACCTAAAAATTTCAAAGGTCCTCCAGTAATAAATTATTTAATCCCACCTCCTGGTGTAAAACGAATCCTGTCCGAACGGGGCTTAAAAATTATGGAGGTCCTCCAGTATAATTACTTTACCCCACCTGCAGCCGCTGCGGCCCTCCAGGAACGACTTTGTCCACCCCTGGACAATCAGATTGCTCAGAGGGACAGGACATGAACATTTTAGTATTTTAATATTTAGTAGATTATGAGTTCATTCATTTTTTTTTTCATTGATTTTGTGACCTCCTTATGGCACCATTCTTGTGCCACTAATTTTGGAGTTGCTGTTTAGAGCAATACTGTACCATCCATCCATCCATCCATCCATTATCAAACCTGCTAAGTCCTAACACAGGGTCACGGGGGTCTGCTGGAGCCAATCCCAGCCATATCACCTATACAAAATATTCTGCTCCTTCTAGCTCTTTCCACCATTACCCAATGCCCATGGGTTACCTTAGGATTAACCATTAGAGTTACTTAATGTCCATGCCAAAAATTACCTACTGGCTATCATTGCTTGATACCCTATGCAGGTGTCCGGAACTTATTTACTGATCAATTCTCACCATTAGAATTGAAATAAGGACCCTCACATGAGATACAGGCCACTCAAATGAATAATTATTTTACAACCATCTCTTATGGTTAAAGTTTTATTAGCTGCATTTCTAAAACAATGGCCCTAAGTTTTTGTTTTATTACACACTGTCCTTGACTTGTCATTACCTCATGCTAGTGTCCGAACAAGCAGGCAAACAAGCTTGTACAGTTGGTTAACACAACATGTTTTGCTTTAACGTGACTGAGAATGCATTGATCCAGAAGTTTAAATTCTCTATGCAAGCAACTTATGCAATACTAACACATTCTAATCATCGCCAGCCCATCGTGAGACACACACACACACACACGCACATACACAATTTAGGATCACCAATGCACCTAACCTGCTGTACATTGCTGGTTATTTATTTTTTGCCACCTTTTCAGTGAATTCATCACCCGCACCAATTTCTGAACCTCCCTGTTTAAGGGCTTTCCAAAGGGATTGGTAAGAATGTTTCATAAGCTCAAAAAATTATAAGCAGGTAAGCAAAGCTCAAAACAAAAAAGGGCAAAGCAAAAGTCCCAAGCGAAACAACAAACAACAACTAAATAAACACAATTTATAAATAATATGGGGTAACAGTTTCAAACTAGCGGAATCCATTTCAAGGTAACAGGGTGGCAGTATAAGACTGAAAGAGAGGAACAAGTCGGGGATGGGTACCAGTGCGTCACAAAGCCCACTCATAATAACCACAATAAACCCACAAAGTCATAATTTAAAATGGCCAGACAGTCCCACACAAGCATCTTCGGTTTATGGGAAGAAATCCAGAATGCCAGGAGGAAAATATGAGGCCAAACCTGTAACCACAGAGCGATATACTACTTTAACATTTAAATTAGGGTGCATCTTAAATTCAAAAATTCTCATGTTTTTGGGGGTAAACAAGTGATTCTCTTCACATGTGGACTTATGAAGGGAATGTCATTTATCCGTACTCGTGACTGGCTTCTGAAAGGAGTGCGATGTCCTGCCAATGTGGGCCGCCTGTGACGGGAATGCGATCTTACGAAGGCGTGGGCTGTTTGTGTAGGGAATGTGATTTCCTGTAAGTATGGGCAATATGCATAGGTGTGGGAGATTTGCGAAGGGAATGTGATCTTTTATGGGTGCTGGTGGCCTGTGAAAGGAATTTGATCTGCAAAGTAACAAAATTACCTGGTGTTATATTTCTAGTCAGAGATGTGCAGAGTGAAGAGAAGAGGAGACAGGATTGTTCTTGGTGGGGCTCCAGTATTGCTCACACAGTCCTTGAGTTTCACAAACTGGTCTGCCCAACAGATCTTCTATTATCCAGGACACCTTCAGCTCATACATCTGAGCTGACCCCTTAACAGAGATGGTATTGAAGGTGCTGGAGAAATCAAAAAACATCATCCTCACAGTGCGGCCAGTTTTGTCCAGGTGAGAATAAGCCTTGTGGAGCAGACAGAGAATTGCATCCTTCACTCCAGTCTGATTGGAAAACTGAAGTGGGTCCAGGTAGTCTATAAGAAGGGGACTCATATAGTCAATTACCAGCCTTTCAAAGGTTTTCATGATGTTCTTTGGAACAGGAACAATGCAGGATGCTTTCTACTGCAGTGTCACTTTCTGAAGCATTAGGGACAGACTGAACAGGTGACAGAGGACACCACAAAGTTGGTGGATCGACTAGCTAATTTCATCCTCCACTCCAATCTTTGTCCAGTAAGCAGACTGCTGTAGGTTCAGGTGGTAAACCATAAAAGGATTCATATAATCAATTACAGGCCTCTCAGAGGTCTTCATGATGTGAGACATAAGTGCCACCGGTCTGTAGTTATGAGGTGAAAAAGTGCCTGCCATCTTTGGAACAGGAACTCCAGGACCAGTGTGAGGTGTACAGAGTGAAGAGAGAAGCAGACAGGTCTTCTGTCCCTTGTGGTGCTTCAGAGTTGCTCACACAGTCCTTGAGCCTCACAAAGTGCAATCTGCCCTGACAGAAAGTTCATCATCAGGACACCACAGGCTCATCCACCTGCATATCTCTGAGCTGCCCCTTAACAGGGATTGCTGGATGGTATTGAAGGCACTGGAGAAGTCAAAATACATCATCCTCACAGTGCGACCAGCTTTGTCCAATAGGTAAACTGCAGTGCGTCCAGATGGTCTACCACAAGAGAACCGCTATAGTCAATTACCATCCTGTCAAAGGTCTTCATGATGTGAGATGTCAGTGCCACTGGTCTTATAGTCATTAGGTGAAGAGGTGTCTGCCTTCTTTGGAACAGGAACAATGCAGGATGTTTTCCACAGCAGTGTCACTTTCTGAAGCATTAGAGACAGAAGACACCACAAAGATGGTGGATAGACTAGGTGATTGTATCCTCCACTCCAATCTTTGTCCAATAAGGAAATTGCAGTGGGTCCGGTTGGTCTAACACAAATGGACTCATATAGTCAATTACCAACCTCTCAGGGGTCTTCGTGATGTGAGATGTCAGTGCCACTAGTGTGTAGTCATTAGGTGAAGAGGCGCCTGCCTTCTTTGGAACAGGAGCAATGCAGGGTGTTTTACACAGCAACGGCACTTTCTAAAGCCTTAGATGCCAACTGAACAGGTGACAGAGGACACCACAAAAATGGTGAGCACAGGCCTTAAGAACTCATGGACCAACTAGGTAAGTGCATCCTCCACCCCAATCATTGTCTGATAAGCAAACTTCAGTGGGTCTAGGTGGTCTACCACAAGAGGACTTAAATAGTCCCGGACCAGTCACTTAAAGTCACTTCGTAATGTGATCTTCCGCAGGTGAATGCAGCTTGTGAAGGTCAATGTGACCTCTCACATTTGCAGTTGTTTTCTGAAGAGCAGCAGAGGGTGGCTTATGAAGGGAATAAGGGGTACGGTTTGCTTGTGAAGGGAATGTGATTGTCTGCAGGTGTGGATAGCTTGTGAAGGAGTAGGAGAAGAAGAGAAAGAGCTGGAGGAGAGCGCCAACCCCTGGTCTGGCAGGAACATGCACTTATTTGAGCCCATAAACTAATTGCATGTGTATGACATGAATTATATTTCTTATAATTAGTGTGTATGAGAAAGGGTTTGCAAATGGTTTGCAGATGGGTTGCCGCTTGCATAGCTGAAACAAACCCCCATGATGCTTTTCATCTGTGATTCTTCAAGGAGGGGTATGTGTGTGTCCCGGGGGTAATGGTCAGCGGCAATTCCCCAAAGGCAGGGCCACCTCTAAACAATGGCCAGTGGTGACTCAACGTTGTTCAGAAGGAACTGCACTGTGATTGGCCACTGTTCCGTAGTGCGTACGGGTCACAAAGACACGCAACAGGCAAAATTAGCTTGCGAAAAAAAAAAATTAAGGTCCACTGTTCCAAATAAGTGATAACAAATAATCTATTTGATGAATACTCTGATTTTAAAGGATTGATCATTTCCTGCACTACAAGGTCACATTTGCATTGGTTAACCTGCAGACACAAGCTGTTACAATGATCAGCACACAAAATGACAAAATGCTGTGATAAGGCATCTATAACATCTATAAACAGACCTGGGTTCTCCTTAGCCTGCCCAGTAAAGACCTCACACAAGGCAGCACTGACCCAAAACTTCATAGGCAGGAAGGCTTCAGCCTACACAGGCTCAAAAAGTTCAAAATGTCTCTTTAAATATCCCCAAAATGTACAAAATACATAAAAAAAAAACATTAGGGTGAAGAACCGTGAAAATGTATGGCTTGAGAGACATGTACATTCTGAATTTCCCCTTGGGATTAATAAAGTATCTATCTATCTATCTATCTATCTATCTATCTATCTATCTATCTATCTATCTATCTATCTATCTATCTATCTATCTATCTATCTATCTATCTATCTATCTATCTATCTATCTATCTATCTATCTATCTATCTGAAACAAGAGCAGCAATCCCCAAACCTTAATGATCCACTGAAGAATCTGATGCTCAACCTCACAATATATGTAGGATGTGGGCGGCCCTTCAGCATTTCTGTCATAGTGGCTCCGCCTCTTGGGATTCAATCCATAAAACTCAAGGAACATAAGAAAGTATCATATTTAAAAATGAAATAACTTAACAAAATACAGTAGACCGCCGCAAAGTCGCGGTTCAGAGTTTGTGGCGTCAGTCATTCATGGATTTTTCCTTAGAACCTAACTAATAACTGTTATTGGAAACCGCAAATATCCTTCGCAATATTTTTATGGCTGTTTTTGTGGCAATACTGTACTGTAGAGAGAACACAAAGCAACCGTAGAGGAAAAGGTGGCTTGTGATGGTGAAAGTAGCCAATCCGAGAGCATTATTCATTTCTCCTTACTGCTGATTGGCTGCAGTCCTGTGACGCTTCTCCAGCAGATGCAGCCCAGCATCTCTTATCATAGCAGCTTACAGCATGTAGCTATCTCGAGTGTTTCGCTGAGCGTTCTCGTGATTTTCATTTTGTTAAAGCCCTAAGATGTCACCTAAACGCCCTGCACCTTCTAAGGCTTCTGTCAGAAGAAGTTTAAGACACTCCAGGAGAAGTGCTGGGTATGTCAAAGTCAAAGTGAACTTTATTGTCATTTCAACCATATACAAGTATACAGATAGACGAAATTGCGAAGCTCAGGGTCCACAGTGTAACAACATGACGTGCAAATAATAAATTAAAAATAGAATTAAAATTTAAATTAAAATTAAAACACAAACAAGACAAGACATTGCGCAAAGACAAGACAAAGACAAAGAAGTAGCAGCAATATTGATGTGTAAGATATGTAATATAATAAATAATTAATAAATAATAGATGTAGATAATACAGAAATTATCAGTGTATGATAATAGTTGTTTAAGACATGTAAACAATGACAGGTCAGAATGTTTCACTGCAGAAGGAAATCATCCATCCATTTTCCAACCCGCTGAATCTGAACACAGGGTCACGGGGGTCTGCTGGAGCAAATCCCAGCCAACACAGGGCACAAGGCAGGAACCAATCCTGGGCAGGGTGCCAACCCACCGCAGGACACACACAAACACACCCACACACCAAGCACACACTAGGGCCAATTTAGAATCACCAATCCACCTAACCTGCATGTCTTTGGACTGTGGGAGGAAACCGGAGCGCCCGGAGGAAACCCACGCAGACACGGGGAGGACAAGAGTGTCAAAATACTTTAAGGTCAGTATGAGATTTTCAGTTCTTCTCTCCATGCACACTCGTCTTTGCAGGACGGTGGCCGGCATGTATAAAAGTTCTGTTTTTAGAGGTGGTTGAAGCCGTGTGGAAGATCCCAGGGGGCAGCATGGTGTTAAGGAGTCTAACAGCTTGGGGGTGAAAACTCTACTGCAGCCTGGAAGATCTGGCTCTGATGCTGCAGTATCTTCTCTTGGATGACAGAAGTGTGAAAAGTCCATGTGAGGGGTGTAAGGGGTCCAGCACAATGCTGCAGGCCTTGCAGACACTGCGTTTGTAAAATATGTCCTGTAGTGAAGGGAGGGAGAGGCACCCCAATAATGTCCTCTGCTGTCTTCACTATCCTTTGCAGGCGCTTGCGGTCAGATATGTTGCAGTTGCCATACCAGACAGTAATACAGCTGGTCAGAACACTCTCAATGGTGCCTCTGTAGAACATGGTGAGGATGGAAGGAGGAAGACTTGCTCGCTTCAGCCACCTCAGGAAGTGTAGTCTCTGCTGGGCTTTCTTGATTAGTGATGAGGTGTTATGTGTCCACGTAAGTTCCTCAGTTATGTGCACACCGAGGAACTTGGTACTCCTAACAGTCTCCACATCTAAACTGTTATGCTGAGTGGGATGTGGGCAGGATGTGATTTTCTGAAGTCCACAATTACCTCTTTTGTCTTGTCAACATTGAGAGATAGATTGTTGTCCTCACACCATGCAGACAGCCATTCCACCTCATCTCTGTATGCTGTTTCATCATCCCTGCTTATCAGTCCCAGCACCGTCGTATCATCCACAAACTTGATGATGTGGTTGGTGTTGTGCGTGGCTGTGCAGTCATGAGTCAGCAGGGTGAACAACAGTGGACTAAGCACCCAGCCCTGCGGTGCTCCAGTGCTCAGTGTGATGTTGCTGGAAGTGTTGCAGCCCATCGGAACTGACTGGGGCCTCTCTGTCAAGAAGGTCAGGATCCAATTGCAGAGGGTGGTGTTCAGGCCCAACCTGCTCAGTTTTACAACCAGCTTTTGAGGGATGATTGTGTTGAAGGCAGAGCTAAAGTCTATGAATAGTATCCTGATATATGTGTCTTTTTTATCTAGATGTGTCAGGGAGAAGTGAAGGGCAGAGCATATGGCATCCTCAGTTGACCTGTTTGAGCGGTATGCCAACTGAACAGGGTCAAGGGAGGCAGGGAGATTAGTCTTTATGTGTGACATGACTAACCTTTTGAAGCACTTCATTATGATTGGCGTGAGTGCAACTGATCGGTAGTCATTCAGGCATGTCACTGATGACTTCTTCGGCACTGGTATGATGGTGGTCGACTTGAAGCATGCTGGGACTGACGACTAGCTCAGAGATGTGTTGAAGATGTCTGTGAGGACACCAGCCAGTTGACTGGCACATTCTTTGAGCACATGACCAGGTATGTTGTCAGGTCCTGCAGCCTTGTTTGGATTGACTCTGGGAACTAAAAAGTTACACCACAGTAGCCACCCAAGGAACTGTAAATCTTCTGCTTTGCTGTGCAGCCATTATCTTCATTACATACCTTCACGGTCCGTGTACTTTTTGGTATTTGAAATTTCATTTTAGCAGCAAAAATGAAAAAATGAAAATGAAAGGAATTTTCAAGTTTTGATTTTTGATTAAAGAATAAAATAAGGTATTTTTTAATTTCATGGTAACAGGTCCGTGTACTTTTTGGTACTTGAAATTTCATTTTAGAAGCAAAAACGAAAAAACGAAAATGAAAGGAATTTTCAGATTTTGATTTTTGATTAAAGAATAAAATGATGGAAAATAAGGTATTTTTTAATTCTGTGGTAACAAATAGCAGTCATAAACTTAAAATTACACATACTTTTCTCGATTTATTTGTGATTCAAATAATGAAAGTGTAATAGCTCAAAAACAACAAAACAGACGCATTTTCATTGTCTGAAACCGGAGGTACTTCTTTTTCTGCGCGATTTTTGATGACACGTGCGAACAGTTCTCCTCACAACTCATCGACCGACGGCCTTGAAGTTTCACTGCATGGCATCAGCAGGGGATGGACCATTATGTTGTTTTTCAGAATTAAAAGAACATTTCAATGTTCACTCCGGGACGAGGACATGACTGTAGAAAAACAGTCGCATCTTTCAGGTAAAAATACAAGCTTTGCAAACTTTGCTTCATTGATGTAGCAGTTCTTTTATGAACGTTGTTGTTGTTACTTACTATGAAACAGCTAACATTTGGTGATTTCATTTACTAACACTAAGCCTGGCAAATTTTGTAGTGCTAGCATTTTGAATGTGTGTAAATGTGTGAATGGTTGATCATTGACAAGTGTAGCACATGTTAAGAAAACTTTCTGTAAATCACGTTGCTCTCCTAACGTGTTACACTTGTGCGCACTGTTAATACTCGAAACGATTACTCGCTATAGTAGCCGGTAAAAGTCAATGAGCAACCATTCAAAATGCTAGCACTATAAAAATTGCCAGACTTAGTGTTAGTAAATGAAATCGCCAAATGTTAGCTGTTTCACAGTAAGTAATAACAATAACGTTCATAAAAGAACTGCCTCATCAATGAAGCAAAGTTTGCAAAGCTTGTATTTTTACCTGAAAGATGCGACTCAGTTTTTCTGCAGTTATGTCCTCGTCCCGGAGTGTCACTCTTTTACTGTTCCGAAAAACAATGTAATGATCCATCCTCTACTGATGCCATGTAGTGTAACTTCAAGGTCGTCGGTCGATGTGTTATGAGGAGGAGGACTGTTCGTACGTGGCATCAAAAATCGCACAGAAGAAGAAGTACCTCCGGTTTCAGACAATGAAAATGCGTCTGTTTTGTTGTTTTTGAGCTATTACACTTTCATTATTTGAATCACAAATAAATCGAGAAAAGTATGTGTAATTTTAAGTTTATCATTGTTATTTGCTACCACAGAATTAAAAAATACCTTATTTTCCATCATTTCATTCTTTGATCAAAAATCAAAATCTGAAAATTCCTTTCATTTTTGTTTTTTCATTTTTGCTTCTAAAATGAAATTTCAAATACCAAAAAGTACACGGACCCAAATAGCAGTCATAAACTTAAAATTACACAAACTTTTCTGAATTTATTTGTGATTCAAATAATCAAAGTGTAATAGCTCAAAAACAACAAAACAGACACATTTATAGCTTTTGTCACCTCTATTTCCAAATGTGTGTCAGAGAGTCAACAGCCCGAGATTTGCTCAGCACAAAACTTTTTAACATTTCTCACAGAAAACCCTCTCGCTTCTCCGTGTTCATATGACAGACGCTCAGATATATTTTTCGATGACAGGCCTTGTTTTGCTGTCTCTAAAATCACGTCTGAGTACTGTTCCAACGTCATGATGAATGGTCCAGTCTACACACCAGTGACCAGTGTTTGCTGCAAGTGGCGCATTACCTGACCAGGTTGTTGACCTACAAAAACGTCAGACAAAATAAATAAAGAGCGTTTTCTTGTTCTCGTTGCAAAAGAATGAAAGGAAAAAAGTAATTGTTTTGCGTTTTTCATTTTTCCTTGTTAAGTTGAAAATCAAATAAGTGTCTCTTTTTCCTTTTCAAATGATATTTTCTAAAACTAAATTTCAAATACCAAAGAGTACACGGACCCTTCATCATACTGCACAGCTAATTCATCATCTTCAATCAATTTCATTCATTATTGGTGAGTACCCATACATTTTACTATATTTTTATTAAATTAAATTATGACGTATTTACCCTACTTATACCAAAGAACAAGACAGCGTATACGAAAGAAAATGCGCTTGCATGAATTAAAGTACATTTACGGGGAACATCGGTATTTTACATTCTAGCACTGTGGGAGACATAGCAGTACAGTACTGTACAGTAGACGGGTTTGCCTTTACATTCTTTTTTGGGGGTTCGTGTGCTTTATAAAAGGAGTTCACGAAAAAAATATTGTAATGGCGGAATTTTAAAATCCCAAACGTAAAAAATATAATGAAATATTAAATGTAGGCAAATATATTCACAGTACTATTAATAATACAATAATAAAAATGGGTCAACAAATCAATTAAATGTCAAATTCATGAATATTACCTCAGTCACTTACTTTTTGCGATAGAAGATTCCGTAAAATTGTCGAGTCGCAACAGGTAACAATCTGTAACCTTGATGAGATGCTACGCTGCTGGTGATGCGTGTACATTCTCGTATTATCCAGAAACTTCCAATTCAGCGAACCGAGAACCCCGAATGCGCTCAAAAGAACGAGAATAACGTCTGCTGATATAAAAACGCCGCGATCAGACAAGGGAGAGTAGAGTCGAATTGAATCGTACGCTGCGCTTAAGAACCGTGAGTGATTTTAATAAGATAAATTGGTAGTGCATAGTGTGTGTAAATAAATTACGATAAAGACTTTTTACTTAAACATGCGCACGTCGAACGCGAAAGTGAATAATTATTACTCCGTAATTTTATTATGGATCGATGGTTAAAAACGGGTAGTTTTCTCAAGTCTGACAAAAAGCTGGATGAGCAATCAATTGCTTCTTCTTCTACTTCAGTCCCTGATTTGGTACCAACACAGGGTGACGATACTGAAAGTTGTAGTGCGCTACCGTCTCTCCAGACTGAAAGCAAGGCAGAAATAGACGAACATAGTAAGACAAAAGAGAAGAAATGAAAATATGACAGCGACTATTTTCGAATGGGTTTTTATTTTACCGGGGATGAGTCAGAACCTAAATCGCTTTGTGTAATTTGTAATGAAGTCCTAGCCAACAGCAGTTACTTCTTCGTAGACACATTGAAACAAAACATCCAACGTACAAGGATAAACCTGTAGTATATCGTAATGACTACACAGGGGGTTCGCCAGTTTATTCCGGTTTTGTGAAGAGGTTCACAAGGAGGAAAAGGTTCAGAATTTCTGTTTTAGAGTAATGTATTAAGCTGAGTTTGAAATGAAATTAAAGTGTTTTGGGGGCATATTTAGGGTTTAAACTATAACAATAGACATTTATAGGCATATTTTGACCACATCCAAAATTCGCGGGTGCTCTAGGAACATAACCCCTGTGAATTTTTGGGGGGAGGGGGGGTCATCTGTATATTCAAAGAAAAACATGATTTTACAACCACAAACATAGCGAACAACATGAAGAGGCAAATTATATTTTGAGAAGCAACAAAACCATTAAACAAAGAAAGAATAAACTTGAGCCGGAGCTTCAATCCTGGCTAATCTATAACATAAAACGAGACAAAGAGCTGAAAGATCTATCAGAGATGTACTGGAGGAGGAATGGCCAAAAGCCAGTTGCTCCGAGGAAATAATAAAAATAATAATAAAAGGGAGTAAAGAGAAAAAGTGAGCCAAACTGAAAGGAAAGAATTCAGCCAACAATTCCGCCAAAGCAAATGGTCAGAAACACAAGACAATTAAACAAAGTAAAACTTGAAGCTACATTAACAAAATGATGGAGTAATGAATCGGGGCCAACAGCCTGGTTAAATGACTGCATCCAATTAAGAAAAAGCAGCTCAAGGGAATGGTCGGGTAATGAGTGTTGCCAGGCAAGGGTAAAAAGTGGGGTGGGAAAGGGGCGGAGTCACGATCAGGAATAAGAAAGCTTAAACTTAATGGAAGAGTTTCTCAAATGAGCAGCGGGGTCTTCAAAATAATGATTCATTTGCAGTAGGTTAATATGTTGTGATGATGGAGCCTCCGGATACCTGGCCTTGTGCCCGGTAAGAGAATCACTCTTGGCGTGCCATCAGCATTTGACAGCGATTAGAGCATTTCTGTTTAATAGGTTAGGCCTGATAGAACTCCTACAATAGATCATATAATGACAGCAGAGTTTTTTTTTAATGGTCTGGCAGTCAGTGGAACCGAGAATGAGACTCACCAGGGTGACTGTTTGCTTTGAGCTGGCTGAGGAGTCCAATTCCCCAGTCATAAATTCTGGGACAGCGAAGGCAGGAGGTTTCACATGGGAATAACATCTACATGTCTGGTTTCTCCTCACATTCTGTTGCCATTTCCTGTGCGCGAGGCATTCATTTTTGGTCTGGGGAGCTGCTTGATGGATTATGTGGTGCCATAGGGGACTCTCTATGGGGCAGCGCATCCCAATCTTCAATGTACATCTGCTCTGAAAGCTGTTGTGGCCAACTAGCTCCGGCTTGCTTTCTGCATTGTGTTTGGATATTCACAAAAAAAGGCAAACAGCAGTCGTAATGGGCCTGTGAGGGGAATGGGGGGGGGGGGGGGGGGGTCACACAGGAAAACCACTTCTCCCAAATTCCACTTCAGCATTTACATTGTGTCTCTTATTTTCATAAAATAAGCATTTCCTCTAAATCATAAAACATGTTGCATTTATATATAAGTATTTACTTGAATATCCTTTATATACAGTAGATGCAGAAAGTATTCAGAGCTCTTCACTTTCTGCACACTTTTATTGTGTTGTAGATTTAATTTTGAATAGATAAATTTTATATTTTTCCAAAAAGCCAAGCAAAATGACACCTTTTATTAGCTAACTAAAAAGATTACAATATGCAAGCTTTCGAGGCAACTCAGGCCCCTTCTTGCATCTCGCCTGAAGAAGGGGCCTGAGTTGCCTTGAAAGCTTGCATATTGTAATCTTTTTAGTTAGCCAATAAAAGGTGTCATTTTGCTTGGCTTTTCTCTACATTCGTAATGGCTAACACAGTACAACATCCTAGTACTACAGATATTTTTCCAATCAATCTTCTTTTAATAACCCATAATTACAATGTAAATTTATTTAAAATCATAAACTAAAATCTCCCATTCATAGATGTGTTAATTTAGTACCTTGCAGAAGCCCCCTAGACAGCAATTACAGCTTTGACTGTTCTTCTGTAAGTCTCTACAAGCTTTGCACAACTGGATATGGGCATTTTATTCCATTCTTCCTGGTAGATCCTCTCAGGCTCCATTAGAGTGTTTTGTGAACACGCTCCCCAAGACGGCACGATTATAATATGTGCTGCCATCCTAGAATGGCAGCAAAGAGAAAGAAAAAAAGTAAGGAAAAGATCTGGGGGCGCGAGCGACCAACACTACTCCCCTACTACACCACCACAAATACAGAAGCACTCCTGCGAAAGCAAAGATGAGTTACATAGGCGGAGTGGTGGCTCTGAGGCTAGGGATCTGCACTGGCAATCAGAAGGTTGCCGGTTCAAATCCTGTAAATACCAATAGGGACTCTGCTCTGTTGGGCCCTTGAGCGACGAAGGCCCTTAACCTGCAATTGCTGAGCGCTTTGAGTAGTGAGGAAAGCGCTATATAAATGCAAAGAATTATTATTACAAAAAATGGTTATTCTCCAGAAAATAAGAACTTAGACACAACTAATAAAACCCCTGTATCAGGGGTGGCAAACTCCAGTCCTGGAGGGCCGCAGTGGCTGCAGGTTTTCATTCTAACCATCTTCTTCATTAGTTTTTGCTGCTAATTAACTTCATTTGCCTTAATTTTAATTAACTTGGTTCAGGCCCCTTAGTTGTTTCTTTTTCTTTAATTAGCAGCAAAACAATATTGAGACACTAAACAAGGTGCCACATGACCAGCTCACCCGTGCCCATCATACAATATCTGAAAATAAAGAAAGGTAAAGGACTCAGTAAGGTTGATCTCTCAGGATCCCAAAACATATTGACAATGTTCTTAGAAAAAACAGAAAATCAACAGTTATGGAAATGTCTGCTGTGTCAGAATGAGAGCAGCAACAAGCTGTGGAATTAAATAACGAGTTTAATTAACAGCAAGAATTGGCTTCTCATTAAGGAACTGGTTGGAGTGAAATTAATTGGAGTCTGAAGCCCCAATTTAGCTGGTCAACTGTTGACTTGTTTCACATTTGATTTCTGTCTGGCTGTCATTTAATGAAGAAAATAATTAATTCAGAGCACTGAATCCTTAAAAACAGCGCTATTAAAATGAAGGGAAAAAGAAGTTAAGTAACAGTGAAAACTGGGCACTGATTAGGAAATGGTTAGAATGAAAACCTGCAGCCACTGTGGTACTCCAGGACTGGAGTTTGCCACCCCTGCCCTATATTCTTAGTATCACGCTGCAGCGCTTCCCACCTCACACAAATCACGGCATAAAACATATATATATGTAAAAGCCACATCCCACTGACTCACTCATCACGAAATCTCCTGAACCATGAGGACTTGGGTCTTGAAATTTGGAATGTAGGTTACCCTTGGCCCATAGATAGATAGTACATACAGGAGGTACTCACTAAGAAACGGATTTATTTCATGGTCCAAGCGTGAAATTTCTTATAGTTTTTTAGACCCGTTTGTATGTCTGTCCACTTTTCACTCGAGAACCACTTAACGGATTTAGATCTTTTATTTTCTATAATTTGCTTGAACATTCCGGTTGATTTTTGCAACTTCTCTCATCGCGCTAAGAATCATAGTTCGCTTGCAAGAGCGATATATTCACGCTAATCCGAGACAGAGGCTGAGGGCCGAGGGGAGAGGGAAGAGTGGCATCAGGAGTGGGAGGCCCTCCTCACTGTCCCGTTTCACTAATATGCGGGTGAAGCCACGTGGGATAGCTAGTACATAAATATGAGAAAGAGAAAATAAAAATTTAATCCAATCAGAGTCCTTTAAATATCTATAGTCTGCTGCAGGGAATGATCCGCCGAGCCATACCTCCTGTTCTGAGAAACACATTACTAAACAATCCATTGTGCTGGCCCGTCAGGTACTCTCCCAAATGCCTTCACCTCATTCACAAGAAAAGAAAAGTTCACCTGACTTTTCCAGTGCGGGTTGAATAGCTTTCCTATTGAGGTTTAGATCAAGCATCAATATGCCTTGTTATTGGTTTTAGAATTATTGACTATTGAAAGGAGTTGCTTGACATCTTTTTAAGTGGCTTAGTGAGGCATTATTAATTACAGGCTGCTGCTTTTGTTTTTAATGTTGGCCCACTTGCTTGCTTTTCACTTGCCTTATTTTTTAAGGACCAAGGACACTGTGTTTTTGAGGGAACTGAGGAAACAAGTTTTTGTTTTGGGACATGGTGGCTCTGCTGGGCCCTTTGACTCACCAAAGTCTAAATAAGTTTTTGGAAAAACCTTCAACACCACCAGACTTAAAGGACACTAAGTAAACTTGCACACTAGCGCATAAACACTTTAAACATATAAACATTTTAGCATTTAAATGTATATATTAAGGCTCATGAACATTTCAGATGATCGGATAAAAAGCAAGCTGTATTGTGCTAATTAGGTTGAATTATACAGACGTTTTAAGAATTGATCAAGGTTACACCCTGTATTGGTAAATGAGACCGTATGTGGCTGATGACGCAGCTGCCTTTGCTCACATTCGAGATAGCATTTAAGTTCTTATGTCAATGCTTCCTCATAAATCAAAATCTTAATTACCGTATTTACTCGTGTACCACGCGCCCTCGTGTAAGACGCGCACCCTAATTTTGTCAAAGAAAATCACGAAAAAAATTTGCCCCGTGTACGATGTGCATTGTGATTGTATAGGAAGCGTTTAGGGCGCGTTTTCCGCGAAATGCACTTCTGTTTTTTGTTGCATGACGAAACAGCGAGCGAGAGAGAGAGAGTGCGAGCGAGCGAGAAACAGAGAGAGCACGCGCGAGAGAGAGAGAGAGAGAGAGAGAACGCACGCACATGCGAGTGAGAGAGAGAGAGAGTGCGATCGAACGAGTGAGCGAGAGAGAGAGAGAGCGCGTGAGCGAACGAGTGAGCGAGCGAGAGAGAGAGAGCACGTGCGAGTGAGCAAGAGAGAGAGAGAGACAGAGAGCACGCACGCTCGAGTGAGCGAGAGAGAGAGTGCACGCACATGCGAGCGAGAGAGAGAGTGCGCATGAGCGAACGAGCGAGAGAGAGAGAGCGCATGAGCGAACGAGTGAGCGAGAGAGAGAGAGCACATGCGAGCAAGCAAGAGAGAGCGCGTGAGCGAACGAGTGAGCGAGAGAGAGAGAGCACGTGCGAGCAAACGAGAGAGAGAGAGAGCGCGCATTAGCGAACGAGTGAGAGAGAGAGAGAGCGAGCACGTGCGAGTGATCGAGAGAGAGAGTGCGAGCAAACGAGAGAGAGAAAGAGCGCGAATGAGCGAGAGAGAGAGCACCTGAGCGAACGAGAGAGAGCACATGCGAGCGAGAGAGAGAAAGAGAGAGAGAGAGCAAGTGCGAGCGAGCGAGAGAGAGAGAGAGAGAGTGTGAGCGAATGAGCAAGCGAAAGAGAGAGAGAGCGCGTGAGCGAACGAGAGAGAGAGAGCGTGTGCGCGCGAGCTAATGAGCAAGAGAGAGAGAGAGAGTGCGAGCAAACGAGAGAGAGAAAGTGCGCGCATGAGCGAATGAGCGAGAGAGAGAGAGAGCATGTGAGCGAACGAGAGAGAGAGAGGACATGCGAGCGAGAAGAGAGAAAGAGAGAGAGAGCAAGTGCAAGCGAGCGAGAGAGAGAGAGAGAGTGAGAGTGAGAGTGAGAGTGAGAGTGAGAGTGCACGCGCGAGCGCGCCCAAGCAGAAGAAGTAAAAATTACAGAAAAATATTTCTTCGTGTATGACGCGCACCTGATTTTCTAATGCTAATTTTCGAGAAAAAATGTGCGCGTGGTACACACATAAATACGGTAATCAAGGTAAAACAACACATTCTATTTCAGCTGGCTTTGAGCAATATAAAAGTTTAAGGATTCTTTAATAAAGGCTTTAGCACTGTGCTTGCTGACTCAAGGCCTCTCGCCTGCTTCCAGCTCCAGCAGCTTAGCCCTCATCAGTAAAACTGTGTGCTGCACTTACCAGCACAGCTGCCTATGATGTTAGTCTTACTGGATGCTGGTGCAACAAGCAAGAATTAATTGAACAGTTCAGTTTCTCATATGTGGGTCATCTTGGTTCCAACTTAATGATGAGGCCGATCAATTAAAAGACTTCCAATTTTTATTAGCTCAAGACTGGGAATGTGAGGAATGTAACACATGATCAGATGATGGTCATCTCCAGGCCAGGCGGTAAGTACGATCTTCGAGTCCTAATGATTGTTATGAAAAGATTGATTATTATTAGGGGAAAGAAGTTTACAGGACGAGGTAATTGTTATAAAAATAGATACAGCACAAGATCATTATAACAAAGATAACATGTAAAGTGATTATGTATAAAACCAGCTACAGCGCACTGCACGATAACGTGCAGTGAATACACTTGACTTATATGCCTTACTCCTCTTTCTCTGTACGTTTATCATTCGTTTGCTCAGAGGTTGATGCGCTTACTGCTTCCTGAGCAGCTCTTCTTTTCTCCACCCTAGCGCCCCGCTTCTTCTCTTCTTCTGTCGGCATCTTTTCGCAATAAAACTGATTAAGTCAGTGTTTCTGTCGCAGCTACTTAGTACGTTTTCTTTAATTTTTCACTTAAGCTGGCACTTAAATCTTCAATCTGCCTCAAGAATGATTTAAGATATGAAGAGGTAGAGAAAGTGACGGCAAAGGTGGTAGTAATGAGAATGGCGCCCGTATGCATGCACCACCACCCTGTTGCGAACTGCCGAGGGTTGATTCTACAATAAAATAAAATAAAAATAAAAAGAGGAATAAACTTGGAGGTCAATCATCACCTGGATAGTAGACGTCAAGTAGTATATCTGTACCAAATTTCAGGTCAATAGATTAAATGGTTTGTGAGCTACAGGTGATTTCAAATCCTGGACAGACAAATGGACAGTCACGGTAGCGTATTATAGAAGAAGATGGGGATGTTTTTGTGATTAGAACTGAAATAAAAACAAACCGCACTCAAATCACTGTACTCACTTCATGAACTGAGACAGGCTTTATGTGCTCTGCAGTTGTTTTCTATTCTATGCAATAAAGTCTAAATTCTGCCTGTCTTTCTGAAGACTCTGCTCGTTTTCTACTGAAGACTTCTCCACAACATTCCCTGTTCCTTTTGGTTATGGTGTTTGCCTCTCCGTTTGGTCTGGCGCTGTCTTCTCCTTCCTTACCTTTTTCCTGCCACACATTTACATGAGGTCGGCTCCTCCCCGTACAGTCTGTTTAGCCCTCCAAGACAGGTGCTCCTTTCCCCATATGCCATTGGCCAGCCGTACACGTCATAATCAGGAATGGGAAAAGGTGCAAACTGCCAGTGACACACACACACACATATCCAAGACAACCGTTACAAGGTCACTTCAGACATGTTCTGAGTTAAATTTGAGCTTTGGCCAGACCACTCAAGGACTACCAGAGACTTACCCTGAAGTAACTCCATCATTGTTTTGGCTGCATATTTTGTCATGATGAGAGGTGAACCGTCGCCCCAGTCTGGGGTCACCTGCACTTTGGAGAAGGCCTTCTTCAAGGACCTCTCTGTATTTAGCTGCATTCATCCTTCCCTCAGTGCCCCTGTCCCTGTCACTGAGAAGCACCTCCATAGTATGATGCTGCCACCAACATGTTTTACCTCAGGGATGGTATTTGGCAAGTGATGAGAAATTCCTAGCATATTACTTGGAGTTCTGCCCCAAAGAATACAATCAGAAAAGAGAAACCTTTCCCTCATGCCCTCAGAGCCCTTTAAATGCTGTTTTGGAAAACTTCAAGGGTGACGTCATGTGTCCTTTACTCAAAGGTGATTGATGGAGTGCTGCTAAGATGGTAATCCTTCCAACAGGATTTCAGAACTTTTGAAGCTCTGTCAGAGTGACCATTGAGTTCTTGGTCATCTCCCTGACCAGTGCCCTTCTTACCCGGTTACAAGTTGTGCTGGAGAGCCCGCTGTAGGAAGAGTCCTGTTGGTTCCAAACTACTTCAACTTCACAAAGCTGATTGATTCAGTGCTGATGAGACAGTCCTGCTTCCAATAGGATCTCCCATCTCAACAGAAGACTTTTGAAGCTCTGTTAAAGTGACCATTGGGGTTTGGGTCACCACCCTTGACCAAGGACCTTCTTGCCAGGTTATTACGTTTTGCTAGATAGCCAGGTTTTGAAAGAGGCCTGGTGACTCCAAACTCCTTCATTTTCACAATTATTGAGGCCACTGTGCTCCTGGTGTTGTAGCAGACTGGCACGGGCACCTTTAATGAAGGCACTCGGAGTCTCAGGGTAGGCAGCAGAATCAATATTTTATTGTATGGCACACATACAGACTCACTACAGAGACAATGAGCGAGCAGCCATGGGCAACTCTTACATTTATTACAGTTCTTATCACACAAGTCATTATTCATCCTCATCTGACTCCTAACATTCTCCTGCTCTAGTTCTGCCCCTAATTAAGTCCACCATTATTTCTCTGCTAAGGGGGTGTCAAACCCTTTTCTGTTCATCATGTCTGTCTGACAAGGCCTACCTGTACTCCCTACTAGTTCAGAGCTTGCTACCATTATCTACAGCCAAAGAGTTCACAATCCCTCTCTAAGCGAGGGGGGTCCATCCTTTCCAGCTCTCTTGCACGTCTGACCTTTGGCTTATGAACTATTGGTTTTTAGCTAATACAGAATAATACAAAATATGTAGTCCTAAACTTTTTTAATCCTAACACATCTTAATACTTAGTGAAATATAGTGTCTACTTTTCTCATGTTGTTATAATACTTTTCTAATACGTAGAGATTACCAATTTTAAGAATACATTTTTCTGTACTGGCAGAACTCAAAGCTTTAGAAATGACTTCATCCCCTTGCCCTGATCTGCGTCTCACCAGAATTTGGTCAAGGGGGTCTACAGCGAGTAACTTGGACTTCACGGCTTGGTTTATGTTCTGACATGCAGTGTGAATTATAGACCTTCTATACACAGTGTGAAAAGATCAGACTTGACACACTTATAAAGATTTGGGGCAGCCACCCATATATTATCCCTGGCTGCAATGGGTTGATTTTTTGAGACAAGTGTCTTGGTTGACATCCAGACATGAACTGCTGAAGGTTTTGAAAAATGGCGGTTTTTAGTGAGACCAGAAGGAGAACCGGAAGTGACCTTGTTCTGACGTCAGGCTAGGCACCGTTATCGGAAGTGACGTCATCCTATGCGCTGGAACCAGAAGTGACGTCATCCCATGCACCAGAACCGGATGTGATGTCGTCCTAGGCACCAGAACCGGAAGTGACATCATCCTATGTGTCAGAACCAAAAGTGACGTCTTCAGTGTTGAGTCAGACAGGTTTTCCCACGGCTGGTCTGTAGAGATAACAGGAGAAGGTTTAGTGCACCCCGCCACCCCCTGGCCTGGCGTGGAATTAACTTCGCTTGGTCCATACAATGTTCTCCTACTCGCACGTGTGTGACAACAGGTACACATGTGCCTTTCTAAACTGTCCAATCAATTCAGGTGATCTTAGCAGCACTCCCCACACCCAAGGTCCCACGACTCACTAGGACTCTTCCTAGAGTTGGATGTCTAGTCAAACGTTTAACCAGGTAAAAAAGTCCTTATGTCAAGAACCCAGTGGTTGCTGTAAAAGAACTTCAAAAGTCTTTTACTGAAATGGGAGATGCTGTTGGAAATGTGACCATCCTAGCAGCACTCCATCAATCAGGCGTTAATCCATATTACTAACTGAGAATGGTAAACCGGAAGGCACGGACGCAGGTACACGGCGATAGGACCAGGAGACATAGTGCGCAGGCGCCTACAGCGCGTGTCTCATAAACCGCAAGCGAAGTCTGATCCACCGTGAACGAAGGAGTCACGGCTCAAAAACGAAAGAGCTCAACTAACGTAAATAAGACATGAAGCAACAACGCGCCCATAGCTAACGACTAACGACACAGCCAAACAGAAAAGAGGATTCTGCACTGCACCCCAGAGTCAAACAGAAGACACTACCGAGTCTGCAAAGGTCCACAAAGATAGTACGAAAGGTGCAGGCGCCTACAACGCGCTTCTGAACTAAACATCCACACTACACAGCATGGTCCGGGTAATAAGAATAAACGAACTCTCCGTATTAGACGTACGGCATCCTCACACGTCCAAACCATATAGCATATGTGGATCACATTACAGTGATGCATTATTAACAGTACAACCACAGAAAACGCTCCGTATTAACAGTAAGTGCAATTATCCATATTACTAACGGTAGACAACGGATAACTAATGGAGTCACGGTCACGGCTCCAAAACGATCCAGCTCAACTAACGAAGCTACAAAAACGAGCCCGCATGGATACGTAGGTGGCTACAATGTGCATCTGAAACCGCGGAAGCAAAGCTGTCTCGGCTCCAAAACCAAACAGCTCGACTAACGGAGCTACAAGAGCGAGCCCGCATGGATAAATACAATGAACATAGACGCCTAAAACGCGCATCTGAAACTGCGGAAGTAAAGCAGGCACGGGTTCAAAACGAAAGACCACAACTGCCGGAGATACAAAAACGAGCCAGCCTAGATAAAATCAATGAACGCAGGAGCCTACAACGCGCGTCTGCAAAGCAGGCATTATGGACTGCATTAGATCCTACAATAGTTCATTTGCTTTTGCATCTACCAGGGTAAATATTAGGCCACCAGCTGGCAATGGCCCATACTGCTTTCGCGTATGTGGACAAATATTACATCGGATTGGAACAGTACACCCTGAACCACATCACGAACGCAAATATGCACAAATCTACGTGTTAGATCCAGATGATGCAATCTATCAACGAATGAACCTTCCTGAAAACAAGCAATGCACAGAGCTGATAATGAGAAAAGTCTCTGAAGTCATAAACAATCACACATTAGCTAAGTCTATAAAGATGCTACATGAGGTTGAAAGGGAGGCCAATACAAAAGCAGATGCAGAAGGTGTAGCGCCAACTACAATTGCTTTAGTGTTAATATAGGACAAAGAACACGATCCAAGACGATACAATCTTCCCATCGTTAATGAAGTTGCAATTGTCTTTCAAAGTAAAGATGGTGAGCCTCCATTTGACCGTGATATTGTCCTGCATTTACGTCCTGATGGAACGAACAACTTTATGTAGCCTTCTCAAGAGTTCGGCGTTCATCTGACATTACAGTTAAAGTTATAGATACTCCATACCAAGAAGAACTCATTCAAGGTAATGTGCCATGCTATGGGTTCTTTACTTCCTTTGTTTGTCATCTACACCTTTACACTCCAATATATCTCATACATACATCAATGTATTTCGGGTTACCCAACACCAGGGGTTGGCGAGCGAAGTGAGCAGGGGGCGGAGCCCCCTAGTAAGTTAAATAATACGGGGCACGATCGCTACACTTCACCACCAGAGAGGGAAGTGGACGATGTTCAGAGGATATAATAGCATTAAAAAATACTCAGTCCTCTGCCACTCTTCTCCCCTTTATGCGTCCACCAATTCTTGAAAGAAACCAGATGGTAGTTGGATTGGCTAAATAAGCAAGTGTACTGTAATCCAACATTTATCCATTTACGTGACAGGTGACCGGGTGCACATTAGTGATCCCTTTTTCCCCAGCCTCCCTACCCCCATCGGCCAAATCTTAATCCCCGGTTCGAACCACACATAGATGAAAAAGAATATCCAAAAGAGACAGATTAAACATAGTCTGTGTGAAATGGTGAAGAATCCTATAGAACAGTTCTTACTGCATGATGAAGGGAAAAAAAAACGGACCTCAGGCTGGCTGGCTATCCTGAAGAATTTAAAAAGACGAGTCCGACTCACCAACGGTTGCACCCAGAGAACCTCAGGTCCATATACCGCAACCCCTCGCCTCTTCTCTGGGATTCACCTCACTGTTTCAACTTCGGGTAGGCCACCCACTAATAGCAGACATCCCTGGGTGAAGTCCGATCGTGATATATTCTCAAGCGTGAATAGCTGAGCTCTTTGTCTTCTGCTCCTCTTCCTTCCTTTCCTCGGTCTGCCATTCCCCTTAAAAAGAAAAATTTCCCGCAGAAACATCCATTTCCTGCTTAGATGTCATAGCAACACGACACCTGCACTAGGCAGCTGGAATCCTTACTGGCCGGGGTCTTCCCAGAACTTGTTCGTCCACAGTCATGCCTGAAGGGATCTTTCTTAGACAACCTCTCAGGCCATGTAATA
This sequence comes from Erpetoichthys calabaricus, assembly GCF_900747795.2. Lineage (NCBI taxonomy): Eukaryota > Metazoa > Chordata > Cladistia > Polypteriformes > Polypteridae > Erpetoichthys > Erpetoichthys calabaricus. The sequence continues at coordinate 15,113,771 of NC_041395.2, read as the reverse complement.
ATACAGTGACGGCCAGTCCAGAAAGCCAAACAACTTGTAGTGTTATGTAGGCTTGCTACAAAGTAAACTCACATCGCATGGCAGGACAAAACAACAACAACACCATTTATTTCTAGAGCACATTTTCATGCAAAAGATGTAGCTCAAAGTGCTTTACAGGATGAAGGAAAAGAAAAAATATATATATATAAAAATAAAATTAGGCAATACTAATTAACACAGAATAAAAGTAAGGTGCAATGGCCAGGGAGGACAAAAAAAAAAAATGGGAGAAAAAAAAAAAAATCTGCAGGGGTTTTGAGGTCACGAGACCACCCACCCCCCTCTAGGCGTTCTACCTAACATCAATGGTCTCGTCCGTTACGGGAGATGGACGTCTGAAGCTGAGCTCCGTTAGCAGCGGTGTTATTATTTCTTATTTTCCCGAGGTATCCTGTATTTATCCAACCCGAGGGTTCTATTACAGTATATGCAAGCATATATAAACATGGTCGGCAAGAAAGGGGGTCAGAAGAAACCTAAAGCTACATCCCAGCCTAGACAGGCAAGTCCAAGCTCAAGTTCAAGGTACAACCTATCAGAGACTGACCTGGAACAGACAGGCGAAAGCCCAGACTCCTCTGGACCACGGTCCACTGCATCGTCTCCAGTTGTGAGCGAAAATGGGAGTGAATGTGCGAGTGATGCAGGTCACGATAGCTCGCCCATTGGAGAAGATCACTTGAAACTGGAAAAGGCCTTGCAGTCCGCGCTTTCACCTACTCCTCGCGAGCTGGGAACGTCGGCTGTAATAGAGCCCGCCGCTTCACCTACGGTGCACGAAAGCAGAAATGATCTGTCTGAACTGAAGGTGACGATCACCGAGCTCAAGCAAGAGATAAAGAATGATATAAAGAAAGAAATAAATAGTATGATCAAGACAAGCGAGAGGATAAGTGAGAAGATAAGCGAGAAGACAAGTGAGAAGCTGCGGCGAGAGCTGCAAGAACGGTGGCAGGATAATAAAGACTCGGAGAAACGCGTATATACCGTAGGTACTCGCATATAAGTCAAAAAATTTATGCCTTAAAATTCATTCAAAAAAACAAGGTCGACTTATCCGCGGGGTGACACAATTGTACATAGAATTTGGGTAATGACATTGTACACTCACCGCTTCACGGTGTTAAGTCACTGGTCATCTGCCGTTTCCCATGGTCTTTGAAATAATTATAAGCCAGCAATGCTATTGCTAATTAGCTACTTTTTTTCTAATTTCATTAAATAATTCTTTAAACTGTGAAATACTTGAATTTGAGCATTAGCTTTTGCAGGTTTTGGATAACAAACATACCATTAGCTGCCACGTGCAAACAGATTTGGAATCAAAAGAACCAAGGCAACGAATGCTATCGATGCGATGCAAGTGCAGCCCGCGATTCAAAAAATTTCTCTGCCTACCTGTTTGTCTCGTCTAACAGTAGCTGAAAAGCAGCATCAGGAGAGAGCAGCCTGAAGTAGTCCAGCAGCAGGTGATCTGTCGTGTCCAACAGTAAGCCATGCTGTCTTGTGAAGTCCGGTAGCCAGTTCGGCTCCCACGGATCAATGTCTGGGTATTCCTCCCACGCGAACCTTGCCGTAGATGCATTGGCTGCGCGAATGCGTTCAGCTGGCAGCCGATCAGCTGGCGCGGCATCGGCTGGTGTCCGATCATCTGATGCCGGCTTCTCACTCTCTTGCTCGATTCCTGATCACTGTCAATAAAATCAGATTCTGAAAAATCAGAGTCCGACTCAGCGATAATGTGCAAAACATCGTCTGCCGAGTGTTTTCTTTTCTGCACTCGCTTCGCTCCCATGTGACATATCGACGCCATCTTGCCTTTGTTTACATTTGTTTACATTTCGCAACTCACGCACACGCAAGGATTAGTTGCCGAGTCAACGAGTCTAGCATTTCTCCAAGCACAGAGGGAATGCCTGTGACGTAACAGTGAGTTTTGTCGCCATTGACAGCTGATTGTCGCCCTCTATCTCTGATAGCTGTCAAGTTTTACCCTCGACTTATACGCGGGTCATAACAAATTTCGTAATTTTCGGCTTAAAAGTACACTCGACTTATCTGCGAGATCGACTAATACGCGAGTATCTACGGTAATCGCTTTGAGGCGGCCTTTAGATGTACAGTAATCCCTCCTCCATCGCGGGGGTTGCGTTCCAGAGCCACCCGCGAAATAAGAAAATCTGCGAAGTAGAAACCATATGTTTATATGGTTATTTTAATATATTTTAAGTCCTTATAAACTCTCCCACATGGTTTATAAATATTCCCCGTACAGTTATACAGCATAAACCCTTTATATTCTCTTAGTTATTAGGTAAGATTCATTGAAATTATGTATGTAAACACGGTTTATATACTACTCACAAACATACGTATCGTATATCATTGAGGAGTTTTATTTAATACGTAATACAGTTTTAAACATATTGTAATTGAGTAGGTAATATAAAAATACGTGAAAAATCAATAACATGTAAATGCTGTACATAAAACCAAAATGTTATTTTAAAGATACTGTAGAGCGTCTCCGATATCACATTTGTTACAGCCAGGCCACCGGCAATAAATACCAACAATGCAAGGAAAAAATTGTATAAAATGTGTGCACAGTTACAATAAACGTACATACATGTACTAAGTACGTGGAAAAATAGTTTTGGGTACTCACCAACTTGTCAGATAACGATGACATTTACTGCACTGTCACAGCTGTTCTAAAGGAGCCTCTTCACGCTACTGTGTAGCAGCGCCGTCGTCTTCTTCCACTGAAGGCGTACTAGGCAGTGTTTTGCGTGTAAGGAACATCGTGATGGGCAGTTGCTGGCGCTGCTTTTTCATTTGTGTAAATAGGTTCCTATACACTTCCGTGGCGCCGTCAAGAGCATTTTTAAATTGCAAAGAACGAATCATTTGCGGGTCCCATTCTTCAACTGATGTCTGGAGATCTTTTGCCATTCATAGAATGGTCACGAGACGCTCGAGAGTTACCTCAGCACCCAGGAGCTTAACCGCATGCTCTGGTTGGGTAGCTTCTCAGCCATCCGCCAATAGCGTCCCTTGTTTGAATTCAAATGCGTCCCTTGTTTGAATTCAAATGGGCAAATCAACTGAGGAAGCACACGTACTGTAGGCCGCAGACATCCGCGAAGCAGTGAATAATCCGCGATATATATTCACATATGCTTACATTTAAAATCCGTGATGGAGTGAAGCCGCATAAGACAAAGCGCGATATAGCGAGGGATCACTGTATGCTGGAAAAAATTGAGGAGCACATTCAGGAAAATGCGTCTAAACTGAGCACATTTGCCGATCAGCTGGAGGATGTTAAGCAGACATTCACGACTCGAACTGAAACAGCCGAAAATCTAGCATCCACCGCTGATGATCCACAGACTTGCTGCTCTGGAAGATGGATGCAGAAGGAATAATATTAGAATTGAAGGTCTACCTGAGAATCACGAAAGTCCAAACCCAGTGAAATTCATAGCTGAACTCTTCTCCAAAATAATTGGAGAGGACTTTAAATCAGACACCGAGATAGCGGCAACTTACCGCATATGGGGATCAAACAACTCTAAGCATAGGACTTTTATTGTGCGCTTCGAGAAGTTACAATCTAAATTAAATGTAATGTCACTTCTCAGACAGAAACAAGAGATTATATTTGAAAATAACCTAATTTGCATTTTCCCTGACTTCTCACCCTCAACAGCTGCTAAGCGTGGCCTCTTTTTATAATATTAAACAGCGCTTACGAAAAGCCGACATCAGATACAGCCTCTTGTATCCTGCCAAACTGAAAGTGGAGATTCAAGGCAAACATTACATATTTACCAGTAGAGAGGAAGCAGATAAAGAGTTAAGAAAGCTGATCCCGACATTTTCCTGAAATAAGACAGTGAGTCGCACCCTGTCATGGCATCGTAAAGAAGATATCACCGGCTGTCTGATCCGCTTGCAATGACACTGGTACTGTAATTATACATCCTTTTCCCTTCTCGGTCACTATCTGTTTTTATTCTAATTACAATTATACATGATTATGTATGTATGTGTGGAAGAAATTAAATTACTAACATCAATGATCTCAATCAGTCCTCATGGTATTCAGGCTTCACGTGGAAGAATTTGATGATGACGGTCATGTGGACCTCTGGTCTTCAATCCATCAATGTAAGGACTGCATGGTGCTTTGATCAGATGGTGGTGGCACAGATTGGCACCACAGAAAAATGGAAAAAGAACAGCAGAGAAAGTAGGGGTCAATATGGATTACGGAGCCACCATGAATGATAATAATAATTAAATGCATATACAAAATACTGCGGTGGGTTGGCACCCTGCCCAGGATTGTTTCCTGCCTTGTGCCCTGTGTTGGCTGGGATTGGCTCCAGCAGACCCCCGTGACCCTGTGTTCGGATTCAGCGGGTTGGAAAATGGATGGATGGATATACAAAATATCAGGGTTTAACAAAAATGAAGCTATGAAAAAGCCATGTTAACATAACGGGTTTTTGTCAGTTTTTTAAAGTGCTGCACTGTATTAGCCTGGCGAATTTCTGTCGGTCAGCTATTTCAGCTTTTAGGTGCCTAACAGCAGAAGGCCGCCTCACCACTTCTGTTAAGTTTAGCTCTTGGAATTCTAAGCAGACCCTCATTTGAAGATCTAAAGTTACGATTTGGAGTGTAAGGTGAGAGGCATTCTGAAATATAAGATGGAGCAGATCATTGAAGGCTCTGTAAACCATCAGCAGTATTTTAAAGTCAATTCTAAATGACACAGGTAACCAGTGCAGTGACACCAGAACTGGGGTGATGTGCTCGGATTTTCTTTTCCTAGTTAAAGATTCTGGCAGCTGCATTCTGCACTCGTTGCAATCAATTGATGTCATTTTCTGGTGGTCCTGAGAGGAGTGCATTACAGTAATCTAGCCGACTGAAAACAAAAGCGTGAACTCATTTCTCAGCAGCTTACAAAGAGCTCCGAGGAACTCTGTGTAGACCCCCCTTGATCAAATTGTGAAATAGAAGAAGTTTGGAAGCATCAGGACTCTTCCGACAGTTGGCTTTTCACCCAAAGTTAGTAATTGAGGAATTGGTCAAGGAGGTGGCCGAGAATTTAATGCAGTGGAACGTCTGGATTTGTAGAAATTTGCTAAAAACTGTGTTCTGGTTTGTGCATTTGAAGCAAACGTACAGCAATGGATGGACATACCAAAATGCTGGAAAAAAGCTTTAATATACACAAATTGCATATCAAAATGTTCAGCAGGATCTCCTGAGTGTATTGATGACTGAGTTAATGATCACTACAGTGGAGCTTCAGAAGTCTCCTGCTGAGATGGGAGAGCCAGTCAGTCAGGATAACCTTCTCGCCAGCACTTCATCAGTCAGGCGTTTGTGTTGGAGAGGCTTAGATGGAAGCCACTCTTGAGTAAAAAGCATGTCTTGGTCTGAAGAAATAAAAATTGTACTCTCTGAGCAGGAATCCAGGTGCTATGTCTGGCAAAGACCAGGCGCTGCTCATCACCTGCCTAACAGCATCAGTGGTGGCAGTATCATGCTGTAGGGATGCAGGGACGGGAAGACTGGTCAGAATGGAGAGAAGGATAAATACAACTAAATACAGAGGGGTCCTTGAAGAAAACCTGCTCCAGAGCTCAGACTGGGGTGACAGTTCACCTTTGAGCAAGACAATGACCAGAAGCATACAGTCGTGGCCAAAAGTTCTGAGAATGACCTAAGTGTTGGTTAGAATATAGCAGGTTGGATAATGGATGGCTGGATGGCCCTTCTTTCTTTTTCAAGACCTCTGCAATTTTCCCTGGCAGGCTGTTTGTCCATCAACTTCTGGGCCCAATCCTGACTGATGGCAGCCCATTCTTACATAATCAACGCTTGGAGTTTGTCAGAATTTGTGGGTTTTTGTTTGTCCACCCGCCTCTTGAGGACTGACCACAAGTTCTCAACGGGGAGTTTCCTGGCCATGGACCCCAAATCTCGATGTTTTGTTCCCCAGAGGCAATCAGTTATCACTTTTGCCTTATGGCCTGGTGCTCCATCATGCTAGAAAAGACATTGCTGGTCACCAAACTGTTCTTGGATGGTTGGGAGAAGTTGCTCTCACAAGGATGTTTTGGTCCCATTCTTTATTCATGGCTGTGTTCTTAGGCCAAATTGTGAGTGTGCCCACCGCCTTGACTGAGAAACAACCCCACGTGACATGAATGGTCTCAGGATGTTTTACTGTTGGCGTGACACAGGCCTGATGGTAGCACCGCTCACCTTTTCTTTTTTCAAACAATCTGAAAGGGGATTCATCAGAGACAATGACTTTCCCCCAGCAGTCCTCAGCAGTCCAATCCCAGAATATCAGTCTGTCCCTGATGTTTTTCTTGGCTTCTTTGCTGCCCTTCTTGACGCCCACCAGGCCATCCTCCAAAAGTCTTCGCCTCACTCACACCTGCCTGCTGCCATTCCCGAGGAAGCTCTGCCCTGGTGGTGCCCGCAGCTGAATCAACTTTAGGAGATGCTCCTGGCGCTTGATGGACTTTCTTGGGCACCCTGAAGCCTTCATCACCACAACAATTGAACTTCACTATTCTAACTCAATCAGTATGACAGTGTGATCTCCAGCCTTGTCCTCCTTGACACTCTCACCCGTGTTAACGAGAGCATCACTGAAGTGACATCAGGGCTGACATGCAGTGCAAATGGGTTTTTGGGGATGAAGTTCATTTTCACGGCAAATAGGGACTTCGCAATTAATTGCAATTCATCTGATCGCTCTTCAGAACATTGTGGAATTGATGCAAATTGCCATCATAAAAATGGAGGCAGCAAACTTTGTCGAAATTAATATTTGTGTCATTCTCAAAACATTTGGCCATGACTGTACAGCCAAGACAATGCTGTAGTGACTTTGGGACAGGTTTTCAAATATCCTTGAGCAGCCCAGATGTAAAACTCCAAAGAGTATCCGTGGAAAGGCCTAAAGATTGCAGTTTACAGGCGCTTCCCATCCAATTTAACGAAGCTTGAGAGGATCTGCCAGTTTGAATGAGATAAACTGCCCAAATCCAGGTGTGCAAAGCTTGCAGAGACTTACCCCAAAGCTGGAATTGCTGACAAAGGGGTTTCTACAAAGTACTGAATTAATGGTCAGAATGCTTATATAAAGAGAGATTTCAGTTTTTCTGTTGTGTGCAGACCTTACTAAAAACTTGTATTCACTTTGTGATTATGGGGGTAGATTGATGGGCATACATATGGCCAATTTATCAAATTAGAATTAAAAACAGAATGCAATAAAGTGTGCAGAACATGAAAGGCTCTGAATGCTTTCTGAATCCACTGTAGACTGGTGAAAGAGAGCATAGAAGGGCTCACAACTGACAGCAACGGCAGATTGGTTTGATCACGCTGATGTAAATTCTAACAAATCTACACCGTTTCAAATCCAGCTACGTGTAGGCAGAGACTTTGAAAGCCTGGCGACATGGGCCCGGAGAGTAAGCCTAGCTGGCTTCAGTACACTGGGCACCTTTGTGTGGCAAAACAAGCGATCAATGTTAACCCAGGAGCTTACAGAAGCACTGGAGATGTGAATGGAAGCAAAAGCACGGAGAAAGAACACTCCTTTGTCTACACGACCATCCTGTTTCCCATTCTAGCAAATCATTATAGCGTTTCTAATTGAATGTGTAACGAGGATTGAAATAACGAGGACCTCACACTTCGTAGTTTCATTTCTGACCTAATTTTTTTATTTGTTAGCATTATTCAGCTTTGTTTTATTGAATGTTGCTTGATTCATTCATTTATTTTTGTATCCCTCGAATTCTATTAAAATTGAAGGAGGCAGCACCAGACGCCAGAGAGGGTGTCGGTCTATCACTGGGCATGCTGGCACACACAATGAGCCAATTTAGAATGCCCAGTCAGCCTAGTCTGCTTATCTTTCAGGTAGCATAATGGAGGCCCTGCCCCTTGGGCTTCACAAAAAGAAGGAAGGGCAATAGGGAAACATTTGTTGAAATGACAAATTCAATGTATTTTATTACTGCAAATGTTTATGATGCGCCACCTGTTGGAGTGACAAATGCAATGTGTCTCTGTTATATGCCGTTTAGTATGGGATTCGAGTGTTACTGTTTGTGATGTACCATCTGTTGAAATGACAAATTCAATGCATTTTATTGCCGCAAATGTTTTTGATGCGTCATCTGTTGGAGTGACAAATGCAATGCATATGTCTCTGTTGTATACCATTTAGTATCGGATTCGAGTGTTACTGTTTGTGATGTACCATCTGTTGAAATGAAAAATTCAATACAATTAATTAGCACAAATGTTTATGATGCGCCATCTGTTGGAGTGACAAATGCAATGCATATGTCTCTGTTATATACCATTTAGTATGGGATTTGAGTGTTACTGTTTTGTGATGTACCATCTGTTGAAATTAAAAATTCAATACAATTTATTAGCACAAATGTTTATGATGCACCACCTGTTGGAGTGACAAATGCAACGCATATGTCTCTGTTATATACCATTTAGTATGGGATTCGAGTGTTACTGTTTGTGATGTACCATCTGTTGAAATGAAAAATTCAATACAATTTATTAGCACAAATGTTTATGATGCACCACCTGTTGGAGTGACAAATGCAGTGCATATGTCTCTGTTATATGCCATTTAGTATGGGATTCGAGTGTTACTGTTTGTGATGTACAATCTGTTGAAATGAAAAAATTAAATATAATTTATTAGCACAAATGTTTATGATGCGCCACCTGTTGGAGTGACAAATGCAATGCTTATGTCTCTGTTATATACCATTTAGTATGGGATTTGAGTGTTACTGTTTGTGATATGCCATCTTTTGGAATGACAAATCAATACATTTTACTACTGCAAATGTTTATTTTGCGCCATCTGTTGGAGTGATAATTGCAGTGCATATGTCTCTGTTATATACCATCTGATAAGGATTTGAAAAGCAGTGTTAATGTATTGTCATGCACCATCTACTGGAATGACAAATTCAATGCATTTTATTACTAAAAATGTTACTGTGCACCCTAGGCAAGCTTATTAGTGTGCCAACTAACTGTTCGTAGCTAACCCGCATGGCTGTGGTGAATGTCTAATTTGCCATAATGGTGGCACCAGCCCTGGTAATGTGCCATCTGACCTCCAAAAAGGTCATTTGAAAAGTCAATTTTCCCTCGGAGATTTATATCGTGTATCAAAATAAAAACAAATCTGAAAAACAAATCTGGAATGACAGTGGCATAGTAACTGGACAGACACACAGATACACCGACTGCTATCCTTTTATTAAGGTGGATATTATAATTCTTCACGTGTCTTGCACTTGTGCCATGAATTGGAAGTGCCCTAAAAACTTCTAAAATTGCCCTCTAGGGGGGGATTACCATCGAAACCCCATACTAGAAACAAAAAAGGGGCTGTGAAGAATCATTATAAAATTCAAGATTTATTTGTAACTGAAATGCTCTGCAGTAAAAGTAGCCCCTTAGAGCACAAAACGAATTGTCTGAGAAGGCAAGGAAGTCGATGGCACAGATGGGCCCCAATGGGGAAGTCAAAAACAGAGGAAGGGTTCAAAAATCCTAGAAATCAACAAGTAAACACTCCACTTCCTAGCACATGCTAAATTGGTGCCACACAACTCCAAGCTCCTGTCTTATTTTCACACCTATCCCCTCCACCCAAAAAAAAAAAAAAACATTTTTTGAGTAAAGTGTGCCAGCTTGGTAGTTTGGCATCCATGCAGGGGTTGGTTGAGAGAGTTTGCCCTGCAGAGAATCACTTGCCATACTGGTTATAGGCAATGCCCCCCAACCCTGCCATAAAATTCCTCACCCTAAGTTCGCCCTAAAGACTTTTTTTTTGTTTAAACACAAATGTATTGCTGCCCTCATCAATGAAATAAAACACTAATATTACATCTGACTTACAAATAAAGACATACAAAATATTTCTCAACTTATATACAAAATGTCACACTACACCATTACCCAACATCTGTACCTGACCTCCAAATGCTCTTTTGGCAGAAGGAGTCACAAATCCCCTTAGATAATTCCAAAATCTTGCAGAAAGAAGACTGCAGACTGTCATAGTTTTAAAGAGTGCGGGTAACTCCATATTAATGCTCGTGGTTTTGGGTTGGAATGGGACGTCCAGCAAGCTCTAGCTCCATATCTTCTAGTGATGTCCAGTCTACAGCACCCCCTAACGAGATAGGGTCCGTCTCTAATCGTTTTCCGTGTAAACCTCACAGACACAAGACCGTCCTGCGGCGGCCTTTCAGATTTACATAATCCTCCTTCAAGTCGCCAAGAAATACAGCAGGTGCTGCAAAGTTTCTTGGAGCGCATCGACTGCAAAGGAAATCTATCAAAAAGCTTTAATTTTTTATATATTTCTTTTTTAACTGCTTGACTTGATGTTAAGATTCAGAGCCTCCTTGATGTAAATTGACTGTTGGTGCGACATCTGCTGCCTTCCTCTGCAGAATCTAAGTGATGTTATTAATGTAAAACATTACACTTTTCTGTTACATAAAGGGTGACACAGCAGGTCACATCAAGCAGAGTGAGTTGTGGTAGTCGTTCTAATGACCTCACGCTGATGAATTTGGGTGGAATGCTTTTGTTTTTCTGGACGGGGTACTCTTGATTCGGGCTTTATGTGCTTGGAGTGGATTTGCAGGTTTATGAACTGTGGCCACTAGGTGGCAGACCAGCAGACACCAACGCCCAGCTACAATTGCACCCTACCAGTCCCCGTTCAATTAAAGTGCTTTTAATTTAAATGACGCCTTCAACACAACTCTTTCTCTTCTTTCTCTTCCTTTCCTTTTCTTTTCCTACACCACATCCAAATCCAACTCCTCCCAAGTCGAGTCGAGGGCTCTCTTTTAACTTCAGACCACGGAGTACTTCCAGTTCGTAATCTATTGCCCTAAGGATCAACTTCCAGATTAGGTAGGACAAAGTGATCTTTGTGCCATCAATATCCAACAAGTTACCCCCGGTGGACAGGACAGGTGCACAACTTCCATGCTGCCCATGCGGGTGTCCATACTAGGAGCTTGCCACCCAGTGCCCAGCAGCTATACCACCTGCACTTCAGAGCAGGCCATCCACCCAAAGCTAAGCATGTTCAGGCCCGGCCAATACTTGGATGGGAGACCAACTAGGAAAACTTTAGATTGCTGCAGGGAGAGGTGTCGGTGAGGACTAGGGTGGTCTTTGTGTAGATCCCAGTACAGTGACGGGGACAGTGTGCTGTAAAAATGGCGTCGTCCTTCAGATGGTCATAAAAGATCCCTGGGCATCCTTGGCAAAGAGTAGAGTGTATCCCAATGTCTTGGATAAATTGCCCACCACGGCCTGGTCATTCTGGCCCCCTAATCATCTAATTGGCTATCTGTCTCACCGCTATGCCACCTAATAGCTAACATGTGGTGGGAGTACTGCTGCAAAAATGGCTGCCATCGCATCATCCAGGTGGGTGCTACACATTGGTGGTGGTTGAAGTGGCTCCCTTCTCTCTAAGTACCTTGAGTAGACAGAAAAGCACAATATAAGTGTAATTAATTATTATTGTTATTAATTAGTGCAGGGTGGGACGTTCTGCCCATAGCAGGCAGTCACCTACTGCCCCGACGTTTCAGGCACCCAAACCTGAGCAGAGCTTCTTTCAGTGGTTGCTGGGACGCCAACACCAGTGTAGCATCTTCCTGTGTCCATGTCCTGGCAAGACTATACATTACCACTCCCCAGCTAACCCTTCTTTCACATGGGCAGGTTAGGGAAGGGTGCGGGGTGCATCCTGACACGGGAGAAGAGACAATGACTCACCTTTGTAGAAATTTTCTAACAAGTAATTCAACGTCAGTGTTAAGTAAAGCCCTTCGTAGGGATCTATTCAATAAGGGCGCGCACAAAAAGGCGAGCTTCAAAAGGGCGACCTCAATTGGGCGCGGCAAATAAAGGCGTTCGTTCGTAGATAATTTAGTTCAAATGGCTCTGGAATATGTGAAGAGCAACAAAGGTGCAGATCTACTCGTAGTCAAAGGCTACACATTCAGAAAGGAGAAAACTATCAACGGGAAACACATCTGGAAATGTACTGAATATAGGATTGGAAAATGTTCGTCTCGCTGTCATACCAAAAATGGATTATTCGTCAAGAGACCATCTACGAACAACCATGTTCCAGATGTGGCGAAGATCGAAACAAGGAAAGCAATAGTGGACATCAAACAACGAGCAACTTCTTCTACTGACGGACCACTACAGCAACCCAAGGTCTGTCATCAGTGGTCGTTGGACAACTTCCTGTTTTTCGTCACCTTAAACAAACTGTCCGTCACGTTCGGCGTGTCAACGAGGCACCAATGTCAAACCCAACTAGTCTGGACGGCTTGACTATACCTGTTGAATATTCTACGACTACTGGAGGTGAGCAATTTCTTTCAAATCTGCACCTCATTTGTTCCAGCAAATCTACACGATTCATGGGATAAAGTACGAAACAATGTACAAGGAAGACCTACAGAGACACTTTGGAGCGAATTAAATCAATTGTCCTTGATTATGCTAATAGACCACATCTCGAATATCTACGTGGCATTGCACATAATCTACAGCTTCAAGTGTAACACAACAATGAGTAAGAGCAGAAAACAACGAAATTTAGAGAGCTTTAGAAATAGTTCGTTAGAAGTTCATGCATTAATTAATTGGATGTTTTAATATTCTTGCTTTCGCCTTTTTATACGTTCAATCATTGCCTTTATCTAATACATTTTCTGTAATAATTTTGTTGCGTTTGCCTTTATTCGCTGCGCCCAATTGAGATTGCCCTTTTGAAGCTGGCCTTTATTTACGCACGCCTTTATTCGCTGTGCCCAATTGAGGTCGCCCTTTTGAAGCTCGCCTTTATTTATTCGCGCCTTTGTTCGCGCGCCCAATTGAGGTCGCCCTTTTGAAACTCGCCTTTATTTACGTGCGCCTTTGTTTGCGCGTCCAATTGAGGTCGCCCTTTTGAAACTCGCCTTTATTTACGTGCGCCTTTGTTTGCGCGCCCAATTGAGGTCGCCCTTTTGAAACTCTCCTTTATTTACGTGCGCCTTTGTTCGCGCGCCCAATTGAGGTCGCCCTTTTGAAACTCGCCTTTATTTACGTGCGCCTTTGTTCGCGCGTCCAATTGAGGTCGCCCTTTTGAAGCTCGCCTTTATTTACGTGCGCCTTTGTTCGCGCGCCCAATTGAGGTCGCCCTTTTGAAACTCGCCTTTATTTACGTGCGCCTTTGTTCGCGCGCCCAATTGAGGTCGCCCTTTTGAAACTCGCCTTTATTTACGTGCGCCTTTGTTCGCGCGCCCAATTGAGGTCGCCCTTTTGAAACTCGCCTTTATTTACGTGCGCCTTTGTTCGCGCGTCCAATTGAGGTCGCCCTTTTGAAACTCGCCTTTATTTACGTGCGCCTTTGTTTGCGCGTCCAATTGAGGTCGCCCTTTTGAAGCTCGCCTTTATTTACGTGCGCCTATGTTCGCGCGCCCAATTGAGGTCGCCCTTTTGAAACTCGCCTTTATTTACGTGCGCCTTTGTTCGCGCGTCCAATTGAGGTCGCCCTTTTGAAACTCGCCTTTATTTACGTGCGCCTTTGTTCGCGCGCCCAATTGAGGTCGCCCTTTTGAAACTCTCCTTTATTTACGTGCGCCTTTGTTCGCGCGCCCAATTGAGGTCACCCTTTTGAAGCTCGCCTTTATTTACGTGCGCCTTTGTTTGCGCGCCCAATTGAGGTCGCCCTTTTGAAGCTCACCTTCATTTATGTGTTTGCCTTTGTTCGCCGTGCCCAATTGAGGTCGCCCTTTTAAAGCTCGCCTTTTTGTGCGCGCCCTTAATTGAAGGATACCCCTTCGTAGAAGGTTTCAGTTATTGCATTTTACCAGTTTTTTGCATGACAAGCCCAGTCTAGGGTTGGATTAGTGCCTTTTACCCAACGTCACACCATCGTGACCTCAAGGTGGTGTCAAAAGATGAGACAAAAGAGCCAAAAAAGGGTTGGGGCAGCCTCCCGTATAATTGATCCTGGCTGCAAAATGATTGATTTTGTGTACAGATTGGAGTCCAAAAACAGAACTGACTGGTGAGGTGGAGATGGTGGGATTTTAAAGTGTGGCAGAGGAAGTTTGGTAATTATGACCGGAACCGGAAGTGACGTCATCGGGCTCGTGACAAGAAGTGGCGTCGTTTGGACTGGAAATGACATCAGTTGAGATCGTGACTGAAAGTGACGTCATGGAGGTCAGGCGGAATTTCCTGTAATGGGTCTGTAGTGGAAAAGAGAAGAAAGGATCAATGCACCTCGCCACCCCCTGGCCTGGTGTGGAATTACCTTCCTTTGAGCGTTTTAACTGCTTCCCATGCGCACGAGTGTGACAGTGAGTATAAACAGCCAGTATAGAAACTATATGAATAGATAAGCTTTAGAGTGTACTTTAGAATATACCTTTACTACCTACTGATTTGTGTGCTGCCTAATACTGAAGTCCGGGTGGCATACAGAAAACATGGGTGAATCTAGTGGTCACTTGTACTACTCACTTTACTATACTACAAGTACTCTAGACTATCGCTATTACCATAGCTTACTGCGTAAGAAGTCATTTCTGTGCTAGCTTAGTGGCTGGTTTATTCTTTCCATTGTCGTTACCATACGTCTGTCTATGAAGCCGTCAACGTCACCTGAGTGATAATGAGATGGGTTGTGTAAGGAAAAAGAAAAAAAAAAAAAACACACACAAAAGCATCAGGGGTACCAGCGTGGGTGGAGGTATTTATAGCAGGTGATTACGTTTAGAAGTTGGTAGTTGGCTTCTTTGGTAATGGAAATTCATAAGTGCTAGTGATGGGCGATTCGCAAAGGATTCTTTTCAGTGGATCACATGAACCGATTTGTGAGCTCGAACAACTCGATTCAGTGGAGCTCAGTGAGAATGCCAAAGCGCAGGCTTGTCCTGCGTGATGTTGTTAGCATCATTCATTCCGCTGCTAGATGTTGAAAACACATGTGCAAAACCCACCTGACTCAGAGAGTCAATACCCAAGAATCAGTCTAACGATTCTTTTTCATTTGACTCTTGAATGGATCACTACCCAAGAATCTGGCTAAAAATTCTCAATCATTTGATTTACAAACGACTCACTACTCAAGAATTTGTCTAAACATTTTGGTTCATTTGATTTGCGAATGGATCACTACCTGAGATTCAGGCTAACGATTCTCATTCACTGGATTCGCGAATGAGTCAATACCCGAGAATCCAGCTAAATATTCTCATTCATTTGATTTACAAACGAGTCACTACCCGAGAATCAGTCTAAACTTTCTGGTTCATCTGATTAATGAACAAGTCACTACCTGAGAATGCATCTAATGATTCTTGTGCATGGAGCTGGACAGTTTGACATCTGTGGCAGAGCGACGGGCGCTGAGCAGGCTCCTGTCAATCATGGAGAATCCACTGCATCCACTGAACAGGATCATCTCCAGACAGAGGAGCAGCTTCAGTGACTGCTGTCACCGTCCTGCTCCACTGACAGACTGAGGAAATCGTTCCTCCCCCACACTATGTGACTCTTCAATTCCACCCGGGGGGTAAACGTTAACATTATTCAAAGTTATTGTCTGTTATACCTGCATTTTTTTATCACTCTTTAATTTAATATTGTTTCCTTATCAGTATGCTGGTGCTGGAGTATGGGAATTTCCCCTTGGGATTAATAAAGTATCTATCTATCTATCTATCTATCTATCTATCTATCTATCTATCTATCTATCTATCTATCTATCTATCTATCTATCTATCTATCTATCTATCTATCTATCTATCTATCTATCTATCTATCTATCTATCTATCTATCTATTTGATTTGTGAATGAGTCACTACTCGAGAATCAGCCTAACGATTTTTGTTCATTTGACTCTTGAACGGATCACTATCCTAGAATCAATTGGATTCATGAACGAGTCACTACTCAAGAATCTAGTTAATTATTCTCATTCATTTGATTCGTGAATGAGTCACTATCCAAAAATCAGCCGAACGATTTTTGTTCATTTTACTCTTGAATGGATCACTATCCAAGAATCAGTCTAACTATTCTTGTTCATTGGATTCATGAACGAGTCACTACTCAAGAATCCAATTAATGATTCTCATTCACTGGATTCGAGAATGAGTCAATACCCGAGAATCCAGCTAACTATTCTCATTCATTTGATTTACAAACGAGTCACTACCCGAGAATCAGTCTAAACTTTCTGGTTCATCTGATTAATGAACAAGACACTACCTGAGAATGTGTCTAATGATTCTTGTGCATTTGATTCGTGAACGAGTTTCTACTCGAGAATCAGCCGAACGATTTTTGTTCATTTGACTCTTGAACGGATCACAGTCCTAGAATCAATTGGATTCATGAACGAGTCACTACTCAAGAATCGAGTTAATTATTCTCATTCATTTGATTCGTGAATGAGTCACTATCCAAAAATCAGCCGAACGATTTTTGTTCATTTGACTCTTGAACGGATCACTATCCAAGAATCAGTCTAACTATTCTTGTTCATTGGATTCATGAACGAGTCACTACTCAAGAATCCAGCTAACTATTCTCGTTCATTTGATTTACAAACAATTCACTACTCGAGAATCAGCCTAAGTGAGTGTTCATTTGACTCTCGAACGGATCACTACTCACTACCCTCCTCACTTATGTGGCAGCCTCGGGGCATACCTTACATCCACTTAGCTAGAGAACGAGAGAACTACTTAACGGATTTAGGTTGGGTTTTTTTGTGGAATTTGCTTGAACATTTCGGTTGATTCTCCGACTTCATCTCGCTAAGAATCATAGTTCGCTTGCAGGAGTGATATATTCGCGTTAATCCAAGACAGAGGCTGCAGACAGAGGGGAGGGGGAAGCATGACGTCAGTAGTGGGTAGTCGCTCTACCTCTTGCCACATGTTGGAGTGTAACTTGCCTCCGCTTAGCTAGCGATACCTTTTTGTTTAGTGATTTTTAAAGTTTGTCCTGTTTCACTACTACACGGGCGGAGCTGCGGGGGACGGCTAATATATATAAATTGCACAGAAACATTTCATAATAATGTATAAGTTATTAAATTATATATCTGTGATGCAATCAAAGGAGATTGCCCCCTCTTCAGACTTCCCATATAAGCCACACCATAAATGGATCAAACAAATTGATTCAGTAAAGGAAATCAGAATGCCCATCACTATTATGCATGTGTGTGTGTATCCAGTTGTATTTTAAATGCTGTGCTTTTTCCAGCAGACATTTTACTCATCAGATATGGGGCATATGGATGGGGTTTGTTTTTGTTAGGAAGTTTGCATTTATTTTTGTGAGATTAGTACCATTTAGAGTTTTTAGTTGTTCTATCATCATTTCTGGTCTGTTTGTATTGTAAGTTTTACTTCTGTCAAAATCTGGCGGATACAGTTGGAATTTTAGGTCTTCCTCAATTCTCCCTCAGTTTGTAATTGGTTAGGAAAATTGAGGAGGGTTGTCCTTGAAGACAATGGATGGGCCTTTATTAAGACTGAAGCAGCCGTAGTAAGGAAGTTATAATTTTTTTTTTTTTGGTCTTTAGTGGCACTGACCAGAAAGCAGGAGACAGAGCTGGAGTTGGCAGAGTTAAAGATGCTAAGATTTGCATTGGATGTGAAGAGGATGGACAGCATTAGAAATGAGGACATTAGAGGGTCAGCTCAGGTTGGATGGTTGGGAGACAAAGTCAGAGAGACGAGATTGTGTTGGTTTGGACATGTGCAGAGGAGAGATGCTGGGTATATTGGGAGAAGGATGTTAAGGATAGAGCTGACAGGGAAGAGGAAAAGAGGAAGGCCTAAGAGAAGGTTTATGGATGTGGTGAGAGAGGACATGAAGGTGATGGGGATGACAGAGCAAGATGACGAGGACAGGAAGATATGGAAGCAGATGATCTGCTGTGGCAACCCCTAATGAGAGCAGCCGAAAGAAGAATAAGATTATCATCATCATCATCATCACTTATTAAATAGCATCCTTTACATTTATTATATAGTGCCTTTCACATCTATCTGTCTATTATATAGTGCCCTTTACATCTACTGTACATCTCTAACTATTATAGTCCTTTACATCTATTTATTATATAGTGCTGTATCTAGCTTTATATTATATCTTGCCTTAAATTACTATATAAATAAAATGCATTAATAGCATTATTATTATTATCTATCAAATAGTGTCCTTTACATCTATTATATAGTGCCCTACACATCTATCTATCTATCTATCTATCTATCTATCTATCTATCTATCTATCTATCTATCTATCTATCTATCTATCTATCTATCTATCTATCTATCTATCTATCTATCTATCTATTATATAGTGCCTTTCACATCTACTGTCCATCTCTAACTATCTATTATAGTCCTTTACATCTATTTATTATATAGTGCTGAATCTATCTTTATATTATATCCTGCCTTAAGTTACTATATAAGTAAAAGATATTGGAGACAGAGCTGGAGGTGGCAGAGTTAAAGATGCTAAGATTTGCATTGGGTGTGACGAGGATGGACAGCATTAGAAATGAGGACATTAGAGGGTCAGCTCAGGTTGGATGGTTGGGAGACAAAGTCAGAGAGGCGAGATTGTGTTGGTTTGGACATGTGCAGAGGAGAGATGCTGAGTATACTGGGAGAAGGATGTTAAGGATAGAGCTGACAGGGAAGAGGAAAAGAGGAAGGCCTAAGAGAAGGTTTATGGATGTGGTGAGAGAGGACATGCAGGTGATGGATGTAACAGAACAAGATGCAGAGGACAGAAAGATATGGAAGAAAATGATCCGCTGTGGTGACCCCTAACGGGAGCAGCCGAAAGAAGAAAAGAAGGTCTTTAGTGGCAATCATTGGAGTTGTGGGAAGAGAGTGAATGTTTGAGTACTGTACCTACCAGTTGGCATTTTAGCTGTGAGTGCGCCAGTAGATAGAGTGGCTAGGTGGCACAGTTGATGGAGTAGCTGTGCGCACATCAGTGACTACAGGGAGTAATTGGCTGCATGATGGAAGTGGTAGAGGCTCCTATAAGCCAGCAAAGGCGTTATATAAATAAAATGCATTGTTATTATTATTATTAGGAAGGCTCCAAATGTTTCATTGTGAGAGGAGTCCTCATTTTAGGGTAGTACTTGCCACAAAGCCATATATATCTTTTTTAAATGGGTATTAGTAATAATACGGGTAAGAGCCTGCACCGATTTATTTTTAGTTTTGATTTTTGACTTTATTCCTTGAATTTTTCACCTTTTCTGTTGATAATTGAAATTGCAGCTAACAACGGTGTTGTTCTCCACAAAACTGTAGACATTTGTTTTTCCCATTTTGCATCTGCCATCTTTCATTTACTTTGGCGTTGCCATTATTACCCACAGTCCCAGTCCATCCGGATCTACTCACAGGACATCGGCCTCTGCTGCTTCCCTGTGGCACTGTCTGGCACAATATGCTGTGCCATATTGTAACTTTATTGTGGCGCACACATAATCTGTTTATGACATTTTTGGGAATTATTTAATGTTTGCTAGCATCGTGTAATTAGTTTAAAATTTTTCTGTGAGGTTTGGATGGCCACAGTCTTGTTGTTGTTGTTGTTGGCAATGACATCAGAGCTGGGCATTAGCATGACAAGTGACGTCATTGCCTGATTATATTTAAGACTAAGGCTGCCATCTAGAGATCCGGGGGTGATAATGTCTTTGCACACTCTGTCCCCTGGTCCTTCCATCTTGAAGGCGTCCCGTCCGGATAAGGATACTGAGAGTCCCACACAAGATGGATTCTGCTACCGTCCTGTGCAGTAAGTACCCTAATGGCAAAAATCATTGATTGGTATTTGATATCATGGAATAAACAATGTAACACTTGACCGAGAAGTTGGAAAAACTTAAAATAAAGTCGTATTCTTAACCAATGAACGTGTCTATAAGCAGCCATTAACTTCAGTAGTGTATGAAGAGGCTCAACATCAGAGACAACTAACCTTCTGAAATGGAAGAATTGAGCTAGTTGGCTTTCTGTATTCCAGATAAAACTTTAAAACTGCAATAACAGGTGAAGGATGACGAAACCCAAAGCTGTTTGAATAAAAATAACTCACTTCCTGCCAGCAGCCTATCCTCGCTTGAGCGTATCAAAGGCCGGGTTCATTTTCACGAGCTCTCACTTTCCTTCACAGCTCAAGTCACATCTCAAGTGCAATAAACATATGGTAATTTTAAATTAGCACGCCGGGCTAATTGTCTTTATATTTGAGTGAGATTTCAATTATATCCAAATCAAATACATTCATTCGAAATGTCACAATGGAGTCTGTTTTTAGATAAACAGAACATCAAGGACAAGCAGGAAATTAACTTACAGTACACAAACATTGATTCATGGCAGTTCTGGGACTTGGGAAACCAGAAATTCATTCACAATAGCAAGTGCTTGGATGGGACCCCCAGTGGGAGGGGTCCGACACACTCTGTCCTTCAGGTCTCACTCATGACACGTTTGGAAATTTATGAGTAGATTTGCCTGTCAAAGACAATCCTGGTAAAAACGTCATGCTGGATTTATGAATGGAGTGTTCAGTCTTGATGTGACGGATGGGAATCTTGCGAAACCTGCTGAAGTCGCTTCGCCTCGAGTTCGGTAAAAACGTGGAAATGTTCAGGAATTTCGACTAAAGGCAATGGCGAAGGAGAAACTTTAAGGGGATTATGATGGCTCAATGGTCTTTTAAGTGTCCCTGAGGGCTGGCAGAACATTTGCCCACTGAGCTGGACCGATTATGGTGGCCTATACAGTGACCTGAGAGGTGCCACCGTACCTCCCTGGCATAAAATAAAACCGTTGATTTTATGTTAAAGGGTGTTATGCTTAAAACTATACACTACATCTATACATTGGGGTTACCATGCAGCAAAAAAGACATAGCAGCACTTGAAGTGGTGCAGAGGAGAGCAACCAAGTGCATCATGGGACTTTGAGTACACGGCATACGGTGAGAGACTCAAAGAATTAAACCGGTTGAGTTTCAAGCAGAGGAAATGGCATGTGGACCTCAAGGGCATCGATAAAGTAGATCCAACAACATTCTTTCAGCTTAAGGTTGAATTACATGTTCTAGGACATCGGTGGAAAATAAGCACTTCTTTCTGCAAAGAATTGTTGGACTCATGGAGTTGAAGCAGTGACATTGACAACCTTTAAGAAGAATCAGGATGAGATTTTGGGATGAGATGTCAAGGACATTGCATAAGGTAGAGGCAGCCGAGTGGGTTGGGGTGGGTGGGGCATCTTTTGATCGGCGATCCCATGTAGTTTTCAGTCGGCCACATACCTTGGTCCGGTGCACACTGTGCTTTCGCCGTCGAAGCGTTCTTCATAAACAACAAATCCATCATCACTACGCAACATGCCTTCTGAATGCACTTCAGCATTCCTCCTAACAGTGATGTCCCAAATCGGAAAACAATTCTTCAGTGGGTGGCTAAATTTAGACAGACAGGTACAACATTGAACAAAAGATCTCCAGGCGGTCCTCAGACTGTACGAATACCTGAAAACATCCAAGCTGTAAGGGTTTCCATTTTGTAATCTCCTAGACGTTCAGCTTGCTTCTGCTTGAGGCATGTCTTTGAGGAGGATTTTGCATGAGGACCTTAATTTCCATCCATACAAAATGATGGTAGTGAAGGAACTCGCAGAGAGAGACTGGGAGAGCCGTAGAGAGTTGTGCGTGAACATTCTGCAAACCGTTCATCGAGACACCAGTGTCATGCGCGGTGATGAGCCACATTTCCATTTGAATGGTTGCTGCATAAATAAGTAGTACTAGGGTGTTGTATAAATAAGGAAAACTTTCGGATATTGGGCTGAAACCAACCCTCATGAACTTCATCAGAGACCCCTGCACAGTGAGCACACGTGTTACAGTTTGGTGCGCCATTGCAGAATTTGGCGTTGTAGGCCCTTACTTTTTTGAGGAGGTGGGGAGCAATGATCACCATCACTTCAGAACGTTACATTGAAATGCTAGAGGACTGGAAGAAATGGATGTGGTGGATGCCTAGTTTCAACAGGATGGAGCGACAGCTCATGCGGCCTGCACGGAGAGCCATGCAAGTTTTTTGAGAGATGTTTCTGGAGAAGCTGATCTCCCTGCTGTAACAGTTGAATTTGAATCATGGTCCAATGTGCACCTAACATTTAGTCTCATATCCTTCTGAGCTTATGTTTAAAAGCTGATGCTGTTATTTTATTATTAATTACATTGATAAATGCATATTTTCTTATTTTATATAACCCTTGGGTGGCACGGTGGAGTAGTGGGTAGCGCTGCTGCCTCGCAGTTAGGAGACCCGGGTTCGCTTCCCGGGTCCTCCCTGCGTGGAGTTTGCATGTTCTCCCCGTGTCTGCGTGGTTTTCCTCCCAAATGTCCAAACACATGCAGGTTAGGCGGATTGGCGATTCTAAATTGGCCCTAGTGTGTGCTTGGTGTGTGTGTGGGTGTGTTTGTGTGTGTCAGGTGGTGGGTTGGCACCCTGCCCGGGATTGGTTCCTGCCTTGTGCCCTTTGTTGGCTGGGATTGGCTCCAGCAGACCCCCGTGACCCTGTGTTTGGATTCAGCAGGTTGGAAAATGGATGGATGGATATACAGTATAACCCTTAAGGGAAAATGTTATATTTTTGGTATAATCATTGTTCTGTTGTTATGTGCTAAGTTTCCTGTTGATGGTAAACTTAGGAAACCTATGGTTCAGAGCAAAAAAATGAACGTGGACCCTGGTATACTTTTAGGCCTCCTGAAAAGTCGCATACTCTTAAGGACTATAAATCAACCTACAGTAGTTGTCACAGTTGATTGTAGTTATTTAAGGTATCAACGTTTGTCATGTCCCGTTACCAACTGGGTGTAACCAATCATGTTGAAAGTTTTCTGATTATATAATGAATTCCTTTTTGAGTAGTGACCTAATCAATGGATTGTATAAATAGAGCGCAGAGGACACATTTTTCTCTGCAAAAACACTAATGTGACATGTTTTTTGCCTCTTGCAATATTTAGACAAAAGAATAATGATTAACGCATTTCTCCTGCCTGTGTTTTATTGCTTAAATCAGGGCATTCCAGTGAGGGGTGTCTGTATTTAAAATTCTCTTCCGCACTGCGCTGCGGCGATGTCGGGTGGCCTTCACGTTCGCCTGATCTCGATCCATGTGATTTCTTCTCAAGTCGAAGGTCTACACACACCGACCTCAGAACCTTGAAGCCCTCAAGGACGCCACTCGCCGTGAAATTGCCTCTATTCCCCTTGAAATGGCCAAATGAGTCAAGCAAGCGTTCAGAAATCATCTCAAAGAGCGTATCACTAATAATGGCCACCAACATGAAGACGTCATTTTTAAAACACAAATCTATATTGTATACCCTTTCTTGCGTCATAATGAAACTTATTTTATCTCGTAGCATTTTTGTAGAATTTGATGTTTGAAATGTGGTACTTCTTTTTTGGCTCACCCTGTACTATTGGCAGGATTCCGGCCTAAAATATCCAGAAATGGGAATTGTGTAGGTTCTGAATTATGCATCGGGTTTTGGTGATAAAATGTATTTACCAAGATAGAGATAGTTTTGCCCAATTTTTAAAGCCATATTTTCATTCTCGCAGACACAAACCAAACCTCTAACATTACAGCCTCAATTGTGCTTAATTCATTATGGGATTGGTGGCATGGGGGAACAACCCTGGAGAGACCACCAGTCCAGGCCACTCGCTTAGAGCCAATTTGGAATCATCAGTTCGCTTAACACTTGTGTCTTTGTGGATGAGGGAGGAAAATCAAGGAAGACACAGGAGGAACTTGTAAACTTCACACACACACAAACACAATGACCTGGGGCCTCATGTATAAATGGTGCGTATGCACAAAAATGTTGCTTATGCTGGTTTCCATGCTCACATCGCGATGGATAAAACCTAAACTTGGTGTAAAGACACACACATTTTCACACCAGCTCAAACCCTGGTGTACGCAAGTTCTCCGCTTGGTTTTACAAACTGTTGGCACCCAGTGTCAAAGCAGTGCTTTTGTTCCTAGGTGGCTTTCCCTTTCTTTTTTAAATCCACATCCCTGACGCAGCTTTATCAAATACATTGAAATTAACCACATATTGTTTATTAGTTTAAGGCACCTGATTGTAATTAACCTGTAACAATATAATGGTCCACAGAATGGTCAAACTATTCCAAATGCCATAACTGCTTTAGCATTGTTACTCTCACTGCACCTTCTTCTTCTTTCAGCTGCTCCCGTTAGGGGTTTCCACAGCTGATCATCTTTTGCCATATTACTCTCACTGCACCACTTGGAGTAATTATATCGCTGTATCTGAGTGGGGAATCACAGATCTACAGCAGCTGATCGGAAAGAGAATTATTGGTATACAGCATCAAGCACACGCTGCCTCAGCCATGCGCACAGTCTATTTGAACTGCACCCATACGACAAATGCTTCAGAGCCTTTCCTGTACGGAGCTCGTGGTTCAGAAACAGTTTTATCCCAAGAACTCTAAACACACTCAATCAGTCCATCAAGTGCTCTTTGTAGAATTATCTCACTGTAAACTTGTGATACAGTTATAATATGGCACAACCTGAGCCACTTTATAAAGCGCGTATTTACATATGATAACAATATCATTATTAAGATGAAATACAGCAAAATATGTTTATTACATTATACAGATAAGATGTTAACATCATTTAAATAATCTATATTGTTAATAATTAAATATGTGATGACATGGTGGTGCAGCGCTAGCAAGTTCAGGGATTGTTCCTGCCTCACGCTGTATTCTTGCTGGGGCAGGCGTGACACTGGAAGGAAAGATGGATAGAATAATTAAACATGTACTACGAAGATATTTCAATGTTCCTTAAAAGTTTTGAAGAATTAGAGTTCTAAGCTTACAGATGGCTTGACGTCTATTACAAAGCTGATTGTGTGGCGATTGGTTACGTGTAGAAAGAAAAGGAAGGACAGGAATTGCGGGTTAGTACATTTGAAAGAGACAGTACTGCTGCAGTAAATTATTTCATTGAAGGTCACGCACGGCGCAGCAAGCATCTTGTGGGAGGCAGGAACAATCTATGGATGGGCCGCCAGCTCGTCACTATCACTGCGCCATGTTTAATAACATGCTTTAATTCGTATCATCATAAAAATGATATCAAGTATACATCTCAGTATTTAAATTGATCTGAGAGCTGTAATATCACAAATGTAATGGATTCTGTGTTCTGTCAGAGGAAGAGTAAGTCCGTTTAAGAAGCACGTAGTGATCCACACACATAGAGCACACAGAAGAGCACATACAAAAAAAAAAATTTAACGTGCTACTTTAGTTACGATGGGATTTGAGAAACTAGTAAATTAAACGATTTATAGAATAAGTTTATGATGTTCTATTTTAATGACAAAATAAACTACATGATTAAAGTGGAAATTTAGAGATTAAAGTTGACATTTCGTGCTTTTTTCTCATTGTGTCCCTATTTTTTTTTTCTTTTCTCTGTACCCTAATAAGCTTTCATATGACACTCAGACGGTCCGCTACGACTCGCCTTTTCACAGCGACTTTGATATCTGACAACTTCTTTTTTATTTCGGGCACTGTGCGACTTTGTGAACTTGAGCTTTCGAGTTTCTCCTACACTCTGTCACTCGACCAACTTCCTTTTGTTGTTTATACCACCGTTTAAACCAACAAATTGTACGTTTTTCTTTGCCTCCACTTGGTATTCACTGAAATTCTTCTAGTTTCCCCCGTACTTTTGCCATTACCTTTTCACAGAACACTGAGCTTAAGGGCTATTTATATTGATTTGCATATTCAAAAAGGCGTCATTCTGGGAGGAGTCGAGGAGGGACAGCAGACGTGTGCACGTGTGTTACTTCTCACGCTGACTGGGATTTATGGAGCGGAAGAACGTGGAAGTTGCCATACGCACAGATTTATGTATCTGGATTTTTTTGTGCATATGCACATTTCAACTTTTGTTCATATTGCAATGTAGGACACTGGATATGTGAATTAACAGCACTGATCACTGTGCCACCAGGCTACACCTGTTGGAGTAAGCATTGCAAAATAAGCATTGTCACCCACCCAGTCTAGTTAGAAGAAGAAAACAAAAAACGTAAAACCAAATTATGCCCACCTTCTGATTCATCTTCACTATACTATCAGTGTTGTGGGTTATTCAGTTTTAATTCAGTCTTTTTTTTTTTTTTTGCATAACACTTTCTATCGAGTACGGGCGCTGACCCTGAGCAAAAATATCTCCCTAGAATATTTTGCATATTTATAGAGATACAGTGAAAGAGATCTTCTTATTATTATTATTATTATTATGTTTTAATCTGTATTGTAAATCTGAGCAGCCACCTACTTTGAATTCAGGGGCCTGGAGAAAAAAAAATAAGAAAATGCAAAATTACAGCACAACATGTAGGCAGAGAAGAAATCAAACAGCCCTGAGTTTTGTTAAGGAGTCTGGAGGAGGATTTAATGAAGGCAGTCCTGCCAGCTAAGCATTGAGACCCCTTAACCCTCCGTTCCCCCAACCCTTTGTCGAGAGATTTCATATCATATGGAAGGTGGGCATCAGATGGACTGGTGATGTTTTGTGGTGAGTCAGGCATTGATTCTGACTTCCACACTGGTATACGAAGTTCTTCGTGAAAAGCTTATTTAAGGAACACTTATGAAATGAAAGAAACGAAAGCACCATAAAAAAATTTTAAAAAGCCGAAAGAACCTGCTATAGTGTAACAACATAACATAACATGACGTACTGGGACCACCTGGACCCCCTGTAGTTTGCCTAGGGGACACAGATTGGAGTTTAGGATGCAGTTATCTGCTCCAGAAGGCGGCACAAAGCTGGCAGCACTCTAAGGATTCTGTTTTTTGATTTCTTCAGTTCCTTCAATACCATCCAGCCATCCCTGTTAAGGGGTCAACTCAGAGACATGCAGGTGGGTGAGCCTGGGGTGTCCTGGTTATTGACTATCTGACCAGCAGACCACAGTTTGTGAGATTCAAAGACAACCACCATGAACAGGCCTGTCTGCTTTACTCTTCAGGTATCAGATGTCAACAGTCCTCAAGTTCTTATGGCTTGTGCTGACCAACTTTGTGGTGTCCTCTGTCACCTGCTCAGTCTGTCCCTAAGGCTTCAAAAGTGACACTGGTATGGAAGACATCCTGCATTGTTTCTGTTCCAAAGAAGGCAGGTGCCTGTTCACCTCATGACTATAAGACCAGTGGCACTGACGTCTCATGTCATGAAGACCTTTGACTGACTGGTCCTGGACTATAGGAGTCGTCTTGTGGTAGACCACCTGGACCCACTGCAGTTTACCTATTGGACAAAGCTGGCCACACTGTCAGGATTCTGTTTTTTGATTTCTTCAGTGCCTTCCATACCATCTAGCCATCCTTGTTAAGGGGTAAACTCAAGAGACATGCAGGTGGATGAGTCTGTGGTGTCCTGATGGTGGACTATCAGTCAGGCAGACCACCACTTTTGAGACTCAAGGACAGTGTGAGCAACACGCATATTTGTCACAATGTAGAGGGGTCGTCACATTGTAAAGATGAAGATAATTTCTGACCTGCTCTATCAGCTCTTCCTTGAAGCATTCAGCCATGTTGGTAGTAAACAACGCTGCTGACGTCATGTACCAAAACTTGAACAAACTGCACCACTCAGATTTTTGCTGGTACTGCAGCGTTGCATTAATTTCTGATGATGTGTTCAGAGGACATGTCAGCCATGAAGTGTGCACAAAGCGTTCTGAGCATCAAGTATAAATCTGGCTTAAATGTAACACCAGATGATGTCACTTGCAGAATTTTTCAGAGATCTCCACACTTATGGATTGTATTGACAAGATAGATGTAGAGGGGGTCCACTCCTACGAGTACATTAATGATAGGTCTGAGAAAACAGAAGAAATAGAGAAGAAAGGACAGAGCCGGTGATTTTACAAGACTGCAGATAGATGGGTGGACAGGCAGATATAAAAGGCACTATATAATAGATAGATAGATAGATAGATAGATAGATAGATAGATAGATAGATAGATAGATAGATAGATAGATAGATAGATAGATAGATAGATAGATAGATAGATAGATAGATAGATAGATAGATAGATAGATAGATAGATAGATAGATAACCCCCAATACCCCCCCACCAGCCAAGCCCAGGCACACATAAGAACCTCTGTCTTGACTATGAGAGCCGCTGCTGTAAGTCCTGTAGGCCTGTAGGTGGCAGTACGATGTGGTCAGATCCACTCAGTTGTCCTGCAGGTTTTCATTTAAAGGTTTTGATGTTCAAAAAGAGCGGGTCCACCTTGTTGTGTCCACTGTTCCAACACGCTAATTGAAGTTTGTTCCAATGTCCCCCTGTTAAGTCAACAGCATTCTACAGTCAGAATGATTCATTCAATACAATATTAGTACAGAGTGAATCATTTTTGTTTCTGAGTTAATAAACTTTCGTCAGAATGATGTAACATATCAAGCAGCAACATGGACACATTCAGTCAGTTTTTCAATGAATGATAACATGCTTTGGTTTTAATTGTAATGCGCTGACTTTTTAACTGTTACTCATCGTCTCATTTCCAGTCCCCTTTCTGCCTTTTCCACTCCATCTGATTGTTTCAGGTGAAAACTGCCCAGCAATAAATAGGGTCTGTAAAAAGAATTGTAAGCTGATTCTCAACTGTAAATAAATACCACTGTACCTGAAGTCATTGTGACTCACCAAGACATGTAAAAAGTTCATTGAACTTTTTCAAAAGTGATCAAACAATCCACATTTTCGGAGACAGGCCAATTCTGAGTACTTCCCACCTTACTTTTATCCCTGCTGTGCATTGTTTTCATCTTCAGGTGAGCTGCTTCTGTGAGAAGAGCTAACAAGCTGTGGTGATCACAGTGCTACCAGCTGAGTAGAGGAGATGTAATATTTCCCACTTTACTATCCAAGAGTCTCTTACATTCTCAAACTTTATAGACATAGGCAGCCATCAGAGTCTTCCAATCCTCTTGGCTCACTCTGTGACAACCTTCCAGCTCATCTAAAAAGCAGTTGAGATGGTTGAACATCCTTCACATGTTCTATAACTCTCTGATGGCCAGTGTGACTGTCTATGCTGGGCTGGTAACATCATTTCAACAAAGGCCTACCGACTCATCAAGCTAATTAAAGGGCAGGTCCAGTTATGAGACACACTCTGGACCCCCTGGACATCGTAGAGAACAATATGAACAACACTGCACATCATCTCTGTGACCCACCAACGTTGAGGACACTCAGACATGCGGTCTCCAATATACACCTGTATATGCCTGTACAATACTCCTGTATAACGCTTCACTGGACTGGGACTGTCTGATCAGAACTTTTCTTTCTTTTGAAATTTCTTCCTTTTTATTCATTCTGGTGTGTGTAAATTGAAACTCATTAAAAACAATTTTAATTTTGCATATTTTTATGAGCGTTCATGAACACAATAAAACATATAATTAGAATTGTTCACAATCAATTTAAGTACAAAACTGAAAAGAAATCTAATTTAAATTTAACACTTTGCACAATTTATTACTGTATTTGGTGTTGTTCTAACTCTTTTCAGCATGAAAATATTTAGTCAATCTAATACGTTTAAATATAATTATGAAGAAATCATCTACTCATATTTATTGAATTACCAAGAACTTCTCTAGTTTTTTTTAGAAACAATCTGGACGAGAACAGGCCATTCAGCCCAACAAATCTCGCCAGTCCTGTCCACTTAAATCCTCCAAAATAACATCAAGTCGAGTTTTGAAAGTCCCTAAAGTCCTCCTGTCTAACACACTATTTAGTCACTTATTCCATGTGTCTGTGGTTCTCTGTGTGAAGAAAAACTTCCTAATGTTTGTGTGAAATTTCCCCTTAACAAGTTTCCAACTGAGTTCCAGTGTTCTTGATGAACTCATTTTAATGTCGCCATCTCGATCCACTGGACCAGTTGCCTTCATAATTTTAAACACTTCAGTCAGGTCTGCTCTTCATCTCCTGTAAAGGCTCAGCTCTTTTAATCTTCCCTCATAACTCATCCCCTGTAGCCCTGAATCAGCCTAGTTGATTTTCTCTGGACCTTCTCCAGTGCTGTTATGTCCTTTTGGTAACCTGGAGACCCAAACTGTACTCAGGACTACAGATGAGGCCTCACCAGTGTGTTATACCTGACTTGTACTCCACACATATCAAGGCGCTATATAACCTGACATTCTGGTAGCCTTCTTAATGGCTTCTGAACACTGTCTTGGAGTCGATAGCTTAGAGTCCACTACGACTCCTAAATCCTTCTCATTAGGTGGACTTTCAAGTTTTAGACCAACCATTGCGTATTCAACCGTCACATTTTTACTTTCTAAGTGTAATACTTTACATTTACTGACATTAAATTTACCGTCCACAAATCTGCCCAAATCTGTGTGCTGTCCAAGTCCCTCTGTGATGATTCAGCAGATTCAGTTATCTGCCAATCCACCATCTTGTTCTCATCTGCAAACTTAGCCGTCTTGTTCCAGATGAGTCCCCACCAGTGTGTTATAAAGCTTGAGCAGAACCTCCTGTGACTTGTACTCCACACACATCAAGGCGCTATATAACCTGACATTCTGGTAGCCTTCTTAATGGCTTCTGAACACTGTCAGGAAGTCGATAGCTTAGAGCCCACTACGACTCCTAAATCCTTCTCATAAGGTGTACTTTTGATTTTCCGACCACCCATTGTGTATTCAAATTCTTTACATTTACTGACATTAAATTTCAGCTGCAAAAAATCTGCCCAAGCCTGTCTGCTGTCCAAGTCCTTTTGTAATGATATAACAGATCCAAGATTATCTGCCAATCTGCGTATCTTGGTATCATCTGTAGACTGAACCATCCATCCATCCATCCATCCATTATCCAACCCACTGAATCCGAACACAGAGTCACGGGGGTCTGCTGGAGCCAATCCCAGCCAACACAGGGCACATGGCAGGAACCAATCCCGGGCAGGGTGCCAACCCACTGCAGGCAGACTGAACCAGCTTGTTATTTATATTCCTATCCAAATCATTTCTCTCTATTGTAATAAAAAAATCCTGGGACATGACGAGACTTTTTAGCCTGGGACAAGACGTGACTTTCTCAGAGAGATACTTTCACGTCCCATGAGACGAGTCTTTGTTCCATGAGATTTAACCAGGCCCGGGGCCAGAAATAAAAGACAAAGAGTAAATGACAAAGTAGAACATCGTAAAGAATTCAAAAACGTTGGAGTGATACACATGCAGAGGAGATAATAAAAGTATTAAAATTTAAAAGTCTCAAAAAATGATAGTAAAGAACGCAGTAGCGCAAACAAACGGAAATTAGTACTCTGTGAAATAACGGAACAGCAAAAAGAGATCGAATATATATTGTTCGGAGACTTGTAGATCGTCTAATTCGTGTTGACATCAGGGAAAAGTAGTGTTTCTTCCCAATGAAGAGGCGTATCCACGAGAATTAAAAGATTTGGTGTTTGGTGAAAGTGAAATCCACATATGTGAGTGGCAGCGACGGAAAGTGGCTGGCGCGTAGCGCAGGCTGGGGGTTGGCGAACAAAGCGAACAGGGGGCAAAGCCCCCTAGTATATCTATATAAAACAGCATTGGCCCCAGCAACGACCTCTGCTGGTCACCACTCTTAACATCGGCCAATTCTGATGAGGTTCCTCGCGCCATCACCCTCTGCTTCCTGTGTCTCAGCCAATTCTTTGCCCTTCTACACCTTGAACTCCCACTTCTTTTAGGTTGATGCCCAACCTCTCATGTTGTACCTTATTAAAAGCTTTCTGAAAGTCCAGATAAATAATCTCCTCTGCCCCACTTTGATCGTATCCTTTTGTTGCCATCCATCCATCCGTCTTCTTCCGCTTGTCTGAGATTGGGTCGCGGGGGCAGCAGCATGAGCAGAGATGCCCAGACTTCCCTCTCCTCAGCCACTTGTTCTAGCTCTTCTGGGAGAATCCCGAGGCATTCCCAGGCCAGCCAGGAGACATAGACAACAAGATCCTTTTGTTGCCTCCTCATAGAATTCCAGCATGTTAGTAAAACACGACCTCCCTCTTCTGAGCCCATGCTGATCATTCAGTAAAACTCTTCTTCTTGCCATGTGCTGCTCAGTCTTATCCTTAATAATTCCCTCCATTCATTTTCCTGTGAAGCTTACTGGCCTACAGTTGCTTGTGTTGCTGGCCTCAGCCCTAGGGGAACCTGGGACAGGGACAACCTACTGTTGCTACAGCGTGTAGACACAGCAACATGCTTTCAAAATGCGATATGCAGTCGCGAGTCTCAGACCATACTTCTCTGTTCTACTTTATTCTCCTTTACCCAGAGGTATACATCTGCTTCAGTCTGTGCATAGATCAGCATGACAATCAGTTAAACAATTTCATCTGCGGAACAATAGCATAAACACATTTACTTTGGTTCAACAGTAGTATTGTTTGTCAGCTATCAAGTACCTGATTAGAAGCCAATGTCCCCAAAACTCGTTAATTTTCAAAGGAAGCAGGCAGTTCTGTATCTCCATATTGAATACTGATGAGATATCAATCAAAGCGATCTGATTATTCAAAGCAGGCGACTCTTTTGTAAGACAGGTAAATATTCATGTCCTGTAGACAGCCATCAACATAAACCTGTAGCAGAATTTTCCAGGAAATCTGCCTTTTCATTAAAATGTTGATTTATAGCTCATTACACTTGGATGTGCCCGGTCACCCTTTCATCATAATTTCCCCAGTGTGTATCGACACCACTTCTTAGTTGTTTTCATGTGGTGGCCCGTTGTTATTTATTCCCACTTCTGCTGGGTTGCTGTGAACCACCCAGCAGTAGCCCACCATCCTACTGACGTCCCTAGTGCCTCCTTGTCCTGTTCTTGATCTCCTAATGGGATCTTTCATTCCGCTCTTCACTCACCGCTACAAGGAATAAAACTCCAAATGCAAATTGTGGAAGAATAATTTTAGGGTAATATAGCTTTCTTCTTAAAGAAAAGGGTTCATAAATGTCAGAAACCTTTGCAGGTATATCAGGAAACCAGATAAAGGTCAAGTGAACAACAAAATGTACTGAAAGACGACTAAGAAATCAGCAGATGTCCCGTAAAACAACCAGAATGGGCAGTTGTGATATGCACAGGGTGGTGGCTCAGCTCAAAAAAATATAAGAAGAACCAGAATATAATATAGCAAGCTTTTATTTTATACAAGAATGAACCAACCAGTGTAAAATGTATGCATTGATTGATACTTTATGTAAATTCAGTAGTTTATAAATCTCTATTCTTTGTTTCTCTAATCGTTCTGACCAGACTGCTTTTGAAGAATGCTCCCACTGAGGCATTTTAGAGAGGAGTAATTAAAAGATACCATGGGTAGCTTTTCTCCTGCCTGATTACTGATTTGTCCTGTTAAAGGATAAGCTTCTATCATTAATCTTCTTCTTATTCTTCTTTCGGCTGCTCTCATTAGGGGTCGCCATAGCAGATCATCTTCTTCCATATTTTTCTGTCATCTGAATCATGTTCTGTCACACCCATCACCTGCAGGTCTCTTTCACCACATCCATAAACCCTCGCTTAGGCCTTCCTCTTCTCACCTCCCCTGGCAGCTCTATCCTTAGCACCCTTCTCTCATTATACCCAGCATCTCTCTTCTGCACATGTCCAAACCAACGTAATTTCGCCTCACTGACTTTGTCTCCCAACCGTCCAACTTGAGCTGACCCTCTAATGTCCTCATTTATAATCCTGTCCATCCTCATCACACCCAATGCAAATCTTAGCATCTTTAACTCTGCCACCTCCAGCTATGTCTCCAACCCATATAACATAGCTGTTCTCACTACCGTCCTGTAGACCTTCCATTTCACTCTTGCTGATACCCATCTGTCACAAATTACTCCTGACACTCCACCCATTCCACCCTCCCTGCACTCTCTTCTTCACCTCTCTTTCACAATCCCCATTACTCTGTACTGTTGATCCCAAGTATTTAAACTCCTCCACCTTTGCCAACTCTACTCCTTACATCCTCACCATTCCACTGACCTCCCTCTCAGTCACACACATGTATTCTGTCTTGTTCCTACTGACTTTCATTCTTCTTCTCTCTAGAGCATATCTCCACCTCTCCAGGGTTTCCTCAACCTGCTCCCTACTATCGCTACAGATCACAATGTCATCTGCTAACATCATAATAGTCCACGGGGACTCCTGTCTAATCTCGTCTGTCAACCTGTCCATCACCATTGCAAATAAGAAAGACCTCAGAGCCGATCCCTGATGTAATCCCACCTCCAACTTAAATGCATCCGTCACTCCTACTGCAGACCTCACCACTGTCACACTTCCCTCGTACATATCCTGTACAACTCTTACGTACTTCTCTGCCACTCCCGACTTCCTCATACAATACCACAGCTCCTCAAGATGTTAAATTTCTACCACAGTTTTTGGCACCCAACAGTCTAAAAAATTAACCTTTTGAGACTCATGTCCTGCGGTGGGTTGGCACCCTGCCTGGGATTGGTTCCTGCCTTGTGCCCTGTGTTGGCTGGGATTGGCTCCAGCAGACCCCCGTGACCCTGTGTTCGGATTCAGCGGGTTGGAAAATGGATGGATGGATGGACTCATGTCTCAACCCAATTCTTTAAACATAACTCATACATTTTCCCCAACTTTCTTCATAATTTGAATCTTTATTATTTCCTAAAAACATAGAAACGGCTTCTGTGAATGCTATCCAAACCCTCTCATTTCACGCCGTGCCTCCAAACTCAGGTTTCTCCAAAAAAATTTCTACCACACTGCTTGGTCACTTATTACAAGTGTCTGTGGTTCTCTGTTTAAAGAAAAACTATTAGAACAATCTGGACGAGAACAGGCCAGTCAGGTCAACAAAGCTTGCCAGTCCTATCCACCTATTACCTCCAGAATAACATCAAGTTGAGTTTTGAAATTCCCTAAAGTCTTACTGTTTACCACACTACTTGGGTCACTTATTCCAAGTATCTGTGTTCTCTGTTTGAAGAAAAACTTCCTAATGTTTGTGTGTAATTTCCCCTTAACAAGTTTCCAACTGTGTCCCCGTGTTCTTTATGAACTCATTTTAAAGTTGCCGTCTCAATCCACTGGACTAATTCCTTTCATCATTTTAAATACTTCAGTCAGGTCTCCTCTTAATCTTCTTTTGCTTAAACTGTAAAAGCTCAGCTCTTTTAATCTTTCCTCATAACTCATCCCCTGTAGCCCCATAATCAGCCTAGTTGCTCTTCTCTGGACTTCTTCTAGTGCTGTTATGTCCTTTTTGTAGCCTGGAAACCCAAACTGCACCCAGTACTCCAGATGAGGTCTCACCAGTGTGTTATAAAGCTTGAGCAGAACTTGTACTGCGCCACACATCAAGGCACTATATAACCTGACATTCTGTAAGCCTATTCAATGTGTAGCAACCACAAAATACGAGATGCGATTACTACACTTCACAACCAGACAGGGGAGTGGACGATGTTTGAAGGCACAATAGCATAACCATATTCGGTCCTCGACCCCTCTTGCCACTATGCCCTTCTAAATAATTTTTCAGAAAATAAAGCGCAACAGGAAATGGGACAGAAAAAATATATTAACAGTTGTTGTTTACATTAACTTGCCCAGTGCCTGAGTGCCCCTTAGTGAACCCCTTCCCCAGACGCCCTCCCTAGTGCCCAAATCCTAACCCCCGGTTTGACACAGACAATAAAAAGAAAAAAGTAAATAATAAGAAAAACTGTTCTTTGAGAACGCAAAAGAAAGATTTAGCTTAGTCCACTATATAAGAAAACAAGAAACCCTGCAGTTCGGTTCCTCTTGTAAGGCAGGGGGAAGCACAACAGTCCTTTGGCGAAACGGCTTCTCCGCGGAAACTATCACGAAGAATGAATCTCAGGAATCCGACTCACCAGATGGGAGCACCCGGAGAACACCAGTACCTGGCCTCTTCTCAGGGATTCGTCATTTGATTATTTCTTCGGGGTGGCCACCCATGAATAGCAGACGTCCCTGGGTGAAGTAAGATCCTGAATAGTTCTTTGAGCGTGGATAGTCAATGTGTTGCCTTCAGCCTTATCCTTCCTTTTTCCTCTCCCCTCCTTGATCCGCCGTTCCCCTTAAAAAGAAAAAGTTTCCCACCGAAAATCCTTGCCCCTCTCGGTTGTAATGGGAACCTCACGCCGGCAACAGGCAGCTGGAAAATTTACTCGGGCGGGATCCTTCCAGACCGGGACGTCACCAAAGGTGACACCCTCCCAGCCAACATTATAAAGTGATGGACAATCCAGAAGGCTAACACGACTGTCCGTTATGTAGCCTTGCTACAAATGGTTTATGAACACTGTCTGGCAGTTGATAGTGTCGGGTTTGCTACAACTCCAAAATCCTTCTCATAATATGGACTTTCGAATTTTCTGACCTCCCATTGTGTATTCAAACTTAACATTTTTAGCTACTACTGTACATGTAATTCTTTACATTTACTTAAAGATAAACTCCCTTGACTTGTACTCCACACATCAAGGCGCTATATGATCTAATATCCTATTAGATGTTTGGATCACTTCTGTTCTCTGCCTAGACACAGACAGTGACCAGTCCACTATGACTCCCAGGTCCTTCTCAATGGAGACCAAAACTGAATCCAGGACTCCAGATGAGGCCTCACCAGTGTGTTATAAACCTTGAGCAGAACCTCCTGTGACTTGTACTCCTACACATCAAGGCGCTATATAAACTGACATTCTGTTAGCCTTCTTAATGGCTTCTGAACACTGTCTGGAAGTTGATAGCTTAAAGTCCACTACGACTCCTAAATCCTTCTCATGAGGTGGACTCTCGATTTTCTGACTGCCCACTGTGTATTCAAACCTCACATTTCTACTTCCTATGTGTAAAATTTACATTTACTGACAAATTGAAAAACATCTTCTTTCAATTTAGCCTCAGACAAACCTGGAAATGTTGGGCACGAATCCATTCAAAAGCCTCCATCTTTTGACAGGACCTGCACAAAGTGCTTCATTAAGCCAAGCTTAATATGGAGCGGTGGGAAAAACGCCTGATCTGAAGCCAGCAGATGAAAGCTCCGTCTCTGGATGTTTGTGGCACCAATACTTGTGTCATGGTTGTGGGATATTCAGTTTTCTCTATTTTTAATACATTTCCATAGTACTAGGGTGTTGTACCGTGTTAGCCATTATGAATGTAGTGAAAAGTCAAGCAAAATGACCCCTTTTATTGGCTAACTAAAAAGATTACAATATGCAAACTTTCGAGGCAACTCTGGCCTGTTCTTCATCTCGCCTGAAGAAGGGGCCTAAGTTGCCTCGAAAGCTTGCATATTGTAATCTTTTAACTTAGCCAATAAAAGGGGTCATTTTGCTTGACTTTTCTCGAAATACATTTCCAAAAATTTCGAAATTCCCAATTTTCACTTTGTGACCTTGGGGTATTGAGTTAGCTTAATGACAGAAAACATGAATTTATGTTAATTTAGCATAAGGCTGAAACGTAACAAAATGTTGAGAACATGAAGAGTCCTGATACTTTCTGAATTTACCATCCATAACCATAAAATGAAACTGACATTAGACTGTGACACGCTGCCAGGTTTAGTCTGTGTGGAGGTGGCACGTCTTTTTTTGTTTTCTTCCCAGTAATTCAGGTCCCTTCCCACATCGAGATATGCTGGTTAAGCTGAGTGGCTCATCGTGTTGGGATCAATGCGTCATAAAAGATGAGGGCACTGGAATTGTGGCGTCCAAGTCTTTGGATAATTGAAATAAGAATGTTTTTAAAGGAAATATCTACTAGGAGTATCTGTTAAAATGTATTAATAGAGGGCAGCATGGTGGCACAGTGGTAGTGCTGCTGCCTCACTGTAAGGAGACCTGAGGTTCGCTTCCCGGGGTACCTCCCTGCGTGGAGTTTGCATGTTCTCCCCGTGTCTGCGTGGGTTTCCTCCCACAGTCCAAAGACATGCAGGTTAGGTGCATAATTAATGAGTTGAAAAGCATGGTGTTATAGTAATTCTCGCATATAAGCTTTTGTAAAGTTTTAAATCTCAATTAAGTGAATAAGTAACATTTTTTTGATTTTCTTTCTAACCAAAATTAAGTACTCAGTGCATAGTAATTGAGTTAAAATGTTGTTGTGGTAATTCAGGCACACCACCTTTTATTTTATACAGAAAAACAAATATTGCAATATGCATTTTTACTTTAAAATCTTTTTATACAGTGAAAAATTGGTATTTTATTGGATTTTCAGTCTTCAGAAAGTTGAAAATTCAATAAAAGAAATTAAACATTCTGTGCATAATTTATGAGTTATAAAATATGGTGGTATGGTAACTCTGGCGTCTAAGCTTTTGGATTTACCAAAATAAAATAAATAGTGATTTACTTTTTAATATACGAGGGACGTTACAAAGTTTCCGCACTTTTGTAACCTCTGTTTATTAAGAATTTCAAAAACCAGCTATGTCACTTTTCTACACAGTCACCTTCATTTATGATGCAATTTTTTAAATGACCAATTAATCCTCCTCCTCTCGCAGTCACCATTTCCAATAAATATGTAAAAGTGCGGAAACTTTTTGAACGTCCCTCGCACTTAATAATATACTTTTTTTAATATCGACCTAGTGAAAAAAAAAATACAATTTTTTTTTTCTTTCTAAAAGAAATTCAAAATTCAATGCATAATTAATGAGTTAAAAAGCACA
Source organism: Erpetoichthys calabaricus (assembly GCF_900747795.2). Taxonomy (NCBI): domain Eukaryota; kingdom Metazoa; phylum Chordata; class Cladistia; order Polypteriformes; family Polypteridae; genus Erpetoichthys; species Erpetoichthys calabaricus. Next base: position 15,074,608 of record NC_041395.2, on the reverse strand, counting down.
TGTTATAGTAATTTTAGCATATAAGCTTTTGTAAAGTTTTAAATCTCAATTAAGTGAATGAATAACATTTTTTGGATTTTCTTTCTAACAGAAATTCAGTACTCAGTGCATAGTAATTGAGTTAAAACATTGTTGTGGTAATTCTGGCACTACAACTTTTTTATTTTATACAGAAAAAAAAATATTGCAATATGTATTTTTACTTTAAAATCTGTTTATACAGTGAAAAATTGGTATTTTATTGGATTTTCAGTCTTAAGAAAGTTCAAAATTCAGTTAAAGAAATTAAACATTCTGTGCATAATTTATGAGTTATAAAATATGGTGGTATGGTAACTCTGCATCTAAGCTTTTGAATTTTCCAAATAAAATCATATAGATTTTTTTTTAAATGTAAAACCTGATTTAGTGAAAAAATGACAATTTTTTGGATTGAAATTGAAAATTCAAAGCATAATTAGTGAGTTAAAGAGCACGGTGTAATGGATAATGGATTTTCTATTAAAAATGTGCAGAATATTTTTAATGTAAAAATTTGGTGAAAACTTAACTTTTGAGGATTTTTGTTCTAAATGAAATTCTAATTTGATTGAAGAAATTCAACATTCAATGAATAATTAATGACATAAATATGGTGGTAGTGTAACTCTGGCATCTAAATTTTTGGATTTTCCATAAAAAATCTGATTAAAACATATGTAAAAATCCCACTTTAGTTAATTTACGATTTTTGGATTTTCTTTCTAAAATAATTTTCAAATTTAGTGCTTCATTAATGACTTATAAAATAAGAAAACCTAGTAATTCTGGAGTTTCCACAAAACAGAAATTTTAATATGCAATTTTTAAAAAAATTCAATTTAGTAACAAAAAAATCTCATTCTCTGGGTTTTGCCTGTAAAAGAAATTCAAAATTCAATCCATATGTAGTGAGTTATAAAATAAGAAGGTCTGGTAATTCTGGGATTCAATCTTTTGGATTTTCCACAAAGTAAAAATTGTAAAATGCAATAAAAAATTACATTTTAATATGGTAAAAAGAATGAAAAAGAAAATCCCCAAAAAAAAAAAAAAGTCAAAGAAATTCAAACTTCAATACATAATTAATGATTTAAAAAATATGGAAATCTGGTAATTGTGACGTCCAAAGTTTTGGAATTTCTACAAAACAACAAATCTTGCAATATCCATTTTTGTAATTAAAAGTATCAATTTATACTGTAAAATGTAATTAAAAAATTTATTTCTGAAAGAAACTCAAAATTCAATATAGAATTGATATGAGATGTACTGTTGGTTTATGCTGGCTGAGCCTAAAAATTTTATTTTTTTACTCATTTTGAAATATGCTTGTTTTATTATAAAAGGCAAGTCTCTTGAGCCCTACTCTGATTGTTTCTAATTTTACTAGAGGGAGGTCGTGTTTTACTAACCTGCTGGGATTCAATGAGGAGGCGACAAAAGGATACGATCAAAGTGGGGCACATGATATTATCTACTGCAGGGGTAGGCAATCTCGGTCCTGGAGTGCCACAGTATGTGCAGGTTTTTGTTCCAACCCAGTTCCTTAACGAGAACTCAATTATTGCTGATGAAGCACATATTGCTTAAGTGACATTTTAATGCTTCATTTTAGTGGTCTCGCTTGTTAAGGTTCTCCAACCTTAATTGCTTATTTCAATCTTAAACTGCTGCATTCAGTGTTTTAATTGCTTCTTATTAGCAATAAGATGTAAAAGACAAAGCAGCCAGCAGTTCTCCAGCTAGCTTTTTTCCAATTACATCTGTGTGTGTTCATCATGTACTGTTTGATTTAATAAAACACTTAATAGAAAAATGTGACAGACTGAAAATGATCTGTTTTAGGCTTCAAATCATTTGGATGATATCCTTGGAAAGGAAAAAAATCTACGATATAAAAGCCTTACATTGCACAGACTAACAAGCCATAAAATTAAATAAGGTCTGAGATTGGCAATGATTGGTTTCTAATTAAGCAATTGGGTTGGAATGAAAACCTGTAGCCACTGCGGCTCACCAGGACCGACATTGCCTACCCCTGTTTTACGTCTTATTGCTAATAAGGAGCAATTAAAACACTGAATGCAGCAGTTTAAGATTGAAATAAGCAATTAAGGTTGGAGAACCTTAACAAGCGAGACCACTAAAATGAAGCATTAAAATGTCACTTAAGCAATATGTGCTTCATCAGCAATAATTGAGTTCTCGTTAAGGAACTGGGTTGGAACAAAAACCTGCACATACTGTGGCACTCCAGGACCGAGATTGCCTACCCCTGATCTACTGTATCTGGACTTTCAGAAAGCTGCCACATGAGAGGTTGGGCATCAACCTAAAAGAAGTGGCAGTTCAGGGTGATGTTTTTAGATGGGTGCAGAATTGGCTCAGACACAGGAAGCAGAGGGTGATGGTGCGAGGAACCTCATCAGAACTGGCCGATGTTAAGAGTGGTGACCAGCAGGAGGCAGTGCTGGGGCCACTGCTCTTTTTAATAGATATACTAGGGGGTTTCACCCCCTGCTCACTTGGCTCGCTAAAACCCCCTAACCTGCGCTACGCACCAGCCACTTTCCATCTCTGTTGCTTACGTTTGTGGATTTCACTTTCACACAGCACATCTTTTAATTCTCATGGATAGGCCTCTTCATTTGAGTAGAAACTCTACTTTTCCCTGATGGCAACACAAATTACACGATCTACAAGTCTCCGACTTAAAGTTTAAATCTGTACAATATATTCAATCTCTTTTCGCTGTTCCGTTAGTTCACTGAGTAATAATTTCCATTTGTTTGCGCTAATGCGATCTTTACAATCATTTTTTTGAGACTTTAGAATTTTAGTACTTTCATTTTCTCTAACCTACTCTGCATGTGTACCGCATTTATGAATTCTTTACGACATTCTACTTTGTCATCTACTCTTTGTCTTTTATTTCCGGCCCCGGGATAGTTAAATCTCTTGGCACAAAGACTCATCTCGCAGGACATGAGAGTGTCTCTCTGAAAAAGTCACGTCTCGTCCCAGGCTAAAAAGTCTTGTCTTGTCCTAGAATTTTTTTATTATAATAGAGAGATTTTATTTGAAAAAATGCAATTATTTACAATAAAGTCTAACTTATGCAACAGGTCAGGTCAGGTAGCATGCACTGGTACAGCGTGTTGCCACACCCACCATATGACGAAACAACTCAGGATCCTAGTTGGCTATCCCCCTCATGTTGTGCTCCAATCCCACCCTCCGGAAGTGACCCTCTATCTTCTGCAGTCAGATGTTACGGTCCAGCCACTCGGGTCCTTTAAAATGACGGTCCTGTGAGGCAGATCACCCTCAGGGAATCGCGCCACATGGCCGTAGTGTCGTAACTGATGATCCCTCACAATGCAGGTCATGTGCCTCATTCAGAACTCCATGAGCAACACAAAGTCAAAACAGCGGTACCCAAGGATTCTCTTAAGAGACACACATGAAGGAGTCCAGTCTTCATCTCAGGTCACTGGATAGCGTCCATGTCTCACAAAAAGGGATCACCAGGACTCTAAAGACTTGGACCTTTGCTCGTCCTATTGCAGAGATATCATTGGCACCACACACCCCTGTCCAGTGACCTCATGACCTCCCCATGCTCTCCCAATCCATCTACTGACTTCATAGGAAGAGAGACATCAATGTCGCTATGCAACAAATGACTTAATAGTCAAACAAGTCAAGTGAAGTGTGGGAGCATGCACTGGTACAGAGCGTTACCGCACCCACCACACGACGAAACAACACGGGATCCAGATTGGCAACCCTCCAGGCAGACACGTGGCCTAGTCTAACCCTCCAGAAATGACCCTCTATCTGCCACAGCCAGGTGTTACATGGGCGACCCCTTGGCCTGGTCCAGCCACTCGGATTCTCTACAACCGGACTCAGGGAATCGCGCCACATGGCCGTAATGCTATAACTGACACTCCCTCACAATGCAGGTCATGTGCCTCATTCGGGACACCGTGAGCAACACAAAGTCAAACCAGCGGTACCCAAGGATTCTCTTAAGAGACACACACGAAGGAGTCCAGTCTTCATCTCAGGTCACTAGATAGCGTCCATGTCTCACAAACAGGGATCACCAGGACTCTAAAGACTTGGACTTTCGCTCGTCCTTTTGCAGAGATATCATTGGCACCACACACCCCTGTCCAGTGACCTCATGACCTCCCCATGCTCTCCCAATCCGTCTACTGACTTCATAGGAAGAGAGACATCAATGTCGCTATACAACAAATGACTTAATAGCCAAACAAGTCAAGTCAAGTGTGGGAGCATGCACTGGTACAGAGCGTTACCGCACCCACCACACGACGAAACAACACGGGATCCAGGCAAACACATGGCCTATGTCCCACCCTCCAGAAATGACCCTCTACCTGCTGCAGCCAGGTGTTAAGTGGGCGACCCCTTGGCCTGGTCCAGCCACTCCGGTCCTCCACAGCCGGATCACACTCAGGGAATCGCGCCACATGGCCGTAATGCTATAAATGACGCTCCCTCACAATGCAGGTCGTGTGCCTCATTCGGGACACCGTGAGCAACACAAATTCAAACCAGCGGTACCTAAGGATTCTCCAAAGGGACACACATGAAGGAGTCCAGTCTTCATCTCAGGTCACTGAATAGTGTCCATGTCTCACAAACAGGGATCACCAGGACTCTAAAGACTTGGACCTTCGCTCGTCCTTTTGCTGAGATATCGTGAGCGCCCACACACCCCTTTCTAGCGACCCCATGACTCCCCATGCTCTCCCAATCCGTCTACTGACTGCATAGGAAGATTCACCAAAGACATGAATGTCACTGCCGAGGTCAGTAAACCCCTCGATGACAAGGTCGACACTCTCTCCGCAGACAGACACATTGCTGATGGCCGTGCCTAAGAGGTCATTAAAGGCCTCAAACGAGGAACAAGAAAAGACAAAACCTAACTAAAGAGAAGTCAACAGATAATCCGTGTATTTAATTAGAAAACTCTTTACGTGTATTGCTTTCCATCATGGAATCAGTGTTTTTAACAGATATGTTGTAAAATGCGTGTGCGCCATAATTGTGTTTTATTACCTCGCTTACGGCCGAATGATGCCCAGATGGGCTCCAGCGATCGGAACTTCTCCAGCACTAAATCTGAATTTATGTCCACAAAGAAGCTTTTTTTTAACTTTTAATAAACAGCCCCAGGTCCACTTTAGTGGACAGGCCTGCCCTAATTCTTAAATGTATTTTAAATGAGGGCTTCATTTACTTTTTATTACACTTTAATATGGAATTTAATTTGGCAGGTTAGGGAAAATAAAGTGCACTTTAAAAGCTAATTGAGGAAGGATTTGTCAGAGCTGGCTAGTCAGCACCGCTGTAATCCACAGCTGATTCACTTTCTTTGTAATAAAGTTAAAAAAAATGACTTCCAGTGGCTCTCTGTTGGTGTTTCAGAAAGCCATTAAGGCTTAGAGGAACAAGTGACAGGCGCCTTTGTGTTCTGACAACATGACAAAAATATAAATAAAGTAGAAGCCAAAACGTCCACTTGTGGAGCCTTAAAACTGCACTCCAAAGCAACCCAATATCTTCAAAGTCAACGGGCAGGCAGTCCGCGTCGCTGCATCATGACTGGCAGGCCATTTTATAAAAGAAACATTTGGGCCGATGATTCACTTAAGCGAGCCGCTCCCCCGTGGCAGGCAGTCAGCAGGAGACACGATGGCGCGGTGGGCTGTGACACTCAAGCCCCAGAACTTCTGTGTCAAGGCTTCGTCTTGGTCGCTGTCTGCCTGGAGTTTCTCTCGGGGGGTTTTATCCTCCCACATTCCTAGGAAGTGCCCGATAGTTTCACTGCCGCCTGTGGAAATGGGCACTGCAGTGAACTGGCACCCCGTCCTGAACGGGCTCCTTGCAATACACTCCAGTCCGTCAAACTGAGATGTCCACTGAACTAAATTATGTGAGAAATTAAAGGATGGGGTTCGAAAATGGAAATGGATGGACGCATGCAATGCAGTTTATTCTTCACCAAGCATTTACACATATTTACTATGACATCTCATATGAAAGGCCGTACAACATCTACATACAGAAATACACCAGTGTAAAGACGTGAATGACACAGTAGCTCATACTGACAGCTGCACGACTCCTCCTTATTTCTCTTATCTGACTTTGTATTTACAGTATGGTGTTATGTTTATTCCCTGAGTTTGTACTGTGCTTCTGATACCAGTCCGTGGGAGTCACTCTGAGTACTCAGTGACAAAGCCTGAACTTAGACAACCCGAGACAGCAGATGAGCATAGATTATGATGCTCCTGTTTCTAACCGTATTCTTCAACTGATCTCCATCCTCCCATCTTCTAACCTCGTCTGTATATTTCAGAAATACCGTAATCAATCCTGGTAGCATCAAGTGCAAGTGGAGAACTTACTGAACTGTCACCAACTATACACACTCAATTGAGGAAACGTGGAATCTCCGCTTAATCTTCAGGGATAAAGGTGAACAGGCACAGCCGAGATCCGGAGAGAGAGAGAGAGAGAGATGTGAAAGGCACTATATAATAGATAGATAGATAGATAGATAGATAGATAGATAGATAGATAGATAGATAGATAGATAGATAGATAGATAGATAGATAGATAGATAGATATGAAAGGCACTATATAATAGATAGATAGATAGATATGAAAGGCACTATATAATAGATAGATAGATAGATAGATAGATAGATAGATAGATAGATAGATAGATAGATAGATAGATAGATAGATAGATAGATAGATAGATAGATAGATAGATAGATAGATAGATAGATATGAAAGGCACTAATAGATAGATAGATAGATAGATAGATAGATAGATAGATAGATAGATAGATAGATAGATAGATAGATAGATAGATAGATAGATAGATATGAAAGGCACTATATGATTGATAGATAGATAGATAGATAGATAGATAGATAGATAGATAGATAGATAGATAGATAGATAGATAGATAGATAGATAGATAGATATGAAAGGCACTATATGATAGATAGATAGATAGATAGATAGATAGATAGATAGATAGATAGATAGATAGATAGATAGATAGATAGATAGATAGATAGATAGGCACTATATGATAGATAGATAGATAGATAGATAGATAGATAGATAGATAGATAGATAGATAGATAGATAGATAGATAGATAGATAGATAGATAGATATGAAAGGCACTATATAATAGATAGATAGATAGATAGATAGATAGATAGATAGATAGATAGATAGATAGATAGATAGATAGATAGATAGATAGATAGATAGATAGATAGATAGATAGATATGAAAGGCACTATATAATAGATAGATAGATAGATAGATAGATAGATAGATAGATAGATAGATAGATAGATAGATAGATAGATAGATAGATAAGCACTATATGATAGATAGATAGATAGATAGATAGATAGATAGATAGATAGATAGATAGATAGATAGATAGATAGATAGATAGATAGATAGATAGATAGATAGATAGATGTAATAGGCACTATATAATAGATAGATAGATAGATAGATGATAGATAGATAGATAGATAGATAGATAGATAGATAGATAGATAGATAGATAGATAGATAGATAGATAGATAGATAGATAGATAGATAGATAGATAGATAGATAGATATGTGAAAGGCACTATATAATATATAGATAGTGTGGCAGGAGGCTGGGGGTCATACCCAGCTGGGACGCCTAGAAGGACCGGGAGGCAGATTATACATCCCCGGGCCACGAGGAAGCAACCGCGCTGGATAGTGTAGGGACCACGGGGACGGAGGCTCAAACCCATTGGGGCCCGTGGCCACCGCCAGAGAGCGCCCCGAGCCTCATAGAGCCTGGGATATCTGCACTTTCGACACACCTGGGAAGGTTGATGGAGGACCTTTTAGGGACACCCAGAGTGCTTCCGGGTGCTCCTGCAGCACTTCCTGATGTGGCGGACGTGAGGAAGCATCTGGAGCACATCCAGGTGATTATGAAAGGGCTGCCTTCCTACAGTCGGGTGCAGGAGGAGGGTGAAGCTCCAGAGAGAGAGAGAAGAAAGGAGGCCCACGGACGTGACCTGAACTGCACTCAATACTCCAGATGTGGTCTCGCTGGTGCATTTTATAGTTTGAGTATAACGTTCCTTGACTTAATTCAACAGTTATTATGACATAACCTTACATTTTATTTGCCTTTTTAATTGCTTCGGTCTATTGCATAGTCAATGAAAGTGCTGCATCAATATAAACCACTAAATCCTCTTCAGAGGTTGCTTCCTGTATGAGATGAGTGGTGAAGTTACTATAATAATAATGTAAATAATAATTAAGTATAACAGTCTACTAATGTATGACAATAATGTAGAGAGCAAACTACAATGAACACAAATATAAATGATTTTAATGAATATGATACTATGTGATACTTACTGTAAATATAACAGCAGGGCTGGGTTGACATTTCGGTTGGGATAAACCCTGTACTGTTACTGGGCTGGGAGGCCAGTTAGTGGATAGGAGTACAACCTACCCAAAAGTACATGCTCCTCACTGGCTCACTGGGTGGCAGTATTCCCAATAATGTGTAGCGGTCCGGTGCCGCTAAGATTCACACCGTCAAGATGACGGTGATTTATTTATTGTTTACAGTGGATCCCAGGGACGTTCCCAGCCTTGGCTCGACCCACACACACTCACAACAGAGACAAAAATACAGCACACTGGGGAATAACAACAATTAAAGAATGTAATGCAATTAAATCATATAAATTAAACCAATAATACCAACCCAGAACCGATACGGCGATGTTACATCAAACATATAAACACAAGCAACTCCACACAGCAAAGTCAATGGAAACAACACCGGAGGAAATGAAAGATGACGGTAATGAGTCCAGAGATCTGTACGCTGCAAGGGAATGAAAACCAGTCCTACCAGTAGCCATTATAAGAGTGAAGATGGATGGATGGTTCAGGAGTGCTCCTTTTCTTGTGGGGAAGCCAATGAATCCATAATCAATCCTCAGGACACAGGTAGACAGAAGACAATCCAGACCCCAACATGAAGTGCAATCCAGAACACAAAACTAATTACAGCTTAAACAACAGAAGGCCGTCTCACAGGTAAACGGAACACAAAATACAACAACAAAACACACTTTTTTTCCTTTGGTCACCTGCCCTCCTTTAAACCCCTTTGACCCCAACAGCCCCTGCAAGGACTGCTGGGAGATGTAGTTCTCACTAATAGAAGCACTGCTACAAATGTGCCTACAGAGCATGCTGGAAGTTGTAGTCCCGTGCCAAAAGGAGTAGCCACTCGTGTGGATGGTCAGTACTTTTAGGGCCTTTCGCCTGACCCACCACTTTCTCTTTGACACCAACAACATTCCTGTGTCCGGCATTAAAGGGGCCACCATTTTCCACATTAGTAGTCAGACTCGGGAGGAGTTGGATGAGACTGCATGGGAGGTAAAGAAGGAGAAGGAGAAACGTATTTGCTTTGTTGTGTGACCTGTAATGGAGGTCAGTCAGTCATTTTCCAACCTGCTATATCCTAACACAGGGTCATGGGGGTCTGCTGGAGCCAATCCCAGCCAACACAGGGCGCAGGGCAGTAATAAACCCCAGGTAGGGCGCCAGCCCACTACAGGGCATAGACACACACCAAGCACACACTATGGACAATTTAGGATCACCAATGCACCTGACCTGCATGTCTTTGGACTGAGGGAGGAAACCCACGCAGACACGGGGAGAACATACAAACTCCACGCAGGAGTGACCCGGGAAGCGAACCCAGGTCTCTTTACTGTGAGGCAGCAGCGCTACCACTGCACCACCGTGTGGCCCCCATGTTGGAGGTATTATGTTAAATAAATGCTTTGTACACAGTGGTAGTGCTGCTGCCTCCCAGTTAGGAGACCTGGGTTTGCTTCCCGGGTCCTCCCTGCATGGAGTTTGCATGTTCTCCCCGTGTCTGCGTGGGTTTCCTCCGGGTACAGTGAACCCTCGTTTATCACGGTTAATCTGTTCCAGACTCTACCGCGATAAATGAATTTTCGCGAAGTAGGATTCTTTATTTATAAATCAAATATTTTCGCAGTTAGAGTATAGAAAACCTGTTTACGACCTTCTAAATATGTTTTTTAACATTATTAGAGCCCTCTAGACATGAAATAACACCCTTTCGTCACCATTACACTCGTATTACCCAATATATTAGACAAAATAAGAGAAAATAAGACATATTAGACGTTACAAATATCATTATTATTGTACTGTACATTTAATTACACACACACACACACACACAGTTCTTACACACAACCACTAACCTATGAAGGCACGAGCTCAGTAGGAGATTCTTCAGGTGGTGCAGTATCTTCAGCAGGTGCGTCGTTGTCTTCTTCCGCTGAAGGAGTACTAGGAGTAGGCAGTGGGTGTCTGGGTGCGCGGCTGAAGAACATCTTGATAGGCAGTTGCTGGCGTTGTCTTTTCATATGCGTGAGGAGGCTTTTGTAGGGTATTGCTATCTTTGATCATATCCAAGAGTTTCACCTTCTCCTGGATGGTAAGCATCTTCCTCCGGCGCTTAGTTTCATTGTCAGCAGGCTTAGAAAAAGCAGCACGTTTAGGAGCCATCGTGAGGCTTAGATAAAAGTTCTCATAAAGCGCATACGTAGTGACGTAAGCGTGTATGAGAAAAAATCACGATAGAGTGAAGCCGTGAAAGTCGAAGCGTGATATAGCGAGGGATCACTGTACTCCGGTTTCCTCCCACAGTCCAAAGACATGCAGGTTAGGTTGATTGGCGATTCTAAATTGGCCCTAGTGTGTGCTTGGTGTGTGGGTGTGTTTGTGTGTGTCCTGTGGTGGGTTGGCACCCTACCCAGGATTGGTTCCTGCCTTGTGCCCTGTGTTGGCTGGGATTGGCTCCAGCAGACCCCCGTGACCCTGTGTTCAGATTCAGCGGGTGGGAAAATGGATGGATGGAAATGTCTTGTAATTAAGCCCAGGACTGGGCTGTGTCGTTGTGTCTGGGGGGTTTTGGGCTGCTGTAACACCCCCTAACAGGTCACACAGTCTAAAGAGGGTGCTGTCACTGAGTAGGCCTGAAAGTGTTGGCGTACAGTAGTTTAGTCAATGCACAATTCAAGATCAACAATAACTAAGTATTATGATTACTAGTTTAAAAATGTCCAATGCAATTAAGTAATGAAATTATGAAACACTGGTGGGTTGGCACCCTGCCCGGGATTGGTTCCTGCCTTGTGCCCTGTGTTGGCTGGGATTGGCTCCAGCAGACCCCCGTGACCCTGTGTTCGGATTCAGCGGGTTGGATAATGGATGGATGGATGGATGATTCAAGTTATGTCTACAGTATATGCAGACTTTATATTTAAACAACAATGATCTATCATATTAACACAATCCCTACCTCTTATGGACACACAACGATTAAGTTTCAGAATTATTCTTGTACATTCAGAAAGCGGTATGAAACTTATTGGAGATGATAAATTCTTGGAAAGTCTACAAGTCCTAGAAATTTGATTCTGTTCATCTGGACAAAGTTTTTAAGTGGGAGAAATATTTTGAGACTTATCTAAGTCTCTTCCTCAGTCTCAATTGACTGCAGGTTTCCCCAACCTTATAAACAGTACCTTTGCTTAATCACAGAGACTAGCACCATTGACAAAGGGCCAGTTGATCAGTGATATGCAAATTGTCCACTGATTAGTAGACGTGTGAACCATTCATAGAGGGTTGAGGAATGGCTGCAATCACAGCATTGTAAGATGGCGACAGATGTACCCTCAGGCCCCCTCCTCTGTTCAGAGATGGTCGTTCCTTTTTCACGTAAATGGCCTCCTTGATTCCTCTCTCAAACCAGCGCTCCTCCCTGTCCAGGATGCGCACCTCTTCATCTTTAAAGGAGTGACCACTATCCTGTAGATGTAAATAGACTGCGGAGTCCTGGCCTGACGAGGAAGCTCTTCTGTGTTGTGACATGCGCTTAGCCAGTGGCTGCTTGGTTTCCCCGATGTACAATTCACGGCACTCCTCCTGGCACTTAACTGCGTAAACTATGTTACTCTGTTTGTGCCGTGGGACCCGATCCTTGGGATGGACCAGTCTTTGGCGTAGCGTGTTTTGGGGTTTGAAAGCCACTGAGACCTGGTGTTTCGAGAAAATGCGCCTCAGCTGTTCTGATACTCCTGACACATACGGGATCACTAAGGGTTTTCACTTAGGCAGTGGATGTCCTTCCTCTCTCATGAATCGCTTGGAGCGTTCTTTAGGTGTCCTCCCTGCTTTGACAAAGGACCAGCTGGGATATCCACATTTACTCAGGGCCTTTTTGACGTGGTGTTCTTCTGCTTCCCTGGCCTCTGAGTCTGTGGGAATGGTGTTAGCTCTGTGTTGTAGAGTCCTAAGAATGTTTAAAGATAAATAACAGAATGAATTTTGCCTGAGAGTCATGGAGACGAGTCCGCTGCTTTTCTCCAGAGCTGGTTGATTCAACTTTTCCTGGTTTGGATCTCAAGTCCAGTGGAGGGCAAAGCTACTTGTACCAATCTCCTCAGGATTATGTAAAACTGACATCTTAAACTAAAAGAGAATTGGCTGAGCAGTGAATAGCAACCCCTAGGGGACATTAAGGGTTACAACAGGAAATGTTAGCTGAGAATCGCGGACCTTGTTGTACAGAAGACCTTCCAGCCCAGTCGTAGTGAATAACATGGACAGGAAGCAGTGTCTGCACTTCTTGATTGAACCCTCGGTTTGGCATGCTGAAGCGCTGGCCCCCTTATCAAGACCCATCATCATCAGGAGCAGACTTCACTTCTCCTCGGCCCAATTCTCCAGAGTTGTGTAATATTTATATGAATATGGGGAAGGCGTGATTCAACTGTCTCCGCTGCTCCCTAAACCTGAGCACGCAGGGGGAAACTGAAATGTTGACATTTTCAAGGAGTGCATCAACCTGCATGTCAGCCGGCGCCAACTGCTGTTCGTTAAATTCTACATCTGTCTCCCATTTATTTGCATATTTTTTATCTTAATAACCGAAAACTGTGAGGACTCATTTGCTTCTAAAATAGAATCTGAGAGGTTGGCAGTGCAGCTCTAACAAGCCCTCCATTTCCGAGAATAATTATTAATGATAATAATAATAATCTAAGATTTTGAAAACCTCTTAATCCAATTAATGGCTGCGCCAGGGCCAAGGGGCTGATTAAAAGGTAGAAAACACCCTGGACGCCCTGCCAGTCCATCGCAGTGCCAACTCACGTGGGGCCAATTTGGAATCATTGATTAACCAGTAAGCTACACGTCTTCAGGAATCCCGTAGGGGAAAACCCCATACAGGCACAGGGAGAACATGCAACCCCCTCTGAGAAAATTACCTGGCATGAGAATCAAATCCAGGACACTGGCAGCAGCGCTACCCACAGTTCCACCGTTTCGCCATTAATATCCATCCATTATCCAACCCGCTGAATCCGAATACAGGATCACGGGGGTCTGCTAGAGCCAATTCCAGCCAACACAGGGCGCAAGGCAGGAACCAATCTCGGGCAGGGCGCCAACCTGTCACAGGCCATTAATATCTTCTTCTATAATAAGCTACCGTGGCTGTCCGTTTGTCTGTCCAGGATTCTAAATCACCTGTCGCTCACAAACCGTTTGAACCATTGGGATTAATAAAGAATCTATCTATCTATCTATCTATCTATTGACCTGAAATTTGGTACACATATACTATGAGGCGTCTACTGTTCGCTTTTGATGATTTTTATTACTCTTTTTATTTTTATTTTATTTTATTGCAGAATCAACTCTCAGCATGGTGCAACAGGGTGGCCATGCGGCGCATGTGTACGGGTGCCATTCTCATCCCCTCCACCTTCGCCATCACTTCCGCTACCTCTTCATATCTTAAATTATCATCAAGACTTAAGTGCCAGCCTAAGTGAAAAATTCAAGAAAGCACATTAAGTAATTGCAACACAAACATAGGGGGTCATGGGGTCGCTGCAGAGGGGTGTGTGGCACTCCCGATATCTCTGCAAAAAGACGAAGGTCCAAGTCTTTAGAGTCCTGGTGCAACAGGGTGGCCATGTGGCACATGTGTACGGGTGCCATTCTCATCCCCGCTGCCTTCGCCGTCACTTCCCCTACCTCTTCATATCTTAAATCATCATCAAGACTTAAGTGCCAGCCTAAGTGAAAAATTTAAGAAAACATATTAAGTAATTGCAACACAAACATGGAATTAATCAGTTTTAACGTGAAAAGATGCCGACGATAGAAGAGAAGAAGCGGACCGCTAGGGTGGAGAAAAGAAGAAGAGCTGCTCAGGAAACAGCAAGCGCATCAACCTCTGAGCAAACGAATATTAAATGTACAGAGGAAGAGTATGAAGACTATGAATGCTCATGTCAAGTGTATTTGTGCAGTGCGCCATTACTGGTCTTCTTCTATAATACGCTACCGTGGCTGTTCGTTTGTCTGTCCAGGATTTTAAATCACCTGTCGCTTGCAAACCATTTGACCGATTGACCTGAAATTTGGTACACATATACTACGTGACGTCTACTGTCCACTTTTCGGGTGATGATTTTTATTATTCCTTTTATTTTTTTTTTATTTTATTGTAGAATCAGCTCTCAGCATGGTGCAACAGGGTGGCCGTGCAGCGCATGCGTATGGGTGCCATTCTCATCCCCTCCACCTTCGCCATCACTTCCCCTACCTCTTCATATCTTAAATCATCATCATGACTTAAGTGCCAGTCTAAGTGAAAAAATCAAGAAAACATATTAAGTAATTGCAACACAAACATAGGGGGTCATGAGGTCGCTGCAGAGGGGTGTGTGGCACTCCCGATATCTCTGCAAAAGGACAAAGGTCCAAGTCTTTAGAGTCCTGGTGCAACAGGGTGGCCATGTGGCACATGTGTACGGGTGCCATTCTCATCCTCTCTGCCTTCGCCGTCACTTCCCCTACCTCTTCATATCTTAAATCATCATCAAGACTGAAAAATTCAAGAAAACATATTAAGTACGAGGGCAATCCCAAAAGTAAGGTCTCCAAAGCGGTGGGGACGTACAGAAACTGTTCGTACGGCTGTTGGCCACACTGTTGTGATTGGTGCTTCCTCCACTCCCAAACAAGCATGTGCGGCTTCGCTGGGATGCTCAATCTTGGCTTGGCAGCCCTTGAAAATGGAGCTCCCATTGAACGCTACCGCCAAGTGCGAAGTTCGCGCAGGAGACTGTCAATTTCCGACGAGACAGTCGTGAAGGTTGAGGAAAACATGCGCAAAGATCAGCGGTTGGAACTTCATCACCCACCCACCCTATAGTCCGGACGTGACTACCACCTGTTCCCTAAGTTAAAAGAACATTTGTCCGGAAGGCGATTCTGCTCCGACGAAGAGGTGAAAGATGAGGTTCAACGCTTCCTGAAGGACATGGCGGCGAGCTGGTATGACATGGGCATTCTAAAACTACCACAGCATCTACAAAAATGCATCGACCGAAATGGCGATTATGTAGAAAAACAAATAAGTCTTTAACCTTTAAAATGATGTAAACATTATAGAAAATAAACGGTTTTTTTGTATTTCTAAAAAACTAGGAGACCTTACTTTTGGGATTGCCCTCGTAATTTCAACACAAACATGGAATTAATCAGTTTTAACGTGAAAAGATGCTGACGAAAGAAGAGAAGAAGCAGACCGATAGGGTGGAGAAAAGAAGAAGAGCTTCACAGGAAACAGCAAGCGCATCAACCTCTGAGCAAACGAATGCTAAATGTACAGAGGAAGAGTATGAAGACTATGAATGCTCACGTCAAGTGTATTTGTGCAGTGCGCCGTTACTGGTCTTCTCCTATAATACGCTACCGTGACTGTCCGGGATTTTAAATCACCTGTAGCTCTCAAACCGTTTGACCTGTTGACCTGAAATTTGGTACACATATACTACGTGACGTCTACTATCCAGTGAGGGTTGACCTCCAAAATTATTCCTCTTTTTATTTTTATTTTATTTTATTGTATTGTAGAATCAACTCTCGGCAGCAGGGTGGCCGTGTGGCACATACATACGGGCGCCTTTCTCATTCCTACCGCCATCACCATCACTTCCTCTACCGCTTCATATCTTAACTCATTCTTGACGCAGATTGAAGACTTAAGTGAAAAGTTAAGGAAAACGTTCAAAGTAATTGCAACACAAACACCGACTTAATCAATTGTAATGCGAAAAGATGGCGACGGAAGGAGAGAAGAAGCGGGCCGCTAGGGTGGAGAAAAGAAGAAGAGCTGCTCAGGAAGCAGCAAGCGCATCAACCTCTGAGCAAACGAATGCTAAATGTACAGAGGAAGAGTATGAAGACTATGAATGCTCACGTCAAGTGTATTTGTGCAGTGCGCCGTTACTGGTCTTCTTCTATAATACGCTACCGTGACTGTCCGGGATTTTAAATCACCTGTAGCTCTCAAACCGTTTGAACTGTTGACCTGAAATTTGGTACACATATACTACGTGACATCTACTATCCAGTGAGGTTTGACCTCCAAGATTATTCCTCTTTTGATTTTTATTTTATTTTATTGTATTGTAGAATCAACTTTCGGCAGCAGGGTGGCCGTGTGGCACATACATACGGGCGCCGTTCTCATTCTTACCGCCATCACCATCACTTCCTCTACCGCTTCATATCTTAACTCATTCTTGACGCAGATTGAAGACTTAAGTGAAAAGTTAAGGAAAACGTACAAAGTAATTGCAACACAAACGCTAAATCAATTTTAATGCGAAAAGATGGCGATGAGAGAAGAGAAGAAGCAGGCCGTAGAGTGGAGAAAAGAAGAAGAGCTGCTCAGGAAGCAGCAAGCACATCAACTTCTGAGCAAACGAATGCTAAACATACAGAGAAAGAACGAGGATGAGAACTATAAGTCAAGTGTATTCACTGCATGTTAGCGTGCAGTCCACTAGTACTGGTTAATAAATAATGAGGGAACGTCTTGCTGAAAGACAAGTACAAGGAAAAGGAAATAGAGATCAGTCGGAATTGGAATGCCAAGACCAGAGTGGTGCCAGTCATAGTGCAGGCGTTAGAAACTTTCGAGAAGGGTTTCAGCGACTACCAGTCGTGTCGGGGAGCTAAATGAATTTAAAATTGCAAACCGGGAGAACCAACAAAAGACAGGAGAACGGAAGATCGGCAGAATTGAATTGTCAAAAGCAAACCAAGAAGCAAAGCAAGACTCCAAGTGAAACAAAGAAAACTCCGGTACCTGTTGAGTTGTATCTGCTTATTACGCTGGTTGTTACAATATTATATGAATTAATTTTGTTAATAGTATGTTATTTTGTTATTTTGTCAATAACTATGACTATTTGATGAACTAATCTACCGTATATCTTTTTTAAAGTAGCTGTTCTGGTATCCATCTTGTGTCTTATTTGTCACAGCCTCGGTCCCGACCCCTGACAGATAATCGAGGTTTTACTGTATAAGAAAGAAGGAGAGAGGAGAGAATGACACAGGCAAGAGACTATGACGCAAGAGTCAAATGTTGAAATGGCCAAGGATGTGACAGTTTTCACGGTGTTATGATAGGTGATGAATGATGTAATTGGGTGGGAGTACAGGACTTGAGCTCAGTCGTCGATTACCTTCCTAATGTCGGTCTCCCTCACAATCACCTTCTGTTCCATACTGGTTTACTGCCCCCTAGTCTATCTGTATTTACCCACAATGACATTTAGATTCATACCTCGAGATTACATTGGCAGCGACATTCATGACTCTGGTGACTCTTCCTATGAAGTCAATAGATGGACTGTGAGAGCATGAGGGGCTCATGAGGTCGCTGTAAAGGGGTGAATGGTGCTCCCGATATCTCTGCAAAAGGATGAAGGTCCAAGTCTTTAGAGTCCTGGTGCTGCCTGTCTTGCTATATGGTTGCAAAACATGGACGCTATCCAGTGACCTGAGATGAAGACTGGACTCCTTTGGTACTGTGTCTCTCCGGACAATCCTTGGGTACCGTTGGTTTGACCTTGTGTTGCTCATGGAGTCTCGAATGTGACAGAGCATCAGTTACGGCACTACGGCCATGTGGCGTGTTTCCCCGAGGGTTATCCGGTTCGTATGATCTTCATTGTTGAGGACCCAAGCGGTTGGACCAGGCCATGGGGACACCCACGTAACACCTGGCTGGGTCAGATGGATTGTCATTTCTAAAGGGTGGGTCTGGACTGCGTGTCTGCCTAGGGGATTGCCAACCAGGATCCCAAGCTGTTTTGTCGTGCTGTACCAGTGCATGCGCCCTAACCTAACCTGACCTGACCTGACTATTAGAGGTGCTCCCCAACTGCTCCTATCCTTCTGCTTCTTCCAGCGTGCTTTCTCATTTTCATGTTTTTCCTGCTCAGGTCCATCCAGCGGTTCAAGCTACTTCCTTCTGGCCCCAGAGACCTGCGCCCAAGTTCTGGTCCACCCGCTCCCTGCATGGAATTTGGACTTTTTTCCTTATTTCTGACTGACCTTTTCTTTTCTTTCCTCGCTAGAAAGTAACAAATTACCAAGTAGGAGGTCAGATAGATATGTAGAAGGCTTTTGGATTGTGAACACACTCACATACATATATGTACAGTCCTATTCTTTGCTCATCTAACAAAAGCTTTTTTGAAATTCGTTCAAAACAAATATTACAAATCATTGCAGAAATACAGAATAATTCCATAAAATAGGTCAGCCTGCTTGCTAGAAATGTCTGGGTGCTGATCAAAATGCATGAAACACAAGGCTTGTAATAAACCAGAAAGCAGTCACCTGAAAATTTTGCAAAATGTTTAGTTGAGTGTAAAGGTCACACTCATAATTCAGATTCAAGCTCAGACCCATTAAAGGAGCCACGCTGCAAAAATATTCAACGCAATTTAAAAAAGAAAATATAAGGCGACCTCATGAAGTCTGTAATGTCTTTATCGAAAAATATACATTCTGATTTAGATGTTCTGTGTATCATTCTGTGCCAGGTAATCATGTAGAGCAATTCCCACCGCTCTGCTAATGTCTCTCTGGCGCAATTAACAAAGTACATTCGGTGAAATGTTAGGAGCTTTGATGAAGTAAGGATTATGGTGCAAACTGTATAGAAAAGTCTCAGAGAAACAAATGGAAGTGTGTAAAAATGATCATTTAGGTAAAAGTGTAAATCAGTCAATGCAAAAATGAAAATATGCCAAAAAAACTTCTACACATTTTCTGATTATTCATTTTAAGCTACGCCTGTTCACTGTAACACGTTTCAGAAAAGATCCATCTGTCTATCCATTTAGATGTCAAATGTGCAGACTCTGATCAGCATGTCCATCAGGTGCCAACCTGTCATGGCACTTAAACTAACAGGCTTGTTTTTGTGGGGCTGAAACCCGTATGACAAATATATGTGTTTATATATATATATATATATATCCATCCATTTTCCAATCCACTGAATCCGAACACAGGGTCACGGGGGTCTGCCGGAGCTAATCCCAGCCAACACAGGGCAAAAGGCAGGAACCAATACCGGGCAGGGTGCCAACCCACCGCAGGACAATATATATATATATATATATATATATATATATATGTATATATATATATATATAGTGAGAGCTAGCCCGAACACCATCAGACAAACACGGGTATTATTATAAAACGCAAGGGTTTTATTGAACAAATTTCCCACACAGCACACAGTGCTCCCGCACCAATCACCCCAAATCAAGGGCCTTTCAATGTCCGTGGGCCGACTTTCTTCCTTGCGCTGGAGCTTCGTCTTCCTCCAGCACCCGACTCTCACTCCCCGACTGTAGGAAGGCGGCCCCTTTTATACTCACCCGGTGGCACTTCCTGGTGTGGTGGAAGTGCCGCATGAGCACCCGGAAGCACTCCGGGCGTCCCTGGAAGGTCCTTCCTCCACCTTCCCAGGTGTGGCGAAAGTGCAGATCTCCCAGGTTCCACGATGCTCGGGACCACACGACTGGTAACTGGAGAGTGCTACCACAGTTACTGTCTAACTAATACAAAGTACCTTTCATATCTATTATATACAGTAGTATCTTTCTTATCCATCTACCTATCAATTATATTTTTTATTATTATTGCATAGTGCCTTTCCTATCAATCCATTTACTATATTGTGTCTTAAAATGCTATGTTTATCTAATACATAGTGCCTACGCATTGTATAGTGCCTTTCCTATCAAACCATCTACTCTATTGTGTCTTTTAAAGCTATGTTTAAAAAGTACATAGTGCCTGTCTCTGTATCTTTTATATTATATTTACTTATTTGTCTAAAACCTTTATAAAAGGCAGCTTATAAGATTTATGATACAATTGGTTACATTTCTTTCGGTTTAACAGTTGGAGCACAGGCAGGTCAAGGGGCTTGTTCAGGGTCACCCAGTGTCAATAATGGGATTTGAACCTGCAACCTTTGGAAGTGAAGTCCAAAGCCTTAATAACTACACCACATTGCCTGCTATGTATAGTGCTGTTCCTATCTATCCATTTGCTGTAGATTGTTTTTCAAAGCAATGTTTATCTAGTACATAGTGCTTGTCTATGTATCTATTATATAGTGCCTTTCCTAGCAATCCATCTACTATATAGTGTCATAAAATTCTATGTCTATCTATTATATAGTGCCTATCTATCTATTATATAGTGCCTTTCCTATCACTCCATCTACTCTATAGTGTCTTTTAAAGCTATGTTAATCTAATACATAGTGCCTGTCAATGTTTCTATTATATAGTGCCTTTCATATCTATATACCTATGTATTATATTGCATTTCTTATGTGTACAGTATTACACAGCACATTTCATTTCTGTAATATAGTAACTTTCATACTGATCTATGCAATACAGTGACTTTCTCTGGTCTATCCATCTATCACAGGGGTGGGCAGATTCAGTCCTGGAGGGCCGCAGTGGTTGCAGGTTTTTGTTCCAACCCAGTTGCTTAATTAAAAAACAATCCTTGTCAATTATTTAATTGCATGGCTTGTTAGTGCTTTAACTCTACCATGTCAGGTCATTCTCATATCCTAGATTTATTTTCCTTTCTAAGGATATCATCCAAATGATTTGAAGTCTAAAACAGACGAGTAATTCTCAGTGCTTCACTTTTTTCTCTTCACTTTCCTTCCAAGTATTTAATTAAACCAAATAGTGCATGAAAAATACACACAGGTGTAAATGAAAACAAGCTAAATGGAGAAATGCTGGTCTCTTTTGTCATTTGCATGGTATTGCTAATTAGGAGAAATTAATAGCCAAGAATACAGCTGTTTAAGACTAAAATAAGCAATAAGGGTTCAAAATCTTAACGAGCGAGACAACTAAAGTGAAGCTGAAGTGTTACTTGAGCAATAAGGGCATCTTATTAGGCCATTGGGTTGGAGCAAAAACCTGCAGCCACTGCGGCCCTCCAGGACTGAATCTGCCCACCCCTGATCTATCATATAGTGCCTTTCATATCTATCTATCTATCTATCTATCTATCTATCTATCTATCTATCTATCTATCTATCTATCTATCTATCTATCTATCTATCTATCTATCTATCTATCTATCTATCTATCTATTATATAATGCTTTTCACATCTATCTATCTATCTATCTATCTATCTATCTATCTATCTATCTATCTATCTATCTATCTATCTATCTATCTATCTATCCATTATCCAACCCGCTGAATCCGAACACAGGGTCACGGGGGTCTGCTGGAGCCAATCCCAGCCAACACAGGGCACAAGGCAGGGAACCAATCCTGGGCAGGGTGCCAACCCACCGCAGGACACACACAAACACACCCACACACCAAGCACACACTAGGGCCAATTTAGAATCGCCAATCCACCTAACCTGCATGTCTTTGGACTGTGGGAGGAAACCAGAGCACTCGGAGGAAACCCACACAGACACAGGGAGAACATGCAAACTCCACGCAGGGAGGACCCGGGAGGTGAACCCAGGTCCCCAGGTTTCCCAACTGCGAGGCACCAGCGCTACCCACTGCGCCACTGTGCCGCCCCTATCTATCTATCTATCTATCTATCTATCTATCTATCTATCTATCTATCTATCTATCTATCTATCTATTATATAATGCTTTTCACATCTATCTATCTATCTATCTATCTATCTATCTATCTATCTATCTATCTATCTATCTATCTATCTATCTATCTATCTATTATATAGTGCCTTTCATATCTATATACCTACGTATTATATTGCATTTCATATGTGTACATTATTACATAGCACATTTCATATCTATAATACAGTAACTTTCATACCGATCTATGCAATATAGTGCCTTTCTCTGATCTATCTATCTATCTATCTATCTATCTATCTATCTATCTATCTATCTATCTATCTATCTATCTATCTTATTATATAGTGCCTTTCATATCTATCTATCTATGTATCTATCTATCTATCTATCTATCTATCTATCTATCTATCTATCTATCTATCTATCTATCTATCTATCTATTGCCTTTCACTGTTTATCACTTACTAAAGTATCATTTTATATTTATTGATATAGATATGTTGCTATATTTATTGATATATTGATTATTGCCTTTCATGCCTATCTTTAATAACTGATGTCCCAGTCTTCTAATTCAGGATTAAAAAAGAAATGCTACGCTTTCACAAATTTTGCACAACACCAAGTGTGGTAAATATTAATAAAGCTTGCCACCTTTTCTGTTCAAGTCCCCTCTGCCCGTACCACAAATACCATTTTGTCTCACACTGGACACAACAAAGCAGGTGACATCTCAAAATGGGAATCTCAAAGTAGGCCAAGTCTTTAATGGAGTGTGCTGCCTATGAGGCGCGTGCGAAATGACTGTTCTGATTTATTGAGCTCCCAGAGCTTGTGAATCACAAAGGGTCAACACCAAGAAGATAAATCCATTGCTAATCATTAGTCCAGGTCAGCTCACTGCGGCGTGGATAGATTGGGTCTAATTCCGCTCAGTTCACAGACATTCATCAGCAGTGTAACAATGCCCACTTGGGAGATTGCGCATGCAGCCTGGCAAGTGGCAGGCTTCGCAGATCAGCACCAGGGACAGCGGGAGCTCCCTGGGGGACTGACACCAGGGCAGAGATGAAGCCTGGCCCCTGAGGGGGGGTGAGCGGTGACGTTTTGGGGTGGTCCGGCTCGTATTCTTAGAGCCACACAGAGCACTCATCTCCTCTCTGTCTGTCTCTGTCTCTCTTGCTCCCTCCAGCTCTTCTGAGCACGTGGCCACCAATGAAGGAGAGAACAGATTCCACTGAGTTACGATTAAATCTGACCAAATGTTCACAATCCAGTTTCTGTCAGAAAGCCGCTTACCTCTTTCGCTTGACTGCTGCTGTTTGTCCATGACATTTCAGATGGCAGCTGACACTGCTAAAAAGGCTAAGCTTCACTGCGGGATGCTGATGAGATTCACACAGACGAGACTCCCAGCCTGGATGTGACCCTCAGAGTGCCGAGCTGCTGAATGGCACACACATTTGGATTTAGAGAGTTTGAAGTTGTATAGCGCCTTGTGGTTTTCTTCTTCTTCTTTATGTATAGAGCGTGTGTACCCCCTTCAGTGGAGGGGTCCAGTTAAAGCACAGTTATCCTTTATTCATATTTCTCTCCAGTTTTGGTTGTCAGTCTGCTTCTTTAATTTGAACGCCTGTCCTTTTGGCGCTCACACAGACTGCACAACTGGCTTTGGCTAATTACGTTTAAACAGCAGACCGAGAGAGTCCTGGTGATTTAATGTGTTCCTTCTAAATTATGGAACGGGTCTGTCTTTTTTAATTTCTTTTTGATTGCAGTCCTAGATTAACCCATCAGGAGTGCAGCAACCTTGGGGTGCAAGAGAGTTTTGGCTCCATCTCATGAACTCCTAAATTTCCTCCCAGGAAGGGCAATAAAAGACCTGGGTGATGGGTAGCGACTTATCAAGCTTCCCCGTGGGATGCTGATGAGCTTCATTTTGTTCCCAGTTTTAGAAGCTGTATTTAACGTAATTGGTCTTTTTATTTCTTTATTTGGGCACACTGAGGATTTGTTTGTTTTTGTTTACAGTTGATTTTATGAATGCTGAGCTTAATTAGGAACGGCAACGGCATGTTAGAACAGTGGCTAGTGCGGTGGTCTCACAGCTCCAAGGAGCCGGGTTTGACTCTGTGTCCATCTGTGATGGGAGTGCAACTACAGGCGGGCAATGAAAGGCATGGCAGGACAAAAGTCGGGCCTTAAGATTATTAAGGAGGTACTGAGGGGGATTGGAAATTGTAGAGGGAGACGTGCTGCTGAGATTAAATTGGCTGCAATCTAACAAATCAGCACATCCAGATAACAATACAATACAGTCAGTCAGTCATCGTCCGACCCGCTATATCCTAACACAGGGGAGCCAATCACAGGGTGCAAGGCAGGGTGCCAGCCCACCGCAAGGCACACACCCCCACACACCAAGCACAATTTAGGATCGCCAATGCACCTAACCTGCATGTCTTTGGACTGTGGGAGGAAACCCACGCAGACACGGGGAGAACATGCAAACTCCACGCAGGGAGGACACGGGAAGCAAACCTCAGGTCTCCTTACTGCGAGGCAGCAGCGCCATCACTGCGCCACCAATACAATACAATACAATACAACAGTGGTTCTCAATCTGGGCGGCGGGCCCCCCTAGGGGGGCGCGAAGTAACTAAAAGGGGGAAACGAAAATGTGAATAAAAGAAAACTAGAATCAAAAATATGAAAAATCCATCTATTGAAACCAAAGCAAATTAACTTAAACTACATTCTGATACTAGAAAAATAAATATAGAGTTAGATAAATGTCGATAAAAGTTAAGTAGGTATAATAAAATATGCATCTATGATATATCATTAATTAAAATTGTAAGTAATATCGCAATATCAACACATAGGCGCTCATGGGTGCAAAATGTGCTGAAGTAGCCAGCATATGTTGAAGCAGATTAGCAGCAGGGGCGTCCTCAGCCCCAATGAAGGCAACTCGGAGACTTCAGAACAGACAGCAGAATTAAGCTTTATTGTGTGGCGCACATACAGACTCACTTAAGATGGAACAATGAGCCCCCGGCAATGGGCACCCTTTTCTTTTATTAAAATTCTTATCATATCAGTCATTATTCTTTCTCATCCAACTTCTAGCATTCCATTGCTCTACTCCTGCCCCTAATTAATCTACCATTATCTCTCGTCTGGGTGGGTGTCAAACTCTTCGCTGTCCATCATATCTGTTTGACAGTCCCTACCTGCACTCCCTTTCTTTCCCAGTGCTCACCCATTATTTACAACCCAAGAGTTTATATTTCCCTCATTACCAAGGGGCCCATCTCTTCTGAACTCTCCTGCACATCCAGACTTTTGACTTGAGAGATAATGGTGGTCTGTGGCTTATACAGGGTTATAAAAACATACAGGCATGAGCTTTTTAACTCCTAACTCTCACATCTTAATACTTAATAAAGTATAGTGTCTACTTTTCTTATGTGGTTGTAATACATTTCTAATACATTGAAATTACCAATTATAAACGTAGTGTATATTTTTCTGTACATACAGTGCATCCAGAAAGTATTCATCACTTTTTCCACATTTTGTTATGTTACAGCCTTAGTCCTAAATGGATTAAATTCATTTTTTTCCTCAGAATTCTACACACAACACCCCATAATGACAATGTGAAAAAGTTTACTTGAGGTTTTTGCAAATTTATTAAAAATAAAAAAATTGAGAAAGCACATGTACATAAGTATTCACAGTCTTTGCCATGAAGCTCAAAATTGAGCTCAGGTGCATCCTGTTTCCCCTGATCATCCTTGAGATGTTTCTGCAGGTTCATTGGAGTCCACCTGTGGTAAATTCAGTTGACTGGACATGATTTGGAAAGGCACACACCTGTCTATAGAAGGTCCCACAGTTGACAGTTCATGTCAGAGCACAAACCAAGCATGAAGTCAAAGGAATTATCTGTAGACCTCCAAGACAGGATTGTCTCGAGGCACAAATCTGGGGAAGGTTACAGAAAGATTTCTGTTGCTTTGAAGGTCCCAATGAGCACAGTGGCCTCCATCATCCGTAAGTGGAAGAAGTTTGAAACCACCAGGACTCTTCCTAGAGCTGGCCGGCCATCTAAACTGAGCGATCGGGGGAGAAGGACCTTAGTTAGGGAGGTGACCAAGAACCCGATGGTCACTCTGTCAGAGCTCCAGAGGTCCTCTGTGGAGAGAGGAGAACCTTCCAGAAGGACAACCATCTCTGTAGCAATCCACCAATCAGGCCTGTATGGTAGAGTGGCCAGACGGAAGCCACTCCTTAGTAAAAGGCACATGGCAGCCCGCCTGGAGTTTGCCAAAAGGCACCTGAAGGACTCTCAGACCATGAGAAAGAAAATTCTCTGGTCTGATGAGAAAAAGATTGAACTCTTTAGTGTGAATGCCAGGCATCACGTTTGGAGGAAACCAGGCACCGCTCATCACCAGGCCAATACCATCCCTACAGTGAAGCATGGTGGTGGCAGCATCATGCTGTGGGGATGTTTTTCAGCGGCAGGAACTGGGAGACTAGTCAAGATAAAGGGAAAGATGACTGCAGCAATGTACAGAGACATCCTGGATGAAAACCTGCTCCAGAGCGCTCCTGACCTCAGACTGGGGCGACGGTTCATCTTCCTGAAGGACAACGACCCTAAGCACACAGCCAAGATATCAAAGGAGTGGCTTCAGGACAACTCTGTGAATGTCCTTGAGTGGCCCAGCCAGAGCCCAGACTTGAATCCCATTGAACATCTCTGGAGAGATCTTAAAATGGCTGTGCACCGATGCTTCCCATCCAACCTGATGGAGCTTGAGAGGTGCTGCAAAGAGGAATGGGCGAAACTGGCCAAGGATAGGTGTGCCAAGCTTGTGGCATCATATTCAAAAAGACTTGAGGCTGGAATTGCTGCCAAAGGTGCATCGACAAAGTATTGAGCAAAGGCTGTGAATACTTATGGACATGGGATTTCTCATTTTTTTTATTTTTAATAAATTTGCAAAAACCTCAAGTAAACTTTATTCACGTTGTCATTATGGGGTGTTGTGTGCAGAATTCTGAGGAAAAAAATGAATTTAATCCATTTTGGAATAAGGCTGTAACATAACAAAATGTGGAAAAAGTGATGTGCTGTGAATACTTTCCGGATGCACTGTATATCATTAATTAAAATTGCAAGTAATATCGCAATATCAACACATAGGTGCTCATGGGGGCAAACTGTACTGTAGTAGCCAGCATATGTTGAAGCAGATTAGCAGCACGGGCGTCCTCAGCCCCAATGAAGGCAACTCGGAGACTTCAGAACAGACAGCAGAATTAAGCTTTATTGTGTGGCGCACATACACACTCACTTAAGATGGAACAATGAGCCCCCGGCAATGGGCACCCTTTTCTTTTATTAAAATTCTTATCATATCAGTCATTATTCTTTCTCATCCGACTTCTAGCATTCCATTGCTCTACTCCTGCCCCTAATTAATCTACCATTATCTCTCGTCTGGGTGGGTGTCAAACTCTTCGCTGTCCATCATATCTGTTTGACAGTCCCTACCTGCACCCCCTTTCTTTCCCAGTGCTCACCCATTATTTACAACCCAAGAGTTTATATTTCCCTCATTACCAAGGGGCCCATCTCTTCTCAACTCTCCTGCACATCCAGACTTTTGACTTGAGAGATAATGGTGGTCTGTGGCTTATACAGGGTAATAAAAACATACAGGAATGAGCTTTTTAACTCCTAACTCTCACATCTTCATACTTAATAAAGTATAGTTGAGAAAAAGGTATAGTATAGTGTAGTGTAGTATAGTGAGAAAAAGGGGTCCTTTCATCGGATTGACTGGCCTGGCACTGTTTCAGCCATGGAATGGCCAAATGGGGGAGGCAGCTTGATGGATGAGGTCTCCAGGAGTCTAAAAATATCCAAATCTTATTATGTGATATCATCTACTGTTAAATTCTGCTCCGTACTTCTAAAAAATGTTTAATTTTTTATTGAGGATTTGTTCTGTTCTGTGTAGTTGTGTTGTATTGACCCCCTTCTTTTAACACCCACTGCACGCCCAATCTACCTGGAAAGGGTTCTCTCTTTGAACGGCCTTTCCCGAGGTTTCTTCCATTTTTTTTGGGAGTTTTTCCTTTTCTTCTTAGAGAGTCAAGGCTGGGGGATTGTCAAGAGGCAGGGCCTGTTAAAGCCCATTGCGGCACTTCTTGTGTGATTTTGGGCTATACAAAAATAAACTGTATTGTATTGTATTGTATAGTGTCTACTTTTCTTATGTAGTTGTAATACATTTCTAATACATTGAAATTACCAATTATAAATGTAGTGTATATTTTTCTATACATACTACCCTGAAGATAGGAGGGGCTGGATGGGTGACTGACAGAGAAACGTCACACAGGCACACTGAGCTCTGCAGTCTACGAACCCTTAGAAGATTTGCTTCACATTTTACAAGCTCAGGAAGGTTCAACAAGGCTGGCGGAGACTCTCGGGGTATTGGATATTCAGAGCCTCGCAGAAGATAAGAGGGGGGATAAGGGGGAGTGAGACATGGCAGAGCATAGTTGAAGACACAACGGAAGAGTGAATGTGACTTCAGAAACAGTGCGAGAATAGCTGTGGCTGGTTTCCAATATTGCGTTTTCTGTTGGCATAACAGCGAGAAGGCGATTCATCTGAATGTCGGGCTATGGATCACCCATCAGACCATCCATACAATACAATACAATACAATTTATTCTTGTATAACCCAAAATCACACAAGAAGTGCCGCAATGGGCTTTAACAGGCCCTGCCTCTTGAAAGCCCCCCAGCCTTGACTCTCTAAGAAGAAAAGGAAAAACTCCCAAAAAAAATGGAAGAAACCTCGGGAAAGGCCGTTCAAAGAGAGACCCCTTTCCAGGTTAGGTTGGGTGTCAGAAAGAAGGGGGGTCAATACAATACAATGCACCAGAACAGAAGACAAGTGATCCTCAATACAATAGAAATGTTACATATTAGGATAACATTTGTCTATCTACAAGTGACTATGAAAGTCAGTGAGTGCACATATAAACCATTGACCCAAACTTTTAGGAAGTCACTGCACACAGGAGAGGTCCAGGAAGACTGGAAAATAGGAAACGTTATCCCATTATATAAATATCAGGAATGGTCTCCTATTCTCTTATATATAATTCGCCAGCCTACTCACTCACTCACTCACTCACGTCTTTCTGAAGCCGAATGCGCAGTCACCTTCTGCACAGCTGCCCGAAAAACCTTACAAGACCGACATCGCGGCAGGCAGCGGATTTACGGCCGCAAAAATTCAAAGAGAAAGGCGACTTCCATTAAAGCTCTAGAGGCCTGAAAGTCGATTTCGAGTACAGCTCCAGGCCTAATTGCGCATTCATTCAATACATCTATATAAGGTTTGTGGTGCTTATACTTATTACTTTTCCACTCGTGCCCGTTTCAGCTTACGTTGTCAAAACGGGTTCTTTGTCTAGTCCCATTATATAAATATCAGGAATGGTCTCCTATAGACTTTCTCGTATACTCAGATATGGGGATGGATATTTGAGGATTAAACTACAAGACAATGGTTATATTTTTATGTTATGTACATTAAAGAACCATCAACATCAAATCAAATCAAGTTAATATATTGAACAATTATTATAAAAGTAAAGTTGAATAAATCAGATTCTTCAGCTACATGAATAAAAGATAAAGTACCACTTCCGGTTAGCGGAAAGAGCTCAAAACTTGTTAGAAATCTACGTTTTGTACCTAATACTTGTATGCAAAATTTGGTTTGCCGTAAGTGAAAGCGTACAAGAGTTACCGTGTTTACACACACAGACACAGACTTAATTCCAAAAATGGTATTTTCACACTCAGTGAGGTCAAAATCTTGAAATCGAATTTTTGGACGATTACAATATTTTCCCTACGAGAAAGCAAATCAGACTCGTGGAGGTCTAAAACGTCAAGAACCATCAAAATCTCGAGGTCGAATTTTTGGACGATTACAATACTTTCCCAATACTTCATATACGAGAAAGTATGTCTTCTTCTTCTTCTCTCTTTCTCTGTTGCCTCCTCTGCTCTCCCAGCAAGTGTTGTCCTCCACCTCCAAACTTTGGCTCACCGAGTGGAGTGAGGCGGCCTTCTTCATACCGTACCCGGAAATGCTCCAGGTACTCTCCAGTTAACTTCCGGCAGCACTCCCGGGTGTGGTGGAAGTGCTGCATGGCCACCTGGAAGTTCTCCAGGTGTACCTCGATTTTCTTCTGGCAGCACTTCCTGGTGTAGCGGAAGTGCTGCATTCCAGAGTTCTGGGACTGTCCAGGCACCCCCTGGTGGTGGCCACAGGCCCCAGGAGGGCTGAGCTTCCAAGCTCCAAGCCCGTGGCCCTAATGCAGTCCAGGGGGGCTACCCTCTCGTGTCCCCGGGGAAGTATTGTCTCTCTCCTGGTCCTTCCATACTAAAGGTGTCCCGGCTGGGGCACACAATGTATAGACGAGAGATTTACATTTTTTGATTTTTAATAAATTTGCAAATCTTTCTGAAAACAGATTTTCGTTTTGACACTTAGGGGTTACTTGAGTGTAGATTCATGGGAAAAACAACACATTTATCCATTTAAAATGAAATTTACAACACAATAAAAACTGTAGAAAGTGCAGGGTTCTGACTGCATTCTTAATCCACTGCATTTTGATGGAAACTCTGTGGTTCACTTTATGATCTGCTGAACAGACCGTCCTGGGCTGGGGTTTGTTATTAAAGGTGCTGCTGTAGCCTAACAGGATGAGACGTCTGTCTAACTCATGTCTGCCAACCCCAAAAATGTGAGCACCCGCTGAGCTTAGGAGATGTTTGTTAGGCTGCCTTGGCTTGCGGAGGTGGTGTCATTGTCACACTGGCTCATCCTCAGCCCTGTTACATCTGTTAATTTGTATTTACATGTTGAGAAGTTTTTAAATTGTTTGCTCAGTTTACTGAGCATCTCAAGTGTTAAAGACGCATGGTCTGCTGTGGAGCTCCTGACAGTGGGAGTCACAAACCTGCTTATGTCAGCCTAGGGGTTCAAGGAAGACTGGGGTCTCATGTGACAGCATCAGGGACACCAGCCGGCCCATCTCGGGGTCCACTGATGGACACGCAGATTTAGTGTCACCAAAGAATCAAATGGAGAGAACATGTGGATTCAAAGCCTGAAGAGCAGATCCACTGTGTCTCCCCTGTTTCAAGATAAATATGATAACCACAGTAAAACAAAATAATTATAAAAAAAGACGATAAATGAACAATAAGCACCTACTTATGAAAAGACCCCAAAGTGTCCAGAATGAACAACACTATGCAGCTCTTGTGAGCAAACCACTACGAGGTAATCAGGCAAACATCAATAGACGAGAATATCCAGACCTCTGGCCGAGAAGGTGATAAGTGAGTCTGCCCAAAGGCATCAATGCGTATGCGGTGGTCACTAATGACTTACTGGGGGGGCTTCACTGTGCATCTCTCCTTGTCAATTCAGATTACTGCAAGCTGTGCATGCTGAAGAGGTAGAAAGAGTGATGAAAGACAGAGCATGACTGATGAAAGGCACTATATGATAGATAGATAGATAGATAGATAGATAGATAGATAGATAGATAGATAGATAGATAGATAGATAGATAGATAGATAGATAGATAGATAGATAGATAGATAGATAGATAGATAGATAGATGATGAAAGGCACTATATAATAGATAGATAGATGTGAAAGGCACTATATAATAGATAGATAGATAGATAGATAGATAGATAGATAGATAGATAGATAGATAGATAGATAGATAGATAGATAGATAGATAGATAGATAGATGTGAAAGGCACTATATAATAGATATGAAAGGCCCTATAGATAGATAGATAGATAGATAGATAGATAGATAGATAGATAGATAGATAGATAGATAGATAGATAGATAGATAGATAGATAGATAGATAGATAGATAGATAGATAGATAGATGTGAAAGGCACTATATAATAGATATGAAAGGCCCTATATAATAGATAGATAGATAGATAGATAGATAGATAGATAGATAGATAGATAGATAGATAGATAGATAGATAGATAGATAGATAGATAGATAGATAGATAGATAGATAGATAGATAGATAGATAGATAGATAGATAGATAGAATATTAAAACAGCAGACTTCATTTTATTTGATAACACAAATCATCCCAGCTGATATACTAGATGGCTGCACTGCTAACTGCTCCTCTGTCTAACCAGCTTATCAAGTTTAGGGTTGCAGTGTGAGGTGCTGATGTCTACTGTGACAGGGGTGGCTGTCACGCTCACTAACATTGTGTTTATCAACCACTGGGCTGTAGGTTGCGATTTGCTATTGTTTCTAATGTCAGTGAGTCATGGTGGGTCATGAGTAGGTCACACAATGGATTCTGGTGGGTCACCATTCCATTTCACACGATTGTACTCCTCTCCCCCTTCCTGCTCAAACAATCACAATTCACCACGGGGGATCCACACACCCCTGACACACCCCTGGCGTGGTGATGTGTGAAGAAAAATTGGGTCACGACACCAGAAAGTTTAAGAAATACTGCACAAACACAATCTAAGGGACAGTTTGAGATATATACATACACATATACATAAAAATATACAGTATAATATAAAGGGTATGCAGTATATATAAACTCTATTCTTTAAAATTCTCCACTCCTCCATGGCAGCTTTGTCTCCCTCCTCTCGACTCTGGCCTCCGGAGTAGTGGCTGCTGGCTCCTCTTGCTGCAGCACCCCCTGGTGGTGCCTGTGGATCCCAACAGGGCTGCATCAAACTCCAACTCCCATGAAGCCATGGGTGTTTGCAATCTAGCATCCCGGTGGAGGTATTGGGTAGCCCAAGCTTGCTCCCCTGGAACGTCCCGGCCCGGCCGATCCGCAACAATATACATGTATACTGTATATACACACACACACATACACCAGTCAGCCACAACATTACAAGCAGTGACAGGTTAAGTGAATACCACTAATCGTCTCGTACAGTGGCACCTGTCAAAGAGGGGGATATCTTAGTCAGCCAGCTAACAGTCAGTTCTTAAAGGTGATGTTTTGGAAACAAAAAAAAATGGGCAAGCAAAAGGATCGAGCGACTTTAACAAATTATGACAGCTAGACGACTGGGTCAGAGCATCTCCAAAAATGCAGGTCCCGTGGGGTGTTTCTGGTATGC
The DNA here is from genome assembly GCF_900747795.2 of Erpetoichthys calabaricus. Taxonomy (NCBI): domain Eukaryota; kingdom Metazoa; phylum Chordata; class Cladistia; order Polypteriformes; family Polypteridae; genus Erpetoichthys; species Erpetoichthys calabaricus. Next base: position 15,041,075 of record NC_041395.2, on the reverse strand, counting down.
AGTGGTTACTACCTACAAAAAATAGTCCAAGCAAGGACAGCCAGTGATCTTGCGACCGGGTCATTCATGGGTATCCACGGCTCATTGGTGCACATGTGGAGTGAATGCCAGCCCATCTGCTCTGACCCCACAAAGGAGCTAATATAGCACAAATTTCTAAAAAAAACTTAATGCTCGCCCTGAGAGAACAAATAATACATCTCAGCTTACTGCATAGCCACAGACTTGTCAGAGTGCCCAGGCTGACCCTTGCCCACCGCTGAAAGCACCTACAATGGGCACCTGAGAGTCAGAGATGGACAATGGAGCAATGAAAGAAGGTGGCCTTGTTTGATGAATCACGTTTTCTTTTAGATCATTTGGACGGCCGGGTGCATGTGCGCCATTTACCAGGGGACAAGATGGCATCAGGGTGCACTGTGGGAAGAAAACAAGGCAATGAAAGACAATGTGATGCTCAGGACAATTTTCTGTTGACAGACCTTGGGTCCTGGCATTCAAGTGGATGTTGCTTTGACACGTACCACCTACCTAAAGATTGCTGCAGACCACATGCACCCTCTTTCAGCAGGACAATGCACCTTGGCACGCTGCAAAAATGGTTTGAGGAACACAACAAAAAGTTTACAATGTCGATGTGGCCTTCAGATTTTCCTGATCAAGCATATTTGGGATGTGCTGGAAAAATCAAATCAAATCTGTGGAGCCCCCACTTTGCAATTTACCACACTTAAAGGATCTGCTGCTAACGTCTTGGTGCCAGAGACTACAGGGCACCTTATCAGAGGTCTCGTGGGGTCTACACCTCAGTGGGTCAGAGGAGGACCTTCTCATTATTAGTCAGGTGGTTTTAATGCTCTGGCTGATTGGTGTATATACACAGAGAGCTTTTTATTTGTAGCTGCTTTGGCTGCCCATCGGTTATCCATTGTTAGCAGCAGGTGGCAAAGCCTATGGCAGTGATAATGGGCCACATGGATAAAGTGCCACTTCATAGCACACTAATCCCTCCGCAGGCAGACTCCTCCACACTCGACACTCTGTCACGCCGGTATAATTTAGCGTCACCTTTTAACATAACACATACGTGGCGTGTGGAAAGAAACTTGACCATCTGGACACAAAGCCATGTAAACATGTGGGCACAAAAGGCATCCAGTTAAAGTGAGACGAATGCAGCAGACACAGGGCCACGGCGCTGTGCGGTTTTATGAATTTATTTCTGTTTGTATGTGCGGTATGTATGAAAACTTAAGTACGTTTAAGAAAGCCTAATCTTTGCTATTTTTGTCGGGTTGATGCTGTGTACCAACATGTCATTGATTTTTATGTCAGTTCTGTTGCAAGCAGACCCACGGGTGACGTGACAGACCTGAGCGATGCTGCCCTCGGCTATTAATGATGTTGTTATCTGCACAGCTTGTGTGCCAGTCACCCCCTTAAAGCATTAAAAAATGGTGATGTTGACATCTGTGCGCAGTAGTGGCTGTGCTTGAGCCTTTGTTTCATTTTTTTGGGCAAGGTTTTCTTCTATGTGAACTTTGCATGTTCTCCCGTCATTCGTGTTCATATGGAATTCCTGCGGGCTTTTCAGCTACCCCATGCGGGTCAAAAATCTGTAGTAAGGTGTACTGGCTGGCACAAAACAAAACCCAAAGTGGCTGTGGTTGAGTGTGAGCAGACTGGACTGATTCACACACACACACACACAGGTCTTTCGTTTATATACGAGGGACGTTCAAAAAGTTTCCGCACTTTTATATTTTCATTGGAAACGGTGAAGGAGGGAAGAGTAGTAATTGGGCAAACGAAGGTAACTATGTAGAAAAATGATGTCATTTGTTTTTGAAATTCTTAATAAATAAAGTTAAAAAAAGTGTGAAAACTTTTTAAACGTCCCTCGTGTGTCTAATGCTTACCTACTGTGTGTATTATTGGATAGTCTATGGGAAATTCTATTGTATCCCCCACAAGATAAACTGAAATGGAATATTCCAGTTATTTCCTGTCCCTCTGACTGCAGATCAGTCCCAGTTTGCGATCTGCCTTGCAGTTAGTAAGGCATGGGGGGGGCCGAACAATTTGCAAACCGTACCCCACCCCATAACGTACTGTATTGACTGTATTGAATGTACTGAACGTATTAAGAATATGTAAGTTTGCCAAAGAGAAATAACACAACATGTATGTATTGTCACGCACGTGCGCATGGGAGACAGCTAAAAGGCTCAAAAGACGGTAATTCCTCGCCATACCAGAGGATGGCAGAGTACATTTATCCTTGCTCTTTTCCATTAGCAGACTGATCACGAGAAATTCCGCTTGGTTCCGATGATGTCACTTCCGGGTCTGGTATCAACACGCCATTTTCAGTTCCAGCTCCAAGGACGTCACTTTCCGGTTCCCGCTCTGAGGATGTCACTTCCGGTATCGGCCACGTCACTTATATTTCCAGACCCGAGGACCTCACTTCCAGTTCCTACCTGATGACATAATTTCCTGTCTGCCACATATACTGTATAAACGCCATGCTTTTCTATGCCGATTGTTCTTTGTTATGGACTGATCTGTACCAACTTGAGCCACCTCTTTGCACAATTTGGTAGCCAATTTCAAGTATACGGACGGCTGACTCCAAACCTCTTTCCTGTGTTGTCTGGATCATTTTACAGTATTTAAAGTGTCAATAAATAACAGACAAATAGATAGATAGATAGATAGATAGATAGATAGATAGATAGATAGATAGATAGATAGATAGATAGATAGATAGATAGATAGATAGATAGATAGATAGATAGATAGATAGATAGATAGATGTGAAAGGCACTATATAGATAGATAGATAGATAGATAGATAGATAGATAGATAGATAGATAGATAGATAGATAGATAGATAGATAGATAGATAGATAGATAGATAGATGTGAAAGGCACTATATAGATAGATAGATAGATAGATAGATAGATAGATAGATAGATAGATAGATAGATAGATAGATAGATAGATAGATAGATAGATAGATAGATAGATAGATAGATAGATAGATGTGAAAGGCACTATATAGATAGATAGATAGATAGATAGATAGATAGATAGATAGATAGATAGATAGATAGATAGATAGATAGATAGATAGATAGATAGATAGATAGATAGATAGATAGATAGATGTGAAAGGCACTAGATAGATAGATAGATAGATAGATAGATAGATAGATAGATAGATAGATAGATAGATAGATAGATAGATAGATAGATAGATAGATAGATAGATAGATAGATAGATAGATGTGAAAGGCACTAGATAGATAGATAGATAGATAGATAGATAGATAGATAGATAGATAGATAGATAGATAGATAGATAGATAGATAGATAGATAGATAGATAGATAGATAGATAGATAGATAGATAGATAGATAGATAGATATTTTATTAATCCCAAGGGGAAATTCACATACTCCAGCAGCAGCATACTGATAAAAAACAATATTAAATTAAAGAGTGATAACAATGCAGGTATAACAGACAATAACTTTATATAATGTTAACGTTTACCCCCCCAGGTGGAATTGAAGAGTCGCATAGTATGTGGGAGGAACGATCTCCTCAGTCTGTCAGTGGAGCAGGATGGTGACAGCAGTCTGTCGCTGAAGCTGCTCCTCTGTCTGGAGATGATCCTGTTCAGAGGATGCAGTGGATTCTCCATAATTGACAGGATTCTGCTCAGCACCCGTCGCTCTGCCACGGATGTCAAACTGTCCAGCTCCATGCCAACAATAGAGCCTGCCTTCCTCACCAGTTTGTCCAGGCGTGAGGCGCCCTTCTTCTTAATACTGCCTCCCCAGCACACCACCACGTTGAAGAGGGCGCTCACCACAACTGTCTGATAGAACATCTGCAGCATCTTATTGCAGATGTTGAAGGACGCTAGACTTCTAAGGAAGTATAACCGGCTCTGTCCTTTCTTACACAGAGTATCAGTATTGGCAGTCCAGTCTAATTTATCATCCAGCTGCACTCCCGGGTATTTATAGGTATAAATACAAAACATAAAGATTTGGAGACACCCCCCTGTATGGAGCGATGAGTCAAAGAATAACTGGTAGTGGTCTCTTTGTCAAGGTTACAGTAAACAATGTGATCCAGAAAGAGTGGAGCTTTAATATCGAAATGGCAGAAGGGTAATTTGAGGAAGTGGAAATGACGTCACCTATCAGAAGAAACGGAAGTGACGTCATCTGAGGGAAGACGGAAGTGATGTCATCTGGTTGGGACAGAAGTAGAAACGAGAGGTTATTCTCCCATTGTTTTGTCAAAAAGAAGGAAAAAGGCTTTAATGCTTGTTTCCAGCCTCCTGTTTCTTGTACTTTCACTCCTATCTGGACCCTTTGTCTGCCTCCCAAGCGCACGTGTGTGACAAAAGTAACTGACGTTTAACGAGATAAAGCGAAGTTTGTAGAAGAAACATTTTTTTTCCTTTTTTGCCTTTTTTCTTGCGTGTTTAATAACTTTTTTCTCTATTTCTGTGTGAACTGTTTTGCTTTGAATTTTCACTAAACGTTTTTAAAACAAACTTTATCGAATTGAGAAATTCCTTTTGTTACGCGTTTGATGCATGCTGGATCCGACCTTGTCAACTAAGTAGCTGTTCGATTTTGGGAAACTGGATAAATCGCAGCTACATGTATGGACCTTCACACCATACAAAAAGTGGGTGAAGTGTATCGTGGGCTTCTAGTACAGCGGGAATGCTTGGCTGAGATAGTCCTGACCTGTCAGCCAGTTCCCTGAAAAGAGACAACAGGTAGCCTAAACTGGTGAAAAAAAAAAATTCGGATGTGAGCGTCGGTAGGCTTTATACCCAAGGAACCAAGTTACCCAAACTATTCGATAACATTTCAGTAATTACTTACCGCTCTGATGCTGATCCTTCTGATCATAAAATAGGTCATTACAATAGGAACTGACGAGAAGAATTTGTACTCGTGTATAAGTTGGGTCTTGAAACCCAAAAAATCGATCATAAAATCAGACCCCGACTTATACACTCATTCAAAAATACGACACTTAATTTTTTTTTACATCTTCTTGCCAATTTTGCACCAGTTTCTCAGACACATTGAATTTTGTTGCAACGGTGCAGTTACCAATTTCTTTCACTGCTTCAAGAACTATTAAATTAAAACCAGCTTCATATTTTCTTCTAATCGATCGCTCCATCGTAGATAAGGGATGGTCTTATTATAGAGGTTGTGACAGTTTAAGGTCTCCGTGACCCTTTGAACCCTCAGACCAGATGTCAGACACCAGATAAAAGTCCAAATAATGGTTTATTATAATAATAAATGTGCACAAAGCACCACTACTCCACACTACTCTAATAAACAACAATCAATAATCCTCCACTCCCAGACACTTAGCCACCCTTCCTCCCAGCTCAGCTCAACGTCTGGGCTTTCCCATGGTCCTTTTATATTCCCCGACCCGGAAGTGGTTCCAATCCTACAGTCCATGATTCCTTATCACTTCCGGGTCAGATTAAAAGTCCTTTTCTTCAACCCGGAAGCACGTCATTCCTTCCTGTCATGTGATCATGACGCACTTCCGGGTTATAGGGCACGTAGCACTCTGTAAGCCTCCCTACAGCGGCTCCTGGTGGTCCCCATGGTATCTAGCAGGGTTGTTTATAAAAACTACACTGTCCATAATGCCCTGCTGGAATATGGGGACCTTCCATGCTGCTGGGAGGACTCCATCTAGCGGCCTGGGGGTGTGGACCGGAATATCTGGCCGGCCATCCCTCACAAGGTGTATGAGGGTGTGAGATACAAAAAACACAAATCAGCGCTTTGGAATAGTTTGGGTATTACAGTGTGGTCACGTAGGCACAATACATAGAAAAGAAAGGCCGTGTGCTTCGTGGTTACTCTCTCAGGTGGACGTTAGCATATCATAATCTTTTGGACCAATAGCGTGAGTTTTCTACATTCGACTTTATAAAATACCGGAAATTATACAGTACAGTAAAATCAAGCCCCGACTTATCTGCAGGAGAGCTTAAACACAAGTATATATGGTAAAGGCGAAATTACGGTATTTGAGGGTTCCTCTAGAGTGCCTTTTTCTCTTGTACGTTTTGGCCCAAAAACTAATCCGCACATCGGCATCTCATAACAGGCTTAAGTTTCGAGTTTGGTATTTTTCCGTCCAGCCGTTTTAGCTGTAGACCGTCCTGAAGAAACTGTGACCCACAGACACACACATGTACAGATAGACACACACACATCATTGAGATATTGATGTTTTCAGTATCAGGAATTCCCAAAAATGTTGAGTTCCGTAGAAAACCGGAGATCGAAATTTTTGATGAATCTAAAGCTTTCGCATCTCCCCATAGATTGATAGTTTATGGTAGGGAAGGGCGCAAAGCAAAAAAGCAAAGCTCTTCAGTGCAAATACGCAACGTTGATCCTGTTAAAATACAGTCTGTGCATCATATTCAACATGTATGTTTGACATGTCAACACACGTTCTAACAGAATTATTACGCATGCGATTTCTCGTTCAGCTAGTTTGGCTGCATTTCCCTACTTGATCAAGGGTGTTGCCATTTCCCAGTTCCTATGAAATGTTGCGTACGCTTGGGTCAGAGTTGCCATAAATATACACACATTCCCCACTTAAATTTTCTTTTACAAGTCCCTATGTTTGCATGGAAAGTTGCGTACGTGCATTTCTTGCTTCTTTTTGTGTGTGTGTGCATGCTTTGTAATTGAGGCCCCTGAAGATAAGAGATACCTGCGATCTACGAATACATCCTTACTGGAAATCTTAGAAACAATGAGAAATCGCCCAAGGAAAAATGTTAATGTTAAGAGAGAACATTTTCATGACTAATAACACTAATATTGCAAAATCATTACAACCTTGTTCTGTAATAATTGTGTGAACACCAGGAGCTTCCCAAACACCCAACACAAACAGGCTCGGATACAAATGAAAAACACAAAGAGTCTTTTATTGTGGGAAACTCTTTGAATGAAGTGTTTCCCACCACCACAGCCACAAATATATGCAATAAGCAAAATAAAGCAACTCTTTGTCTTCCTTTATCTCTCACGGCCCCTTTTTCACTGCCTCCTCCTCACAAGCATTGTTCACCTTCCTCCCGACTCTGAGGCAAGCAGCTCCTTTTATCTTCCACCTGCGAGTATATCCAGTCTTCTGTAGTGATGGTCCGAAAACACTTCCAGGTAAGATGGAAACCCCCTGAAGTAGGGTTCCCCAGCCTCTGCTGCACCCACGGAACCAAAGAGGGCTGATTTGAAGAACTCCATGTCTCATGATGCCCTGTGGCAGTCCTACAACCCAGAGGTGCTACCATCTAGCACACTGGGGGAGATAATGCCCTGTGCACCCTCTTTCCTCTGGTCCTTCCATTTTATGGGTGTCCTGACCAGGTAAGGCTGCTGGCCGTACCTTACAATAGCAAAATTAGACAAATTTTGAAAATTAAAAAATTATTTGCATCCAATATGAAAATCTTTATCACTCAGTAGCTCCTCTTCTTCTTGTCTGCCTCAGTGGATCTCTCTAGATATTTTTTCTTAATCTCTTGAAATACATTTTATTGTGCATGCATTTTTTTTTTCGTCCTAAACCTAAATTGAGAGATCTAACTGGATTACATTTCAGGGTTTGCAAGGTGAATGGCAGTGAATTTCTGCCAAGAAACGGCACTTGCTGTTAATTTCATGTTGTCATTCCAGCGGTCAGTGACCAAGGGGACAGGGACAAGATGTTTGTGATTTCTTGTAACAGCTGTCAATCTTGATCAGTACTCGTATTCTGCCAAGGCTACCAAGTGTACCTAATTGGCCCGAGGAAAGGAAATCTGAATGGGGAAATAATTAAGCATGCAAATGCAGAATTTGTGTAAATTAAAAACTACATCCCATATTTTTATTCAGAAAACGCTTGCGGTGTATATAAAGGACGACAATGAATGGGAACAGTTTCCAATAAAGGGACAGTATAACACTCTGTGGTTTTACCTTTCAGACAAGATATCAACTGTGGAAGTTTTGGGTGGGCGCTGTCAGGTCATGTTCTGAATATACAGAGGGGGTAAGCAGCCTTGACAATTAAATAATGTTACTTGAAATCAAACTAATGGCCAACAGAAACTTCTGCTCGGTTGAATACAGAAGAGGTGAAGCACAGATGATCTTGGTAGAAATTAAACTCTGGAGCCACGTTTCTCAACCACTGGGTCACGATCCATTTATTGGTTTACGAGCTACCAGTGGAGGGTCACGAGTTCCTATTCATTATAATGGTAGTGGGTTATGGTGGGTTGCACACCAGGTCACAATGAGTTGCCTAAAGTGATCGACATTGCCGTGCAACGTATTTCCACTCCTAGCTCAGAGTTACTCAATTCACCAAGGGAGAAATGGATGACCGTCTACACTTCACCAAGAGAACCCACCCTGCAGTGAAAAAGTGGGTTGTGACATCAAAACGTTCGAATGACTTACATTTTTTTCTCGTGATGCAATCTTTCCCTTGTTAGTGCCCTCAAGGCCCAGTCCGTTCACTTGAGTTTGCCAACCACCACCATAGAAGGGATGAATCGTTGCCAACGTCATAGCAGAGCAATGTTGATTGCTTGAACTACTCGTGGAAACCCATCGCGAAACACTTTGCATGGGAGTACAGTTTTGTTCCGGAATACTCTGCTAGGTATCATTTGCCTACAATCTGGTTGATCAGTTCGCCAAGTGGCATCATGCCTAGTTGATTGAGTGCATTTTTCTGGCATTTATCCCACAACAGTGCAAGAAACTTGGGTAATTTTTTTATTTCTCCAAGTCACCATGGTCAATTTTAAAGAGACAATGATGATCGTGTTTTTCAGCATTGTATAAAGTTTAGATAGTGTAGATATACTTTACTAGGTGTGCCACCCATGTAAAACAAGTTGAAATCTAAGTAATTAGCACAGAATCATCATTAACGTTTGCAGTGCACCATGTAATGCATATGTCTCTGTTGTATGACATTTGGTATGGGATTCATAAAAACAGTGTTAATGTTTGTGATGTACCATCTGTTGGAATGGCAAAAGGAATTGCATTTTATTACTAAAAATGTTGGTGATGCGCCATCTTTTGGAATGACAGAAGCATAGCAACCAGACAGATTTGCAAACAGACACATCCTTTTATTAAGGTGGATTTGTCCCCAAGGAGAAATTAAAACTTTACAGAGGAGGACTCAGACCACAAAGCAAAAAGTATGCCTGAAATTGGCTGTCAAAAAGAAAAGATTTGGTTTCACAGGTCTTTACAGACATATCAGTCCAAAACAGAACTGGCAAGCAGACAAAAACATGGAGGTTTTAAAGCTGGACAGAGGAAATGACATCATCCAAGCCAGAAGCGGAAGTGGTGTCGTCCGGGCAGGACCTGGAAGTAATGTCATGGGGCCCAGAACCAGAAGTGACATCATCGAGCCCAGGCGGAATTTCCCGTGTTTGGTCTGGAGAGGAAAAATAGAAAGGATCAGTTTGAGCCCAGACAAGGATAAATTTTGGGGTGCCAACCCAACTGCCCCCATTTACTTAACAGTGTCAACAATAAATAAATAAATAAATAACTAAATAACCTTCACGGAAATGTAAACAAAGCCAAAACTGTGACCACCAGAATAACGTGGCTAGAATAACAATGGCTATTTTGTCTGCTGTTGGGTAATTGTGGAGCTATTTTGCTCTGCTTGCTCAGAAAAGAAGTGACCCTCCTTCTGGGCGGTCGTGTTTACATGGCCCAGGGACCAGGAGGGGCGGAGTCAGCGGCCCTCACTGGACGATTTCTCTGCACTGTGGAGAAAGAAAAACACAACAGGGTTAGTGGCAGCACTATATAATAGATATGAAAGGCCCTATATAATAGATAGCACAAGTGAGGCGAACCCGACAGCAAAATGAATCCTCCTAGGAGAGAGACGCCCAGAGTAGTTCCGTTCAATTACCTGACATCTCTACATTTCAATTTTTTTCTGACGATTTCAATAGTTTATATATAGATTTATATATATTAGATCCATATAAACCAAAGACCTGTCTGTGCATGGAGCAGTCCTCTCTGCTCACGGTCAACCACAGCCATTAGATGGCGCATGCATGCGCTTTTACATATTTTTGACGCTCGCATTCAGCTCACTTCTCACTATGAAAGACGTGTGTGCAGCAAACACCACTGCACAATAACGACATGCTGCTAATAACAGAACACAACCCCGAAACGAAGCAAATGCCATAGCTCAACAGCGTGCAAGTGAAACACCTCAGCAACGGAGGGCAAAGCTTGAAGTTTTCACTAAAAACATTGTCTGTCTGGAGGTATTTTCTTGAAACAATCATTAATGGGACTTCGTGGGACTCATATGCCAGCAATATGGCTAATATCTGGTATCACCAGTGTCTTCTTACAAAAACCAGTGGGGCAGCAAGCAAAAGGTGGGCCCACGTCCTCTGGACGGGGTCATTCTTAAGAATTAGCTGACGCCTCTCCAGGTTCACAAATAGAGTAAAACTGCTAGGGAGCTTTCTGGTTGTTTTTTGTACCTAACACCACACACAGCTACTATATATATATATATATATATATATATATATATATATATATATATATATATATATATATATATATATATATATATATATATATATATATATATATATATTCACGGCATTCGTAGTCTGAATGACAATCTGAGTGTAGATAGATAGATAGATAGATAGATAGATAGATAGATAGATAGATAGATAGATAGATAGATAGATAGATAGATAGATAGATAGATAGATAGATAGATAGATAGATAGATAGATAGATAGAAATGAAAGGCACTATATGATAGATAGATAGATAGATAGATAGATAGATAGATAGATAGATAGATAGATAGATAGATAGATAGATAGATAGATAGATAGATAGATAGATAGATAGATAGATAGATAGATAGAAATGAAAGGCACTATATGATAGATAGATAGATAGATAGATAGATAGATAGATAGATAGATAGATAGATAGATAGATAGATAGATAGATAGATAGATAGATAGATAGATAGATAGATAGATAGATAGATAGATAGATAGATAGATAGATAGATAGATAGATACTTTATTAATCCCAGGGGGAAATTCACATATTCCAGCAGCAAAAATATTAAATTAAAGAGTAATAAAAAATGCAGATAAAAAACAGACAATAACTTGAATAATGATCAACGTTTACCCCCTCTGGTGGAATTGAAGAGTCGCATAGTTTGGGGGAGGAATGATCTTCTCAGTCTGTCAGTGGAGCAGGACAGTGACAGCAGTCTGTCACTGAAACTGCTCCTCTGTCTGGAGATGACACTGTTTAATGGATGTAGTGGATTCTCCATAATTGATAGGAGCCTGCTGAGTGCCCGTTGCTCTGCTACGGATGTCAGACCGTCCAGCTCTATGCCAACAATAGAGCCTGCCTTCCTCACCAGTTTGTCCAGGCGTGAGGCATCCTTCTTCTTAATGCTGCCTCCCCAGCACACCACTGCGTAGAAGAGGGCACTCGCCACAACCATCTGATAGAACATCTGCAGCATCTTACTGCAGATGTTGAAGGATGCCAGTCTTCTAAGGAAGTACAGGCGGCTCTGTCCTTTCTTGCACAGAGAATCAGTGTATGGGTGGTTACCTACAAGGTAACGCTTGTGGTTGGTCAGCAAGTCGGCTAACATCCGCCACGATGCCCTCAGTTGTGAGAAGCAGATCATAGAATGGTTGAAATAGTTTACTGTCAAATAATGCTAAGAGTACACGACACGTGTTTCGCCCTCATTCTGGGCTCATCAGGTGTACACACTCCACTGCACTCCCTCTCGGGAATCGAACCTCGGATGTCAGCGTCAGAGGCGATGCCCCTAACGTTGCGCCATGGCGTGTGGTTCGTTTATTTGACAGCATGTAGATCGGGGTAATTACATTCACGGCATTCGTAGTCTGTGTCACAATCTGATTGTATGGGTGGTTACCTACCAGGTAACGCTTGTGGTTGGCCAGCAATCTGCTAACATCCGCCACGGTGCCCTCAGTTTGTGAGGAGAAGATCATAGAATGGTTGAAATAGTTTACTGTCAAATAATTGCATAGAGTACACGACACGTGTTTCGCCCTCATTCTGGGCTCATCAGGTGTACACACTCCACTGCACTCCCTCTCGGGAATCGAACCTCGGACGTCATATATATATATATATATATATATATATATATATATATATATATATATATATATATATATATATATATATATATATATATATATATATTGCGGTGGGCTGGCGCCCTGCCCGGGGTTTGTTTCCTGCCTTGTGCCCTGTGTTGGCTGGGAGTGGATCCAGCAGACCCCCGTGACCCTGTGGTTGGGATATAGTGGGTTGGATAATGGATGGATGGATATATGTACACACATTATACTGTATATATATATATATATATGGAAATGGATGTAGAATCTTCTCTATATGCAGTTTTTCCAATACTTTCTTTTATTCATTCAACAATTAGTCAGTGCTGACTCGATCTCTTACATTCGGAGATTCCGTTTTATTTTTCTTGATGTGTCGTCCATGCTCTCCCCTTCCCCATCTCCATGGGTACAGTGGAAATCTGTTGTGTTCCTTCCAAACTCCAACAAATTGTAACTACAGAGACACTGGTTAACTCAATTTCGGATGCAAGATTCCAACACTTCCTTTTTCCCACAAGGCAAAGCAACACAACATTTCTTTATGTAAATTGCTACTTAACAAGAGAAAATACCTGAACATAACAAAATCCGCACAAGGAAACTTGAATCATTATATTGTATCACTGTAAATTTCACCCAGAATTGTACAGTGAAAGTAAAAAGACAGAAAGAAGCCGAAGTGAAGTTCACTTTCAATACTTTCACTTTCAAGGACTCGGTGATTACTGTCGGTTAGGAGCGCCGAGGAGTGAGCTCTTCTTTATTGCGGACTTCTTGTCTCTAGGGATCCATTCAATTTGTCTGCGTTCAATTAAGGCCTCTCATGCTCCATTCTCTGCTAGGGCTTTTCTTACAGATGGTTATCATATTTCATGCTTTCTGCGAGGAGAATTAGTCTGTCACCTATATCATTTGCGATAAAACTGGAGCACCAGGCTGCCCTGTGATCCTACTGACTTACAATTCAGAGTGAAAAGTCCGGCATTGACAAGATTCTCGTTGCTTATTTATCTTTCTATTTAATTTTTTTTCTTTTTTTTTATCTGAAGAAAGACAGGGCATGTCTGTATATTGTGTGCTTTATAAAGAAACTTGACATGGTGCTTTATAAAATGATGCGCTGCTTGATTGTGGTTCCCAGAACAGCCAGCAGCTAGGAGTACTCATCAGCTGGATGTGAGGGGCAGAAAATGAATGGATGGATGGATGATTAGATGTGAGCAGTGGAATACTCTTTACAGACTACGTATATATAGAGTCCCCGTCCAACTAGCCGCCCCCCCCCCCCCACTGCTGGGCCAGCCAATCAGATGAAAGAACTAAATGATTCTCCAGTTCTCCTTTATCTGAGATGACTTTTTCATAAGGCAGGCAAACAACTTGGCAGTAGAGCAGTGGCACCAAGTGCCACATGAGGACACCAAGAAGAGAAACAGAACAGGGCAGGGTTAGCAACAGTTTATACATATCATGTTACTTACAGTATATTTTAGTACCAATGACTAACAACAGAGATGCGGTCTGCACAGCTAATCAGCAGCTCTAGTCAGGGTGTGCTAAACTGAAATAGTGAGTCTGCAGCCTGATTTAAAAGGACTGAAGGGCCATGTCGTTAGTAGCAGGCAGACCACTCCATAGCTTCAGGGCCCTGGAACTAAAAGATCGACCTCCTACTGTTATTTTATTAATCCTTGGAAGCGTATGCAGGCCGGCATCTTGAGATCTTTATGTGCGCTCTGTATGTAATGGTAAGTTCAGATAAGTAAGCGACAATGAAAGACATCTGGTGATGTCACTTCTGCATGACATTAAATCTCAGTGCAGACTCTTGTTATGTGTAGTTCCTAGCAGGTGGAACGAGCTGCCAACCTCCATTCTAACTTCTGAACTCCATCCATGTGCTTAAGAAGACTTTTTTGTTTGGTGAATTTCTGTCTTTTAGTTTTTATGTGTAATTAGCTTGCCTTTTGTTCTGAGTTCTTCACTTCTGGTGATCCATGTTGCCCCTTTGTCCTGTAACACTTGTTACCAAAACAGCCCCACAGACTGACTTTTACTCAGTTATGTTGACCTCTTTTTGTAAGTCGCTTTGGAGAAAAGTATCTGCTAAGCTAATAAAAGTAAATGTTGCTGTAAACTGCGATTTGCCCAGTGTGGGTCTGATCTGTATGCTAGTACTGTACAGTAGGCCATTTATAAAACTGTAACAACACTGATGCTTTTTTTTTTGTTTGTTTTGTTCTTATTTTTACCCAGAATTCAGTGCAGCTGCAGACTTCTGATTGCTCATCAGATGAACACACTTGTTTGGAGTTCACCATCAGGAGCACAGAGGTGAGTGCTCCAGTCAATGTCAGAAAGAAGGATACTGTATCTGTTGCCAACAAAGGTGCATTAAACGAACCCTTTGTGTTTGTTGCCTGTTTGTTCCCCCTGTTCCTTTAAACAATATTCCACCTAATCTGCTTTTATCAATGTATTCATCCATTCATTTCTTTTGAGACCAAATTTAAGGCAGTCTGGGAATGGGTGGCTATAATTTTGGACACATTAGGTGCAATTCAGGAACCCACCTCTAGGTGGCACAAGTCCATGGCAGGACACACCAAGGTTATTATAGTTTTGCCTTTTTATATTAGTTTCTATTTCTATATTTTTTCTAACCTTACTTGGAAATTCAGTTTAGTTTTAGTTTTCCTTCATCGTGTATTTTTAGTTTTAATTTAGTTTTTATTTTACAAAGACATTTCTATTTTACTCTTATATCTATTAGTTTCAGTTTCAGTTTTAGTAATTATGGTACAGTTAAGAGTTTAGTTTTTGTGTCACAATGAGACAGAACTGTATACTTAACGGGTTTGGATATAATATGAATTTAATGTTAGTGGAAGCTTACTACACTACATGACCCAGATTACTATTTGGTTTTGTTTTTGTCTGATAAAAACAAGCATAATCAAAACCAGGTACTGAATATGAACAATTTTACACAATTTTATAATTTTTAAAATATTTTCTATGTCAACAAATCTGTTCTGACTGTTGGTACTTTTTTCTTTTCCTTTTATTGCCCAGAATGGGACAATTTGTAATGAAAACAAAATGAATTTTAAGGTGTGAGGGTTTTTTACTCTTAATGTCTACAGCACATAACATATCCTGCTCCAACAACAATGTGCTTATAATGAATGCATACAAAAATCTCAAATACTGGGCTTTGTTATTTTCTACCAGCCATATTGATCTCTGAATCCATCTCAGGCACAAACAATTTATAGACAGAATTTTGCACCTGCAGGCCTGAAAAGATAAAAAATCAGAAAATAGAATCTATTGTGTTCTGACAGGTGTGATCATGAAAATCACGCGGGTTTAGGAAGAACAGGGCTCTTAGTCTTGAATCAGAATGCAGACCTGTACTGAGGGAAACAAAGAGAAACAAGCATGTAATATTAAGGCTAGGGGCAGTGAGACTTCAATAGCTCATCAGACGGGCACAAAATGACAGAGACAGCATCTGAGATTAAGAACAATATACACATTATCTAAACCTGCTTATCCAGAGCGGGATCACGGGAACCTGGAGCCTACCCAAGCAGGTTTGGATGAAAGGCAGGAAAAATCCCTGGTATGAAATATGTATGATATGACTGATGTAAAGAACAAAAAAGAATATGATATGTCAACTATCTATTTTGAGAGAGAGAAAAACATTGAAAAAAATGGGGACCGGTGTTTTAAAACATACAGTCATATGAAAAAGTTTGGGAACCCCTCTCAGCCTGCATAATAATTGACTCTCCTTTCAACATTAAAGATAACAGTGGTATGTCTTTCATTTCCTAGCAACATCTGAGTACTGCAGTGTTTTCCGAACAAAGATTTTTAGTGACACAGTATTTAGTTGTATGAAATTAAATCAAATGTGAAAAACTGGCTGTGCACAAATGTGGGTCCCCTTGTCATTGTGCTGATTTGAATGCCTGTCACTGCTCAATGCTGATTACTTGTAACACCAAATTGGCTCATTAAGCTTTCATAGACAGGTGTGTCCAATCCTGAGATATAAAGGTATTTAAGGTGGTCAATTACAAGTTGTGCTTCCTTCCCTTTGACTCTCCTCTGAAGAGTGACAGCATGGGATCCTCAAAGCAACTCTACAAAGATCTGAAAACAAAGATTGTTCAGTCTCCTGGTTTAGGGGAAGGCTACAAAAAGCCATCTCAGAGGTTTAAACTGTCAGTTTCAACTGTAAGGAATGGAATCAGGAAATGGAAGGCCACAGGCACAGTTGCTGTTAAATCCAGCAAGTCTAGCAGGCCAAGATAAATACAGGAGTGGCATATGTGCAGGATTGTGAGAATGGTTACAGACAACCCACAGATCACCTCCAAAGACCTGCAAGAACATCTTGCTGCAGATGGTGTATCTGTACATCGTTCTACAATTCAGCGCAATTTGCACAAAGAACATCTGTATGGCAGGGTGATGAGAAAGAAGCCCTTTCTGCACTCATGCCACAAACAGAGTCGCTTGTTGTATGCCAATGCTCATTTAGACAAGCCAGATTCATTTTGGAACAAAGTGCTTTGGACTGATGAGACAAAAATTGAGTTATTTGGTCATAAGGAAAAAAAAGAGTTTTGCATGGTGGAAGAAGAGCACCACATCCCAAGAAAAACACCTGCTACCTACTGTCAAATTTGGTGGAGGTTCCATCATGCTGTGGGGTTGTGTGGCTAGTTCAGGGACTGGGGCCCTTGTTAAAGTCGAGGGTCGGATGAATTCAATCACAATAACAATAAATTCTTCAGGATAATGTTCAAGCATCAGTCACAAAGTTGAAGTTACGCAGGGGTTGGATTTTCGAACAAGACAATGACCCAAAACACAGTTGGAAATCTACAAAGGCATTCATGCAGAGGGAGAAGTAGAATGTTCTGGAATGGCCGTCACAGTCCCCTGACTTGAATATCATTGAAAATCTATGGGATGATTTGAAGCAGGCTGTCCATGCTTGGCAGCCATCAAACTGAACTGAACTGGAGAGATTTTGTATGAAGAATGGTGAACAATACGTCCATCCAGAATCCAGACACTCATCAAAGGCTATAGGAGGACAGCATCTAGAGGCTGTTAGATTTGCTAAAGGAGGCTCAACTAAGTATTGATGTCATATCTCTGTTGGGGTGCCCACAATTATGCACGTGTCTCATTTTGTTATGATGCATATTGCATATTATCTGTTAATCCAATAAACTTAATGTCACTGCTGAAATACTACTGTTACCATAAGGCATGTCATATACAGTATTAAAAGGAAGTTCAGCCAATGAGAAACAAAAATCCAAAGAATTAAGAGGGGTTCCCAAACTTTTTCATATGACTGTAATTCTGCTACTGGATTATTTTCACAATACCAGGTATTCTATTGGGATTAATAAAGTATCTATCTATCTATCTATCTATCTATCTATCTATCTATCTATCTATCTATCTATCTATCTATCTATCTATCTATCTATCTATCTGTCTGTCTGTCTGTCTGTCTGTCTGTCTGTCTGTCTGTCTGTCTGTCTGTCTGTCTGTCTGTCTGTCTATCTATCTAAGCCTTAAATATGAACTAAAAAACATAAATTAATAAATATAGACTAAATACAAAAACAAATTACTATGTTTAGCTTTTCATTACTTGGCAGACTCTGTTTCCCTACCTACCTGTAGTTCAGTGGAGACATTGGGAACTTGGGAATTTTACAAGGTCGTGTCGCTTTGTTGTTAAATGACGTTTTTAAAGCAAAAGTGACTGGTTAGCAACAATATGCTGATCTTGTATGATGACCTAGTCAGTCTCTCGATCGGTGCCGTTTTATTTTCAGAAATCGGGAGTGGTCTCTCCTAGACTTTCTCGTGTACTCAGATATGGGGATGGACATTTGAGGAGTAAACCGCAAGACAATGATTATAGTATGCACATTAAAGAACCATCAACAACAAATCAAATCAAATTAATAATATATGGAACAATTATTATAAAAGTAAAGTTGAATAAATCAGACTCTGCAGCTCCATGAATAAAAAATATCGAATATGTTTTCAGGTAAAGTTCCACTTTCCGGGTTAATGGATTTGGTCCAAATGTTAATACAGATCTACAATTCTGGTGTAACAACCACATGTCAAATTTCATACATCTATCTAGTAGCGTTTTCAAGTAATTGTATTTACACACACACAGACATAATTCTAAAAAACATTATTTTCGGACTTGGGGAGGTCTTAAACGTCAAGATTCATCAAAATGTTGAGATCAATTTTTTTTCATGATCACTATACTTTCTCTATACTTCGTGTGTGAAGTGGCAGGTGAATTACTGTCAACAAAAAGCAGGCACCTGAGAAACGAACTGAAATGTTACTCACTCGTGATTTTGCTGTCTGTACGTTGAATTTTTTGTTGACCAGCACATTCCAATTTCAGACGTTTGAATTACATATTGATATTCAACAAGTGCAAAGAAAGGTGGCGCGTACTGTAAATCGCTTTCTACTCCACAGGCCTTACGCACGTATTCAGCTCAATCTGTCAGCGCAAATTCTGTGTGAACACCCACCCTCCGTCACCAGCCGCCGATCACTGGATGAATACGTGCGGGCAGCTTGTGGTGGATGGCTTTCAGTTTTAGAGTCAAAAGTTATAAAGGTTAAAAACTAACAGCAAGAATATTCATTCAAAAATGAAAACTAAAATTATGTTTAGTTAATTATTATTTTATTTCAGTTAGTCTTTCCAGCTACTTTAATAGTTTCATTTAGTTTTAGTTTTTCAGTTCAGTTTTGTTAATTATTTTAGTTCAGGTTTACGAAAATGTTTTTTTAAATAATAAGTTCAGTTTTGATTTTAGTTTTCATTAACTATAATAACCTTGGGATACACAATTTCGTAGCAGTCCAGTTTGGAATTGTGGTGGGTGGCTGGCTAAATATTCTGGCCCTCACCCCCAGGCCGCCAGGTGGAGCTCTCCCAACAGTGTGGACGTTCCCCGAATTCCAGCAGGGCCTCATGGACTTTGTAGTTTATATGCACAGCCCTGCTGGATACCATGGGGACCACCAGGAGTCGCTGTGGGGAGGCTGCCAGATTCTTACTTGCCCTATAACCCAGAGGTGCGTCATGATCACATGACAAGAGGAAACAACGTGCTTCCGGGTTGAAGAAAGGAGCTTTTTATCCGACCCGGAAGTGTTCATGATCACATGGAGAGAAAGGAGAAACACTTCCGGGTCATGGACTATAAAAAAGGACTCCAGTACAGTATAAAGGAAACCAGTACACTGAGCTGAGCTGGGAGGAAGGGATCGCGAAGTGTCTGGGAGTGTGGAGGATTGAATATAGTATTGATTAGTGTGTTTATTGATTTATGAGTATTGTGGAGTGGAGGGTGCTTTGTGCACGTATTTGTTCAAATAAAAGTAATATTTGGACTTTTACCTGGTGTCTGGAGTCGAGTCAGAGGGATCAAGAGGACGACAGCGGCCTCAATCCGTCACAGAATCAAGTCAAGTCAAGTTAGGGAGCATGCACTGGTACAGCTCGTTGCCTCACCCACCGCATGACGAAACAACTTGGGATCCCGGTTGGCAACCATCCCCCAGGTAGACATGCAGTCCAGTTACACCCTCTGGAAATGACCCTCCATTTGCCACAGCTAGGTGTTACGTGGGAAACCCCTTGGCCTGGTCCAGCCACTTGGGTCCCCAACAATGAGGATCTTATGAGCTGGATCACCCTCGGGGAAACGCACCACATGGCCGTAGTGCCGTAACTGGCGCTCCCTCACAGTGCAGGTAATGTGCCTCATTTGGGACTCCATGAACAACCGCTCATTCAACACAAAATCAGACCAGCAGTACCCAAGGATTTTCCAAAGAGAGTCTTCATCTCAGGTCACTGGATAGCGTCCATGTCTCACAACCATATAGCAAGACAGGAAGCACCAGGACTCTAAAGACTTGGACCTTCGTCCTTTTGCAGATATATCTGGAGCGCCACACACCTCTTTCCAGTGACCCCATGACCCCCCCCATGCTCTCCCAATCTGTCTGCTGACTTCATAGGAAGAGTCACCAGAAACATGAATGTCACTGCTGAGGTAAGTAAACCTCTCGATGAGGTCGACACTCTCTCTGCAGACAGACAAACTGCTGATGGCCGTGCCCAAGAGGTCATTAAAGGCCTGTCTCTTTGGTTTTTATCAGGACACTCGCAAGCCCAGACACTCAGACTCCTCACTCAGTCTCTCGAGCGCCCCTATCAGAGCCTCCATTGACTCCGCGAAGATCACAGCATCGTCAGCAAAGTCAAAATCCGTGAATCTTTCTTCACCAACAGATGCCCCACAGCCGCTGGACCCCACGTCCTTGCCCAACACCCAGCCCATACAAGCATTGACCAGAGTAGGAGCAGAACACACCGCTGACAAACCCCAGAATCAACCGGTAAAAACTCAGAGGTTTTTTTCTAGACCTTGACGATGTCCCCACCCAGACTTCTCTGCACAGACCAAACAAGTTTAATTCTCTGAGTCTGCCACAGTAGAACATGTCCTGAAGTCCTGGGATGTCCTTGGTTACTCTTTGTTGGTTGTCATGTAGGATACTCTGTATGAAAGTCTGCAGCGTTGTTGTTGCATATGTATGAGGTTGATTAGCATAGTCCATATAAGGTTGTTTCAGGGTGGAGTTTATGGTGCACTCACGAACGAACATTTACAAAATTATTGTGATTTATAGAAAGCGAAATTGCATAGAAATGTGTGCTGGTTTCATAAATCTGATGTTTGTTGGCGTATGCGTTTTCCTGTAGTTTGGCGCACGTGTATTTTCATACTTGAAAGATTTATAAATGAGGCCACAGGGTAGTGTGAACAAAGGTGAAATTTGAGACTTTATTTTTAAAAGTAAAATTATTAGTGTGGACGCAGCATAGGATTTGGAACCAGTTCTGCAATTATAATACCTGGATGGGCCAGGATTTAAAACCAGCTAATGGATGCTCTTCTAAGTGTTAGGTTCTAAGTCCACCTTCATTTTAGGTTCTTGTTTTACATTTAAATCATGCAAAGTTACCCCTTAGAGCCAATGGGGGCAACAAAATGTATTTGGAAAAGGAGAAATTCATGAAATGAGGAAATATATTCAAGGCTTATGTCTTTGCTTTTGGAGCAGATTTGCCTGAATGGTTAAAGGAAGGGAAGAAGGCCGCTAGGCTGTGAGCTGAGGCTCTCCAACTTGGAGTGCTGCCATGTCTTATATAATCAGGCAGTGTAAGTAGAACTGGAAGATGAGCACAAGAGGGATGAATGCTGGGAAAAAAAATATAACTTCTTCATTGTCCTAATAAGGTAGATAAAATGAACCTTTCAGCTCTCCTTTGTCTTCGGACTCATTGAACCTTCTGTCATGAGGCAGCTTACAAGGTCAGAGTAAGAATATTTTTTGGCTATGTAATTTCTGCAGTTCGCATACCAGGAGAAGGTGGGAGCTGAGGATGCAATCATCTACATGCTACACCGATCCCTCTCCCACTTGGACAGAGGCAGTGGTGCAGTAAGAATTATGTTTCTGGCGTCTTCAACACCATCCAACCTCTGCTCCTTAGGGACAAGCTGACAGAGATGGAGGTGATTCATACCTGGTGGCATGGATCGTGGACTATCTTACAGACAGACCTCAGTATGTGTGTCTCGGGAACTGCAGGTCTGACATTGTGGTCAGCAGCACAGGGGACTGTACTTTCTCCGGTCCTGTTCAGCATATATACATCGGACTTCCAATACAACTCGGAGTCCTGCCACGTGTAAAAGTTCACTGACGACACTGCTATCGTGGGCTGCATCAGGAGTGGGCAGGAGGAGGAGTATAGGAACCTAATCAAGGACTTTGTTAAATGGTGCGACTCAAACCACCTACACCTGAACACCAGCAAAACCAAGGAGCTAGTGGTGGATTTTAGGAGGCCCAGACCCCTCATGGACCCCGTGATCATCAGAGGTGACTGTGTGCAGAAGGTGCAGACCTATAAATACCTGGGAGTGCAGCTGGATGATAAATTAGACTGGACTGCCAATACTGATGCTCTGTGCAAGAGAGGACAGAGCCAACTATACTTCCTTAGAAGGCTGGCATCCTTCAACATCTGCAATAAGATGCTGCAGATGTTCTATCAGACGGTTGTGGCGAGCACCCTCTTCTACACGGTAGTGTGCTGGGGAGGCAGCATAAAGAAGAGGGACGCCTCACGCCTGGACAAACTGGTGAGGAAGGCAGTCTCTATTGTAGGCACGGAGCTGGACAGTTTGACATCTGTGGCAGAGCGACGGGCGCTGAGCAGACTCCTGTCAATCATGGAGAATCCACTGCATCCACTGAACAGGATCATCTCCAGACAGAGGAGCAGCTTCAGAGACAGACTGCTGTCACCGTTCTGAGGAGATCGTTCCTCCACCAAACTATTCCACCCCGGGGGGTAAACGTTAACATTATATAAAGTTGCTGTCTGTTTTACCTGCATTGTTATCACTCTTTAATTTAATATTGTTTTTTATCAGTATGCTGCTGCTGGAGTATGTGAATTTCCCCTTGAGGATTAATAAAGTATCTACCGTGATAAAAGCGCTATATAGCGCCCAACCTGGCACAGACTCACTCAGAGGTACATGTAAAAACACACAAGACTTTTATTTTACTTCACCTCTAGGCGCATGTCTTCCCCGTGACCCACAGGCAATACACAATCCCAAAATCACTTATATAAATCACAATCCTCTCCACCTTGACACCACCACTCCTCCCAGGCAACCTCGTCCTCTTCCTCCCAATTCTGGCTCCCTGATTGTAGGGAGACGGCCCTGTTTATTTCCACCCGGATGTGCTCCAGGTGCCCGATGACACCTTTCTGGCAGCACTTCCTGGTGTGGCGGAAGTGCTGCCCTTGCACCCGGAAGCACTCCGGGCGTCCCTGGAAGGATCTTCCTCCATCTTCCCGGGTGTGTCGGAAGTGAATGGTTCCCAGACTCTCTGAGGCCCAGGGCGCCCCCTGGCAGTGGCCACGGGCCCCAGTGGGCTTGAGCCTCCTTGCTCCTTTCCTGTGGTCCTCTCAAAATCCAGGGCAGTTGCCCCCTCGTGGCCCGGGGGACGTATACGGTCCTTCCAGGCATCCTGGTTGGGTCTGTCCCCCAGCCTCCTGTGACAATATCTAATTATCTAGACCCCTCGCTGGCCCTGTACTGCTGTGTGAGGTCATCTTGACGCCTTGAAATCTTCCAAGAGTGAAAAAGGCAAAAGGCTATGGATACCTACAAAGCCATCTTGGCAAATCTTTCTCTTCATGGAACCCTGCACAGTGCCTATTAAATAGGGGATGTTTATACAACATTGAATCACTTGGGGATTTCATTTGGCTTTTTTGACACTGATCATAGACAAAGACTCTTTAACATCAAAGTGAAAACAGACCTCTAAATTAGATACAAATGTAAAACAAAGTAATTGACCCCTTAAGTAATCACCCCCTTTAATGAAGTCCCAGAATTAGTTCAATGGAGATCACCTGTCTGGGGTTTCACTTGATTGTACTCTAAATGCACCTGAATGTGGAAGGGACAACTTAGGGGACATCAGTTCGGTGGGCTAACCTACACGGTGAAAAGAAAAGAACACACCAAGCGACTCCATGAAAAGTAAAAGCCATGGGAAGTGACTGATGTGGCAGATGGCGGGACCCTTACCCGGCTGGGACGCCTCGGGGAGAGAGCTTATTCAGGGCATCACCTCTCCCGGAGCGATAGGTGGCAGCCCCCCTGGTTTGCATCGGTGCCTCAGACTCCCACAGGGCTCTTTGGCAGTTGGAGTTTGGAACAGCTCTGCTGGGTTCCGTGGGTGCCACCAGGGGGCGCTGCAGGAACTGGTGAACCCTGTGTGGCAGCACTTCCGCCACACCTGAAAGTGCTGCCAGAAGAAGGTCATTGGACACCCTATAAGAGGGGCCAGCCACCAATACTCGGGGAGCCAGAGTCAGGTGGAAGGGAGCCGGACAGAGAGAAAGGAGAAAGAAAGAAGAGAATTGTGCTGTGTTTGCTGTACTTGTGACTGTGCTGTACAGGTGGGAAAAGGGTGAAGGCGTTTCCCACGAGGAATAAGGAAACAAAATAAAACGTGTGTGCTGAACTTGTGTCCCGCGTCTGTCTGTGTCAGGGTTTGGGTGGCCAAATTAAATATCCAGTACAACCAACCATGAAGATGTGGAGAGAGTGTGGCAGAGTTGGAAATCTGTTAGGTCAAGTCATCCATAAAAACTGAAGAACAGAGCATGAGAGGCCACCAAGAGAACTCTGAAGGAGTTAGAAGTTATGGTGTCTGAGATTGGAGAGGCTGTGCAGACAACATTTTCACGGGAGCGTGGCAAATAGAAAAAATATACAAGCCATCTCAGAAAAAGGCACGTGGAAGACTAAAGTCAGCTGGAAGAAGGTTCTGTGGTCTGATGAGACCAACATTGAGCCTCGGATATAACGCCATGTTTGAACACCGCGCTTTATCAAAATGCACCATCTTCACCATCAAGCACACTGATGGAAGCATCAGGCTGTCTGAATGTTTCTCTGCAGCAGGCCCTGGAAGGCTTGTGTGGGAAAAATGACTGCAGGAAATCAATCCTGTTGGAAAAGCTGATGGAGTCTTCAAGTCACCTGCACCTTGGGATGAGATTTGTTTTTCAGCAAGACAACGATCCCAAAAATAAAGCCAAATCTACAGAGGAATGGCTTCAAAATAACAATATGAATGTCCTGTGGTGGCCGAGTCAGAGTCCACATCTCAATCCAAGTGAGAATGTGTGGTTGGATTTGAAGGAGGTGGTTCACTCAGGACCATTGTGACACCTGACAGAGCTTGAAAAGGGCGGCAAAGAAGAAAAGAGGTGAAAAATGGCAGGGTGGAGCTCCGCGCACAGACTTGAGGCTTTCATGGGTGCCGTCTACTGAATACTGACTTGATGTGAACACTTACACGATCAGTTATTCTTTGGTTTATATTTACACTTAATTTAGTCCACTTTGCAGAGATCTGTTTTCAGCTTGACCTTAAAGAATCTTCTTCTGCTGATCAGTGTCAAAAAATATGAATAAAGGTAACACTTTAGTTTATGTACTGCAAAAATGCATCTATTACTCATATACTCTTATGTAACAAGATCTTAATAAAGGCTTCTTTTTGTGTTCCTAACCGTTATGAAATATCAGTAGACAGGTTATTCACCTCTGTGCAGGGTGGCATATCGACATGACGGAAAAATGACTTGTTAATATGAAGGATTCGTGGGTGTTACACGCAATATGCAATATCAGGAGAAATGTGTCTCAGTTAAGCCACCTAAGACCAAGCCAAAGTGAAGTTTTGCTAGTAGGTCACATTGCAACACTTTACTGTTGCTTTGAAAGTGTTATGAAGACCCTAAGAAGTGTATGATAAGGTCGTGTTACATAAGAGTAAATAGATGCATTTTTGCAGTACCTAAAATAAAGTGTTACCTGAATAAATTCACTGGGATTCAATGTCTTCTTCTTCTTCTTCTTCTTCTTCTTCTTCTTCTTCCTTTTCTTTTTCTTCTTACTTCTGTGTGGGGTCGATATTTTATAGGTTTCGGTATGATTTGTATGGCCTTTCCTGATGCCAGTGCCCTACTAGCAACTAGTATTCTGGAGTATTCTGTGCAGTTCTGGGGCCTCATGTATAACGCCATGCGTAGAATTCACACTATAACATGGCGTACAAACAAAAGTGGAAATCTGCTTACGCACAAAAAAATCCAGATGCATAAATCTGTGCGAACGCCAACTTCCACGTTCTTCCGCTACATAAATCAAGGTCAGCGTGAAAAGTAACACACATGCACACGCCTGCTGTCCCGCCCCCTTCTCCTCCCAGAATTACGCCTCTTTGGAATATGCAAATCAATATAAATAGCCCTTAAGCTCAGCCTTCTGTGAAAAGACAATGGGAAAAGCACGAGGGAAAATAGAAGAATTTCAGCAAATACCAAGTGGAGGCAAAGAAAAACGTACTATTTGTTAGTTTAAACAGTGATATAATCAGCAAAAGGAAGTTGATCGAGTGACATAGTGTGTTGGAGAAACTGGAAAGCTCAAGTTTACAAAGTCGCACAGCGTTGATAAGTTGTCACATATCAAAATCGCCGTGAAAAAGCGAGTCGTAGCCCACCGTCTGAGTGTCATGTGAAAGCTTATTAGGGTACAGAGAAAAGCACGAAATGTCACCTTTGATTTCTAAATTTCCACTTTAATCACGTAGTTTAGTTTGTCATTAAAGCAGAACATCATAAACTTCATCTTAAAATTGTTTAATTTACTAGTTTCTCAAATCCCATCGTAACTAAAGTAGCACGTTAAATGCTTTGTTTTGTATTTGATCTTCTATGTGCTCTATGTGTGTGAATCACTACGTGCTTCCGGGCTTTCTCTTCTTCCGACAGGACACAGAATCCATTACAGCTCTCTGAATAATTAAAATACTGAGATGTATGCGTGATATCATTTTCATGATGATAGGAGTTAAAGCATGTTATTAAACATGGGAACACGGTGGCACAGTGATTGTTCCTGCCTCACGCAAGATGCTTGCCGCGCCGTGCGCCACCTTCAATAAAATACTTTATTGTAGTAGTACTGTCTCTTTTAAACGTACTAACCCCCAATTCCTGTCCTTACTTTTCTTTCTCCAAATACCCAATCACCACACAATCAGCTCCGTAATAGACGTTAAGCCATCTGTAAGCTTAGAACGCCTATTCTTCAAAACCTTTAAGGAACATTGAAATATCTTCATAGTACATGTTTAATTATTCTATCCATCTATCCTTCCAGTGTCGCGTCAGCACCAGCAAGAATACAACGTGAGGCAGGAATAGTCCCTGAACTAGCTAGCGCTGCGGCACCGTGTCCTCACATGTTTAATTATTAACAATATAGATTATTTAAATGACGTTAACATTTTATCTGTATAATATAATAAACATATTTTGCTGCATTTCATCTTAAAAATGATATTGTCATCATATGTAAATACTCGCTTTATAAAGTGGCTCAGGTTGTGCAATATTATAACTGTATCGCAAGTTTACAGTAAGGTAATTGTACTTATAAGTACAAACAGTTCTACAAGGAGCACTTGATGGACTGATTGATTTTGTTTATAGTTCTTGGGATGAAACTGTTTCTGAAACACGAGCTCCATACAGGAAAGGCTCTGAAGTGTTTGCCTCATGTAAAGCAGTTCAAATAGACTGTGTGCATGGCTGAGGCAGCGTGTGCTTGATTCTGTATACCGATAATTCTCTTTCCGATCAGCTGCTGTAGAGCTGTGATTCCCCACTCAGATACAGTGATATAAATACTCTGAGTGGTACAGTGAGAGTAATATGGAAAAAGATGATCTGCTGTGGAAACCCTAACGGGAGCAGATGAAAATAGAAGAAGAAGGTGCAGTGAGAGGAACAACACTAAAGCAGTTATTGTATTTGGAATACTTTGGCTATATCCTGAAACATTATATTGTTACAGGTTAATTACAATCAGATGCATTAAACTAATAAACAATATGCAGTTAGTTTCAGTGTATTTATAAAGCCGCGTCAGGGATGTGGATCTAAAGAAAGGGTAACCACACAGGAACAGTAGCACTGCTTTGATGCTGGGTGCCGCCAGTCTGCAAAACAGAGCGGAGAACTTGCGTATGCCAGGGTTGGAGCTACCGTGGAAATGTGCGCGGCTTTACGCCAAGTTTAGGTTTTATACATCGTGATTTGAGTGTGTAAACTTTCGTATGTAACATTTTTGTGCATACGCACCATTTATACATGAAGCCCCTGATCTCCACGCTACAAAGAAAGACATAGGAGACCATAGGAGACCAACCAAGTGCATCATGGGACATAAGGACATGTCCTACTGTGAGAGACTCTGAGAATTAAACCTGTTTAGTTTCAAGCAGAGGAGTCTGATTGGGGACCTAATGCAGGTATTTAAAATCCTCAAAGGTATTGATAAAGTGGATTCAGCAACATTCTTACAACTTAAGGGTGAAGCACGTACTCAACAACATCAGTGGAAATTAAGGGGAAGGGCATTGTTAGGTTATATCATAAAAACTATTGAATGTAAGCCAAGGAACGTCATGCTCATACTATATAATGTACTAGTGAGACCACATCTGGAGTATTATGTGCAGTTCTTGTCACCAAACTATAAAAAGACATAGAAGCTGTGCAGAGGAGAGCAACCAAGTGCATCATGGGACATAAGGACACGTCCTACTGTGACAGACTCAGATAATTAAATCTGTTTAGTCTGAGCAGAGACTGCGTGGGTACCTAATCCATGTCTTCAAAATCCTCAAATATGGTGATAAAGTAGTTCCAGCAATATTAGCTTAAGGTTGAAGCACATGCTCGAGAACATCAGTGGAAATTAACCTCCTTAGCGTTATGTTATTTTCTCAAGAAAACACATAAAAAGCGTTGCATTTTTTATTAAATCTCATCTTTCTATTGTAAAACATGCAAAACACTAAAAGTACAGTCAGAGGTGTTAAAAGCATAATAATAATAATAATAATAATAATAATAATAATAATAATGATGCTAATACCATATATACCGTCAGAATATATTTTTTGTGTGGTACATTGGGAAAACTGCTTATGTGTACGGTCACTTACCTGACTCTGTTCTGTTTGTCTCAACAACAATTTTTTTGCTCACGCCATCATCAAGAAATAACTTCAAGTAAGTAAGTGGATCTTAGTGGTCAACATTCACTTTTATTCCTAGGAGAAGACGTATCTATAATGTTGCCTGAGTAATGCTTGGGACTAATGCTGTTAGCACTTTTACAGCCCGAGTAATCCTCAAGGTCTAACACTTACATGAGGCACATCTATAACACTCGGGACTAACTCTTTTAGCACTGATTTCACACCCTGTGTGACACTCAGGTGTAATACTAGGGAGGTTAAAGGGAAGTGGCTGTAACAGATTTTCATTGGCTGATACAGAGCTTCCTAAATGACAACCAACAAAAACCAACCAAGTGCATCTCAAAAGCTAAGGACATGTCTTATTGTAGCAGGCTCAGAGAATTAAACCTGTTGAGTCTGAGCAGAGAAGTCTGCGTGGAGACCTAATTGAGGTCTTCAAAATCCTCAACGGCACTGATAAAGAAGATCCAGCAACATTCTTGATGAATCCCGTACTCTAGGACATCAGTGGAAATTTAAGACTGAAGCCAGGAGACACTTTTTTACTCAAAGAGTTGTGGAACTCTGGAACAAACTACCAAGACATGGAGTTCTAACCTTTAAGAAGAATCTAGATATGGGGACAGCTTAGCTATTAGCTAAACAAACAAGTGACAACTGGACTGAATGGTCTCCTCTCGTGTGTCACATTTCTTAAGTTCTGATGTTCTAACCCTCCTCATTTATCCGAGCATGGGACAGGCTCAATGGAGGCTGCATTATTGTAATTCGATGTATAATAATAAGATGTGATGACGTTCAAGTGGGTGAATACTTTTTACACACAGGTGTGGCTTAGGGACAACTTTGCCAATGTCCTTAAGTGGCCAGATTTTAACCTAATTGAATACCTCTGTAGAGGCCTGAAAAAAGCAGTCCACCAATGTCCTCCGTCTAACCTGACAGAGCTTCAGAGGGTCTGCAGATAAGAAGGGGAGAACATTCCCAAATCCCGGTGTGTGAAGCTTGTTGCATCAGACACCAAGAAGATGGAATTGCTGCCAAATGGGCTTCAGTTTAGTAGTGACGATAAGGTCCTAATACTCGTGTCAATATTGTGAGACTTCTGAACTCTTTTGAGACCCTCACCAACGGGGCGACATGCGAAAGTGCAACTGAGGGTTACTTGTCCATTGCCAAGGCAACCGCAGATTCGCAGCGCCACAGAAACAAATGCAAGCTGACCGCTGCCATGTGCAAAGCGCCCGATGGGTGATGCAGGGAACATTCTAACTTGGCCTGTCCCCGACCCTTTCTGTTTGCTGTGTCACTGTGTATAATTGAATGTTGTATCCCACTACAATAAATAACCTTGCTGATACTGTTTTGAGTTGAATAAAGCTGGCTTTGCTAAAATACGTAGACTCAGCCTCGTCTTTGGGGTGCAAGACACCGACCCACGTGCCACAATATGATATGTCAGCTTTTTATTTCTAATACATCTGGAAAAGAATTTCCACCATCCTCATTCTGAGGCAACGTAACAAAACGTGAAAAAATTGAAAGAGTCTGAATACTTTCTGAAGGCGCTTTAGATTTCTTACAGTTGGTGCTTAGATAACCCGTGGGATATGTGATGTAAAGCCCAACACCTACAATGTATAAACTTTAAACAAGAAGTGCAGTGCAATCGCAGGCTCTGACACATCATCCTCTTCCTCCTCTGTCCGGCATACAGTCGCTCCGCGTGCTGCCTCAAGCCGACAGAAGACGAATGGCAATCAGAGGGCCAGGTAAGCAAGTCTATTGGAAGAAATCATAAAAGTAAACTCCATTCAGACCTGAGTGACTCTGAACTTCTTTGGCTTTTCTTCCCGTAGGTGAACTTAGATATTTGCCAGCTAACAGATGATGAAGTGGCCTGACTTTATGTCTGTCAGATATCAGCAGAAACAGGCAGTGCACTAAAGTAGCAAGAAAAAGAGCAGACTGTGTGACTGGCGGTGAAGCCTGCTTAGGAGCTTCCAGGGTATCAGCCTACCGTGACTTTGAGAAAGGGCAGCACATCTGTAACCATTCTCGCATCAGCGAGGATCCAAATTAGTTCATGTTACAGCTAAAAGTGCCTCTATTACAGTTTTTGGCTTATATGCCATTTTGTTTTTTTAGGACTGTTCAAAATTAATTTGGGAATGATTGACTATATAATGCACTGGTGAGACCATATCTGGAGTGCTGTGTGTAGTTCTTGTCACCACAGCACAAGAAAGAATTAACATCACTTGAAGCTGTGCAGAGGGGAGCAACCAAGTGCATCATGGGACTTAAGAACATATCCTACTGTGACAGACTCTAAGAATTAAACCTGTTTAGTCTTGAGCAGAGGAAACATCATGGGGACCTCATCCAGGTATTCAAAATCCTCAATGGCACTGATAAAGTTCATCCATCTGAATTCTTTCAGCTTAATGGTGAATTGCGTACTCAAGGACATCAATGGAAATTTCGGAGATATACATTAGGACTGAAGCCAGGAAGCTCTTCTTTATACAAAGAGAATCTGGAAATCTGGAAAAAGTTACCAAGACATGGAGTTGCAGCCGAAACTTTGACAACCTTTAAGAAGAATCAGGAGGAGACATTTTGGACAGCTTAGCTATTGGCTAAACAAAGGGGCTTGATGATCTGAATTGACTCCTCCCATTTGTCAAATTTCTAATGTTTCTTATAATGCATCTAGCAGTGCGATATGGAAGTCCTCATTTCTAAATTAGAGGAACACAAAGGGTTATGGTTAGGGTTAGGGTTAGCACGAACAAGCCTGAGAAGCACGAATATGTTGAACGACAACACGTGTCACACACGTACACATGGGAGATGGTTTGCAGGCTCAAATGTAAGCATTTCTCTGCCAAACCATGGGTTAGTGCTGTCCTCTGAAGCTTCTCCCTCTTCTCTATCTGCAGACCACCAGAGGAACCCACTTCCTAATGACTCAATTTCCACCTCCCAAGAAGCCGCAGCCCAATGACGTAATTTTTAAAATAAAAGTTACCAAAACATGGAGTTGCAGCCGAAACTTTGACAACCTTTAAGAAGAATCAGGAGGAGACATTTGGGACAGCTTAGCTATTGGCTAAACAAAGGGGCTTGATGATCTGAATGGTCTCCTCCCGTTTGTCAGATTTCTTATGTTTCTTATAATGCATTTAGCAGTGCGAGATAGAAGTCCTCATTTCTAAATTAGAGGAACACAAAGGGTTAGGGTTAGCACGAATAAGCCCGAGAAGCACAAATATGTTGAATGACAACACGTGTTACACACGTACACATGGCAGATGGTTTGCAGGCTCAAATGTAAGCATTTCTCTGCCAAACCATGGATTAGTGCTGTCCTCTGAAGCTTCTCCCTTTTCTCCATCTGCAGACCACCAGAGGAACCCACGTCCTAATGACTCAATTTCCACCTCCCAAGAAGCCGCAGCCTAATGACGTAATTTTTAAAATAAAAGTTACCAAGACATAGAGTTGAAGCCGAAACTTTGACAACCTTTAAGAAGAATCAGGAGGAGACATTTGGGACAGCTTAGCTAAAGAAAGGGGCTTGATGGACTGAATAGTCTCCTCCATTTTATCAAATTTCTTTTATTTCTAGAGTAGGTATAAATGCATATTAAATTTAGGGGTCCATTTCTATTTCACACGGGTAATACAGGTGTTGGTGAACTTGTTACTTTCAATTGATGAAATGATCGTTTAAAAACTGCCTATTGTGTATTCTCAGAATGGCATTTGTATTACACCAAATTTATATGGAGGTGAGAAGGTGTTTTGAATGACCAGAAATAGAGGAAAATCAGGAAGGGGGAAATACTTTTTTCCATGGAATTATAGGTAAGGTTATTCCCATACTGAAAAAATGGCAGATGATTTGACAATATTATTTGCCAACTCGCTGGGAATAAGAACCTTTGTTTCAAGCCTCTCACCAGGAGAAGCAAATGCAAAATGACAGAGACCAAAAATAAAACCACGCAAGCATATATTATATATATATATATATATATATATATATATATATATATATATATATATATATATATATATATATATATATATTACCTTAAGAAAATATCACTTTTTTTTTCCAAGGATATACATCACAAATAAATGTCAACAAAATCCATTTTAAAAGAGCAACACACGGTCTCTAATAAAAGGCATATTTTTTTGACCTTTTACTGTACCAGTTCTGATGCCAGCCAAGCTTAACAAGAATTAGCAGCTGGAATGCTGGCAGGACAGTCTGGAGGGGCCATCTTCAGCCTACCCTTAAAAAGGTGCTGGAAAAACATCACGAAAACCCCTCCTTGTGTGCGTTTGTGCTCTGAAATGTCACTGCTGCCATTGCAGACCTGCTGTATACTTTTTCATTTTCCCTTATTTATTTCAAAATGCAACCTCACACTCTCATATTTTCTGAAGTTCTGTAAATCTCTCTCTATATAAAATCCAGCGTCTGTCTGTGTGTCTGTTCACATTTTACGAGAGAACTACTTAACGGATTTAGATCTGGTTTTTTTTCTATAATTTGCTTGAACATTCTTTTTGATTTTGCGACTTCTCTCATTGCACTATTTATCATAGTTCACTTGCGGTTCCGATTTATTTGCGCAAATCCGAGAGACACGCACTGGGCAGAGGGGAGGGGGGCGTACCTTACATCCGCTTGGCTAGTGAACATGAGAACTACTTGATGGATTCAGATCGGGTTTGTTTTCTATAATTTGCTTGAACATTCCGCTTGATTTTGCGACTTCTCTCATCATGCTATGTATCATAGTTTGCTTGCAATACCGATTTATTTGCGTGAATCCGAGACACATGCAGCAGGCCGAGATGAGGTGGGCGTACCTTACCTCCACTTAGCTAGCGAATGAGAGAACTACTTGAGTTTTTTTCTATAATTTGCTGGAACATTCCAGTTGATTTTGTGACTTCTCTCATCATGCTAAGTATCATAATTCGCTTGCAGGAGCAATATATTCACACTGGGGCCCCCCTGGGCCGAGGGGACTGTTTGGGAAAGAGTGAGACAGGAATACAAGGGTTAAAAGCTTAAAAAAATTAGTTCCCATTGCTTCTTGAATAAGATTTCAGGATTAAAATGTATTTTTGAACATATGTTCATACTTCTGTAAAAAGGTTGATTTGGAGTCACATAACTGGCTGTTTTAAAGAGACGTTAATGAATGTTAATGAGTCGGCAGACTTAATAACATGGCTACTCAGGATGTACATATGTGTATGTGTCTATGTATATTATAAATAGATTTAATGTACAATTATATGCTCATATTCTACATTTCCTCTATCTATCTATCTATCTATCTATCTATCTATCTATCTATCTATCTATCTATCTATCTATCTATCTATCTATCTATCTATCTATCTATCTATCTATCTATCTATCTATCTATCTATCTACTTGTCCCTATTTATTTTGTTTTAGACACTCTCTATCCATTTATCATTAGTCATAAAACCATTACCATTATTCAAATATTCATTTTTTGTTTATAATTAGCCATTCCCCCTCCATTCAATTATCATTAGCCACAACCTTCTTTAAATTGTTAACCACTCCCCTTTTATCTGTCTATCATCAATAATTAGCCACTCCTTTTATACCTCTGTACTGTAATTCTGTTTAACATTGCTTTTACAGATACTGTATGTTATAATCTATATACAGTACCTACAGTATCTACATAAAATCATACCGTGCCTACTGAGATAATTATTTGGCCCCTGGCCAATAAAGGCTCAAGAGTACTGAAAAGATT
The DNA here is from genome assembly GCF_900747795.2 of Erpetoichthys calabaricus. Taxonomy (NCBI): domain Eukaryota; kingdom Metazoa; phylum Chordata; class Cladistia; order Polypteriformes; family Polypteridae; genus Erpetoichthys; species Erpetoichthys calabaricus. The sequence continues at coordinate 15,006,098 of NC_041395.2, read as the reverse complement.
AGCTAAATCAGGCATGTTTGTTAATTTAGTTCTGGCAGTTCCACTAGGTCTGTGACCACCCTTCTTCTTATATTAGTATGTTAAATATGTGGACACAACAAGATAGATCTGTTCATTCCAAGTGTCAATGCCTTTAAATATAAACCTGCAGCACAACTGGATAGGTCTGACCATATCTGACTACCACCTACAAGCCTGTTATCAGACAGCGGCAGCTCTCTATAATCAGAGCCAGACGTTCTTGTGTGTGTTTGTGTGGGTTGTGATTTGTTATGTTTTTCTTCAGCTTCTGTAGATAGATAGATAGATAGATAGATAGATAGATAGATAGATAGATAGATAGATAGATAGATAGATAGATAGATAGATAGATAGATAGATAGATAGATAGATAGATAGATAGATAGATAGATAGATAGATAGATAGATAGATAGATAGATAGATAGATAGATAGATAGATACTTTATTAATCCCAAGGGGAAATTCACATACTCCACCAGCAGCACACTGATAAAAAACAATATTAAATTAAAGAGTGATAACAATGCAGGTATACAGACAGACATTAACTTTGTATAATGTTAACATTTACCCCCCGGTGGAATTGAAGAGTCGCATAGTGTGATGGAGGAACGATCTCAGTCTGTCAGTGGAGCAGGACGGTGACAGCAGTCTGTCACTGAAGCTGCTCCTCTGTCTGGAGATGATCCTGTTCAGTGGATGCAGTGGATTCTCCATGATTGACAGGAGTCTGCTCAGCGCCCGTCACTCCACCATGGATGTCAAACTGTCCAGCTCAGTGCCTACAATAGAGCCTGCCTTCCTCACCAGTTTGTCCAGGCGTGAGGCGTCCTTCTTCTTTATGCTGCCTCCCCAGCACACCACCGCATAGAAGAGGGCACTCGCCACAATCATCTGATAGAACATCTGCAGCATCTTATTGCAGATGTTGAAGGACGCCAGCCTTCTAAGGAAGTATAGTCGACTCTGCACAGAGCACAGAGCATCAGTGTTGGCAGTCCAGTCCAATTTATCATCCAGCTGCACTCCCAGGTATTTATAGGTCTGTACCCTCTGCACACAGTCACCTCTGATGATCACAGGGTCCATGAGGGGCCTGGTCCTCCTGAAATCCACCACCAGCTCCTTGGTTTTGCTGGTGTTCAGTTGTAGGTGGTTTGAGTCGCACCATTTAACAAAGTCCTTGATTAGGTTCCTATACTCCTCCTCCTGCCCACTCCTGAAGCAGCCCACGATTGCACGATCCTCAGGAAGTGAAGTCTAAAGCCTTTACCACGACACCACACTGAAACATTTATGAGACACCATGGGCAATGTCTTCAAGGCTCCAAAAAGGTAATCAATACCAACCCAAGCAGAGAGGAGGCATTGCCACTGACTCCAACTCATATTTCATCCCCAGTTCAGATGATCCAACCGTCTGATGAGTGACTCGGCTACTATGCTTGTAGCAGTGGGACAGAAGAGGTGATTGTTCTTTAAGTCAGGCCCCTATCTTGACATCTTTCCATGCATGTTCAGATCTCGTTGGATGGACATGAAGGGGCTTGTGCTTTTTTTTTTTTTTGGTCTTTCTGCTTATAATGCAGTGTGGTGCCATTCAGCCACCTCGAGCAGTCCCTCCATACTTATCCATGAACATCTGGAGATGGGGCAAACAAGGTTTTTGGGAAGCACATCAACCAAATCATCACAAGTGACAATTTCTACAACTTTGTCTATGGTGTTTTCCTCTGGTCTAAGTCACCTGATCATCGTTCCTGACAGGTTGAATACCTGGTTTCATGGAGGTTCATCTGGATCAAAACTCCAATCACAAAATTTTTTTAACTTGGCTGTCCGGGAAGAGTCCATAATGGTCAAGAATCTCCTCTTTTAGGATGTTATAGTCCTCTGGTACATGTTGTTCCAGGTCATATTTTGGCCATTGCCTATTTCTGGTCCCAGCATTTGCCCCCTTTCCATGAGTGGCCATTTATGCCTGATGTCAGTTCTTTCAAAATCAGAAGGAACACTTTGATGCTTCGTAAATTGATGGTCCCAAGACTCTTTCTGCCATCAGTGCCTCTACCTCTGTGAAGTCAGTCCCTTGAGTTGCAACTTGTAACTGGAGTTGTCTGATCTGCTATTCCATTTTGCAGGTCCAGTTCAAGTTGCTTTTACTCCATTCCAGATCCTGCCGACTACACCACTATAAGATCAAAAGAGGAATGAGTAATTGTTAAAAAGGGGTTGGGTATCAGCTAGTGACACAATATAACACTGTTGAATGGAAAAGTAGTCAAAGAATAATGCCTATTGGTGGTGTGTGTGTGTGTGTGTTTTAACACAAACAGCCAATCAATAGAAAACAAATTTGGGGGATCTATCCTTCCACTTCAGATGCTGATCTTTGAGATCTTTTTTAGTGCCAGCTGAGCTCTTTGGTAGAAGTGAAGCTTTATCACTCGCCTTCCAGTTTGAGGCATCTGAACTGTAGATGGTGTGGAAGACAAGGGGTGCCACAAAGCCACAAACCCCAGACATAACTGGCACACACACAGAGTCACCGGTTCAAATAAAGGTTTTTATTCTTCCGATACCTTTCTCACCAAGATGAACACGATCAACAGTGATTCTTTTCTTCTCCCTTCTAACCTCAAACTTCTCTTCCCCACTCAGTTTTGTACTCTTCTTACTTACTCCGACTTGCTGAATGAGGTCGAGTGGCTCCTTTTATCGTGGACCGGTGCCACTGTACGTCTGGGTCAATCAGTAGTTCCCTAAAGCAGGGAGCCCAGCACCCTGCAGTACCCTCTGGTGGCACCCATGGATCTCAGTAAGGTCTGCCTTACTGTACTACAAGTCCCATGATTCATGGCGGGTATCAGAATGGGTCCCAGGAATGTTGCCATCTAGTGTGTTGGAGAGGCATATAGTTTTGAAACTAATCCTCCCTTCCATTATTCTGTCACATTGGCCTCCCAACCGATTAATGGAAAGGAACCAGTCCCAGCTGGGATGTCCATCTATGTGTGTGATCCTTTACAGTGGAAAATGACAGTCTGTTTAGTATGGTATTGCTTATCCTTTTTACGTTTTACCCTTGCACTTGACAACAACAACAACAACAACATTTATTTCTATAGCACATTTTCATAGAAACAATGTAGCTCAAAGTGCTTTACATGATGAAGAAAGAAAAAAAAAACACAAAATAAATAAGAATTAAAATTAGGGAAGACTAATTAACATAGAATAAAAGTAAGGTTCAATAGCCAGGGAGGACAGAAAAAACAAAAAAACTCCAGACGGCTGGAGAAAAAAAAAAATCTGCAGGGGTTTCAGGCCACGAGACCACCCAGCCCCGCAGTGGGCATTCTACCTAACATCAATGACCTCAATCAGTCCTCAGGGTTCTCATGGAAGAACTTCATGATGACGATCATGTGGACTTCTGGCCTTTAATCCATCAATGGGGGGACATCACGGTGCTTTGATTGGGTGCTGGTGTCGCAGATCTCAACAACACAGAAAACCAGAAAAAGAACAGAAGAGAAAGTAGGGGTTAGTACGGATTTTGATGCCATCATGAATAATAATGATAATTATTTGAATATACAGAGCATCAGAATTAAACTAAAATTAAACTATGAGAAAGCCATGTTAAAGTAATGGGTTGTTAGCAGTGTTTTAAAGTGTTCCACCATATTAGCCTGGTGAATTTCTTTCGGTCAGCTATTCCAGATTTTAACAGCAGAAGGCCGCCTCACCACTTCTGTTAAGTTTAGCTCTTGGAATTCTAAGTAGACCCTCATTTAAAGATCTAAGGTTACGATTTGGAGTGTAAGGTGAAAGCCATTCAGAGATATAAGATGGAGCAGATTATTGAAGGCTTTGTAAACCATCAGCAGTATTGTAAAGTCAATTCTGAATGACACAGGTAACCTGTGTAGTGACACCAGAACTGAGGTGATGTGCTCAGATTTTCTTTTCCTAGTTAAGATTCTAGCAGCTGCATTCTGCACTCGTTGCAATCGATGGATGTCTTTTTTGGGTGGTCCTGAGAGGAGTGCGTTACAGTAATCTAGTCAACTGAAAACAAAAGCATGAACTAATTTCTCAGCATCTTTCAATGTTCTAAGAGGTCTAAATTTTTCTATATTTCTTAAGTGAAAAAATGCTGTCCTAGTAATCTGATTAATATGTGATTTAAAATTCACGTCAGAGTCAATAGTTACCCCTAAATTCTTTACCTCCGTCAATACACATATACACCCAAATAAACATACATTTAGAGTCATATATTAATCCAAATGCATATTTACAGTGCATCCGGAAAGTATTCACAGCACATCACTTTTTCCACATTTTGTTATGTTACAGCCTTATTCCAAAATGGATTAAATTCATTTTTTTCCTCAGAATTCTACACACAACACCCCATAATGACAACGTGAAAAAAGTTTACTTGAGGTTTTTGCAAATTTATTAAAAATAAAAACACTGAGAAAGCACATGTACATAAGTATTCACAACCTTTGCCATGAAGCTCAAAACTGAGCTCAGGTGCATCCTGTTTCCCCTGATCATCCTTGAGATGTTTCTGCAGCTTAATTGGAGTCCACCTGCGGTAAATTCAGTTGACTGGACATGATTTGGAAAGGCACACACCTGTCTATATAAGGTCCCACAGTTGACAGTTCATGTCAGAGCACAAACCAAGCATGAAGTCAAAGGAATTGTCTGTAGACCTCCAAGACAGGATTGTCTCGAGGCACATATCTGGGGAAGGCTACAGAAAAATTTCTGCTGCTTTGAAGGTCCCAATGAGCACAGTGGGCTCCATCATCCGTAAGTGGAAGAAGTTCGAAACCACCAGGACTCTTCCTAGAGCTGGCCGGCCATCTAAACTGAGCGATTGGGGGAGAAGGGCCTTAGTCAGGGAGGTGACCAAGAACCCGATGGTCACTCTGTCAGAGCTCCAGAGGTCATCTGTGGAGAGAGGAGAACCTTCCAGAAGGACAACCATCTCTGCAGCAATCCACCAATCAGGCCTGTATGGTAGAGTGGCCAGACAGAAGCCACTCCTTAGTAAAAGGCACATGGCAGCCCGCCTGGAGTTTGCCAAAAGGCACCTGAAGGACTCACAGACCATGAGAAAGAAAATTCTCTGGTCTGATGAGACAAAGATTGAACTCTTTGATGTGAATGCCAGGCGTCACGTTTGGAGGAAACCTGGCACCATCCCTACAGTGAAGCATGGTGGTGGCAGCATCATGCTGTGGGGATGTTTTTCAGCGGTAGGGACTGGGAGACTAGTCAGGATTAAGGGAAAGATGACTGCAGCAATGTACAGAGATATCCTGGATGAAAACCTGCTCCAGAGCACTCTTGACTTCAGACTGGGGCGACGGTTCATCTTTCAGCAGGACAACAACCCTAAGCACACAGCCAAGATATCAAAGGAGTGGCGTCAGGACAACTCTGTGAATGTCCTTGAGTGGCCCAGCCAGAGCCCAGACTTGAATCTGATTGAACATCTCTGGAGAGATCTTAAAATGGCTGTGCACCAACGCTTCCCATCCAACCTGATGGAGCTTGAGAGGTGCTGCAAAGAGGAATGGGCGAAACTGGCCAAGGATAGGTGTGCCAAGCTTGTGGCATCATATTCAACAAGACTTGAGGCTGTAATTGCTGCCAAAGGTGCATCGACAAAGTATTGAGCAAAGGCTGTGAATACTTATGGACATGGGATTTCTCAGTTTTTTTATTTTTAATAAATTTGCAAAAACCTCAAGTAAACTTTTTTCCCGTTGTCATTATGGGATGTTGTGTATAGAATTCTGAGGAACAAAATGAATTTAATCCATTTTGGAATAAGGCTGTAACATAACAAAATGTGGAAAAAGTGATGCGCTGTGAATACTTTCTGGATGCACTGTATGTAGACTCACACTTACACAGGGAGATTCACTCGAAAGAGCCCCCAAATATTCTGTAATAACTCTCCCTAGAGCAAAGCAATCTGAGTGAAACAACACGCAATATGCTCTTCAGTATATGGAGCTTCGAACAAGCCTTGATGCCCCTGTGTCGGAGCGATGTGGTAGGCGCCGGATAGCCGTCGTGACGTTTAACCTCCGTTTGCAACCGCCCGTATCCCTTCACTCAGTCACTCGACTTCTCATCAGGACGGTGGTGTACATTATTGAGCAGTGTGTCTTCATGGTGCAAACCTATTGGGTCACCAATTCGTTTAATTAACTCTTTGAGGGCTGAATATTTTTTGTAGGCAACTCTGTTGTCTGAAAAGCACACAAAGCAAAGCTTTCCCATGTAAATCAACGTAAAACGTCTGTTGCTGTGGCTGCTGTCGATGCCTGTTCAGTGTCTCTGGTGACTGTGTAGGGGCAGCTCGATGGCTGAAAGGAATGCGTGGAGGGTTGGCTGCCTGGCCTATCTTCGCGTGGCAGTGCGATGTAATCTGGTTTATACCTCTTGTCATCGTAAGTGGCAGTCATCCCAGGCGAACGTTGCTGTAGTCGCATCACCTACATAAGCGTGTTCAGGACCATGATCAGCTGGGGCCTGATCAGCTGAAGCTGGTACCACAATTACGATTTCAATCTTTATCTCCAGATCACTTGCATCAAAATCGGAGACCAATTCAGCAATAATACGCAAAATGTCATCCATGGAGTATTTTGCTTTGCACATTCGCCTTGGTCTCTCGCTGCCATTTTAGAGGTTGTTTGCTCTTCGCTACTCACGTATGCACATGTAATTGAGGTCAAATCAACAAAGCTAACTTTCCTTCTAGCAAAGAGAGTTGAACTAAAACGTAACGGCGAGTTTTGTCGCCGTTTACGGCTGATTATCGTCCTCTACCTCTGAATTTCAACAGAAGTCGACATCCGCCCTGAAAGAGTTAAGTGATGTCAGAATCAACTGGATGATCGTGAGTTAACAGAAGGTTACGTCCAGCAAGATGGAGCAACATGTCACACACAAGGAGCATGGCAGTCCTTCATCGGCAACATTGTCATTTCAAAGGGGCTTTGGCCACCACGGTTGCCGGCTCTGACACCACCAGGGTCAGCTCAAAGGAAAAGTCTATCGAAACAAGCCTCGCAACTGTGGAAGATTTGAAGGAAAACATCCAATGTGAAATTGCTGAACATTGAGCGGCGGGTCGACATGTGTCAAGGAAGAAAACGAAAACCACTTCCAACATCACATGTCATGCAATCGATTACACAAAAACGTCAAGTTATAGAGCGTATTGTTTTGGTTCAGATTGCTTCATCCCGACAGGAGAGAATATTCGGGGCCTCTTTCGAGTGAATCTCCTTGTAGTTATTAATTGTATAAAGACACGCAGTCTACCTGTGATGGACGCAGGCATTCATTTAGCACACATTGACTTAAATGACCTGACCATTTCAATTCAGAATAAGTGGTCGAAATCTGCACAGGCGAAATAAGGAGAATGTATTCACTTGTTTGTATAAAACACACAAAGGCATGTTAAACTCCTTTATGAAGTGAACAAAGCCCATTGAGAATCCCTGGATTGACACACCAAAGGCAGACACTAGGAAATAAGAGCCTGCGTAATGAAGAGAGGAGTCAAATTTAAAAGCAAGAATCGGCTGTAACGCATACCTGCAGCCGCGGGGGCCCCACAAGCGACTTTGAGGACCCCTGCACTCAATCGCAGTTCCGTAAACATGAATAACAAAGGCTCGCCGGTTTTAACTCCTCACAAATAAGGAAAAGATTTGTTTTTTTCCTCCCTTTCGTAAAGCACGCGGCGCCTCTTTTCGTCTCTTCAAAGGACGCTAGCTGTCTTTTTGATATTCCTGGCACCATCCTGGGTTTGTTGAAAGATGTTAGCAAAATTACAGGCAGCAGGCCTCATTTCACCCTCATCTGGGTACATCGGGAAAGCACGTCTCTTCTGGAGATACTGAACACTCCCCGTGATCCGAATTAATGAGCGCCAGAGATGATTCGGCAGATTAGACAGGGACAAGTAACAGAGTGGCTGAGTGAGGTCACCAAAGACTGGTGTAGCCCAAATATGGATTCTAGGAGCAAAGTGAATTGTTATGAGTACAGGTACACCTGTCAGCTACTTCCGGGGAAAGTCAGAAAACTAGAACACCAGGATGAAGTGATTAGGAGACTGGTGTCAAGCTGTATCCGCTTCTGCAGGTGTGTTTGTCGTTTTTGAGAAGTTGAGTGGGTTTGTCAGGTCTTACCCTCGACTTACATCTATCCACTCGACCAACAGATGTTCAATATTCGCTCCAGACTCCTTTCTGCTCAGTTGGCTCTAAATATTTAGGTCGGCTTCTCACTCTGAAATGTTCTTCGCTCACCAACTTATTGTTAAAACATTACAACATTAGAACAATCTAGACGAGAACAGGCCATCTTGCCAGTCCTATCTGCTTAATTGTTTTCCAAAATAACATCAAGTTGAGTTTTGAAAGTCCATAAAATCTTACTGTCTGCCACACTACTTGGTCGCTTATTCCATGTGATTGTAGGTTCTCTGTGTAAAGAGAAACTTTGTGTTATACTTACCCTCAACAAGTTTTCCAACTGTGTTCCCATGTTCTTGATGAACTAATTTTAAAGTCACCATCTCGATCATCTGGACTAATTCCCTTTATAACTCCCTTCATAATTTTTAACACTTCAGTCATGTCACCTCTTAATCTCTTTTAAAGGCTCAGCTCTTTTAATCTTTCCTCATAACTCATCCCCTGTAGCCATGGACTCACCCTAGTCGCTCTTCTCTGGACCTTTTCTAGTGCTGTTATGTCCTTTCTGTAGCCTGTAGACCAAAACTGCACACAGGACTCCAGATGAGGCCTCATCAGTGTGTTATAAAGCTTGAGCAGAACCTTCTGTGACTTGTACTCTGCACGTCAAGGCGCTATAAAACCTGACATTCTGTTAGCCTTCTTAATGGCTTCTGAACACTGTCTGGCAGTTGAAAGTGTCGAGTCCACTACGACTCCTAAATCCTTTAACATTTCCTCATAACTTATCCCCTATAGTCCTGGAATCAGCCTAGTTGCTCTTCTCTGGACCTTTTCTAGTGCTGTTATGTCCTTTCTGTAGCCTGGAGACCAAAACTGCACACAGGACTCCAGATGAGGCCTCACCACTGTGTTATAAAGCTTGAGCAGAACCTCCTGTGAGTTGTACTCCACACATCAAGGCACTATATAACCTGAAATTCTGTTAGCCTTCTTAATGGCTTCTGAACACTCTCTGGAAGTTGATAGTGTCGACTCCACAACGACTCCTAAATCCTTTAACATTTCCTCATAGCTCATCTCCTGTAGCCATGGAATTAGCTTTATCACCCTTTTCTGGAGACCTGGAGACCAAAAGTGCACCCAGGACTCCAGATGAGGCCTCACCAGTGTGTTATAAAACATGAGCAGAACCTCCTGTGACTTTTACCGCACACATCAAGGCGCTATATAACCTGACATTCTGTTAGCCTTCTTAATTTTTTTGGGATAAGACAAATATATTAACAATGGAATGTCCATCCAAACCATGATGTCATCTTTACTGTCATTCAGTGGTATCTATGTCCTTTAAGTCAATGGTTTTTGAGGTCTCCCCTCTCTCAAGGCCAGTCTTCCTAAATTGTTGTACAACAAAGAAAGCTAATGGAGTTAAGAGATGACATGATTGAAGTGTTTAAAATCATGAAGGGAATGAGTCCAGTCGATTGAGACGGTGACTTTAAATTGAGTTCATCAAGAACACGGGGACACGGTTGGAAACTTGTTAAGGGGAAATTTCACACAAACATTCTGAAGTTTTTCTTCACACAGAGAACACAGATACTTGGAATAAACGACCAAGTAGTGTGGTAGACAATAAGATAGTAAGACTTTAGGGACTTTCAAAACTCAACTTGACCATCCAACCTTTGCTCCTTAGGGACAAGCTGACAGAGATGGGAGTAGATTCATACCTGTTGGCATGGAGCGTGGACTATCTTACAGACAGACCTCAGTATGTGCGTCTTGGGAAATGCATGTCTGACATTGTGGTCAGCAGCACAGGAGTGCTGCAGGGGACTGTACTTTCTCCGGTCCTGTTCAGCCTATATACATCAGACTTCCAATACAACTCGGAGTCCTGCCACGTGCAAAAGTTCACTGATGACACTGCTGTCGTGAGCTGCATCAGGAGTGGGCAGGAGGAGGAGTATAGGAACCTAATCAAGGACTTTGTTAAATGGTGCGACTCAAACCACCTACAGCTGAACATCAGCAAAAACCAAGGAGCTGGTGGTGGATTTTAGGAGGCCCAGACCCCTCATTGACCTCGTGATCATCAGAGGTGACTGTGTGCAGATGGTGCAGACCTATAAATACCTGGGAGTGCAGCTGGATGATAAATTGGACTGGACTGCCAATACTGATGCTCTGTGCAAGAAAGGACAGAGCAGACTATACTTCCTTAGAAGGCTGTCTTTCAACATCTGCAATAAGATGCTGCAGATGTTCTATCAGACGGTTGTGGCGAGTGCCCTCTTCTACGCGGTGGTGTGCTGGGGAGGCAGCATAAAGAAGAGGGACGCCTCACACCTGGACAAACTGGTGAGGAAGGTAGGCTCTGTTGTAGGTACGGAGCTGGACAGTTTGACATCAGTGGCAGAGCGACGGGCGCTGAGCAGACTCCTGTCAATCATGGAGAATCCACTGCATCCACTGAACAGGATCATCTCCAGACAGAGGAGCAGCTTCAGTGACAGACTGCTGTCACCGTCCTGCTCCACTGACAGACTGAGGAGATCGTTCCTCCCCCAAACTATGTCACTCTTCAATTCCACCGGGGGGGGGGGGGTTAAACGTTAACATTATACAAAGTTATTGTCTGTCTGTATACCTGCATTGTTATCACTCTTTAATTTAATATTGTTTTTTATCAATATGCTGCTGCTTGTGAATTTCCCCTTGGGATTAATAAAGTATCTATCTATCTATCTATCTATCTATCTATCTATCTATCTATCTATCTATCTATCTATCTATCTATCTATCTATCTATCTATCTATCTATCTATCTATCTATCTATCTATCTATCTATCTATCTATCTATCTATCTATCTATCTATCTATCTATCTATCTATGTTATTCTTGACGAAATAGATGGATAGGACTGGCGAGCTTTGTTGACCTGACTGGCCTGTTCTCGTCCAGATTGTTCTAATACTCTAAAGATGATGTCACATTACGTGACTTTTAGTGATGGGGCACAAGTCCCAGGAGGTTCTGCTCAAGCTTTATAACACACTTGTGAGGCCTCATCTGGAGTACTGGGTGCAGTTTTGGTCATCAGGCTACAAAAAGGACATAGCAGCACTGGAGAAAGTCCAGAGAAGCATGACTAGGCTTAGGATGGGTGAATGGAATGAATGGGCCATTGTCATGTAGCCTTCATTGATTGTCATGTTCAGTTATGGTGGACACTATGACAGGTGAGGTGTGGCTCCCCACAATGCTGAATTAGACTGAGTGGGCTTGTCAATAGAAGGACTGATGAATGGAACCTTTGAACGTTTAAGTAGTGTTAAATATTTGTAATGTATCTGTTTGGTGTCCACTGTGACACGTGCTGGCAAATGAGGCCCCACAGCACCCTGGGCTGGGTGGAATGATCTCAATAATGAATGCATGGACAGATATGAGAGTCTTTTAGAGCTTAAAGGATTGAGTTTTCCAAAGTCAGGAGTTACACATCCCTGTTTTCATCCATGACATAACATGTTATCTGGACTTTGCCATGCTATTAAGTAGTCTTTCAGCCATCAAGCTTTAATTAAATCCCAGACAGAGGGATCAGGACCTTCATTCTACAAAACAAAGACTCACCATCTTTCTTGGGTAACGGAGGCTTACCCTCTGCACTTGTCAGGTCAGCTTCAGGAATAAATTATGTCGTCCTTCTTTGTATAAGTGGCGGCTCCCAGTGTCCTGCTTGTGGCTTTGTGTGCCAAACGTCACAGGGCTGTCATTCTATTGTCACCCATGCCCTCGTTTCTTCCTAGTGGACGTGTAGTCCGTGAAACAGCGGTGCAGCAGCCACAGGCAGCCTGATTTGCCGTCAGACTCACACATTTATCCATTTACTGTTTGTCAGAGATAACAGAAGTTGCTCTCATCCACTTCCACATCCAGGCTGAAATGACACCCCAGCACAGTGTGTGCCTCCCCTTGTTGTGCCAGGCAGCATGGCCATGCAGGTCTTAAATGTTACTTCATTTATGGCTGCCAGACTGTAATTCTTATATGTTACACTTTTCAGTTTTTACTTTTTTTCTGTTTTATTGCTATATTCATCCTTCCATTTTCTGAGTATAGATATACATTGGTAGGGTTCATTTTGAGCAGATGGCACAAAGTCTAAGGAGGATGGACTGGGACACGCTCTTAAATACGGAGACAGTCCAGGACAAGTGGAAAAGGTTTAAAAACATTTTATATGTAATGCAGGACAGGTACAGCCCTAAATGTGAAATTAGTATAAAATTGAAAAATAAAAACTCTCTAGTGATTAAGTAAAGAAGCTGCAAAGGGAATAAAATCAGACATGAGGGTCAGTTGGCTTTGCACCCTAGGAACCAAGTTACCCAAACTATTCTCTAACATTTTAGTAATTATGTACCACTCTGCTGATGGTACTCTCTGAGGCTTACGTTTCGAGTTTGGTATTTTTCCGTCCAGATGTTTTAGCTGTAGACCGTCCTCAAGAAACTGTGACACACAGACACGCACATACATACAGACAGACGCACACCCACCATCGAGATATCGAAGTTTTCAGTGTCAGGAGACCCTAAAACACTGAGATACGTCATAAACCGGAGATTGAAATTTTTGATGAATCTAAAGCTTTCAGCCCATAGACGATTAGTTATGGTGGGTAAGGGCAGGGCACAAATCAAAAAACAGATGAAAAAGGCATATAAGACCAATAACTCTGTAAGAGCCATTTACTAGTTATTTAAGTTATATGAATATTTGACTAAATATTAGTGCATAATCTATGGGAGGTTCCTATAGCCCACATAAGTTGAATTGGTATATTCTAACTATTTTCTAGCCTCTCTGACTAAACATTATTCTCAGTTAGTGATCAGCCTTGCCTGGTGTAAGGCGTAGAGGGCTCATGGTTTTAAACCGTACCTTTCGTGCCTTGCGTGCGTGTTTTATGCGCCAAGTAACATGAAAGGCAAAGCACTTAATTGTATGTGCTGCGCCGTACGTTTTAAGCGTACAGAAGAAGAAATAAAGAATCCAACAGTATAGAAACAACTAAAGTTTTACAAGAAAAGGAAAGTTTAGAGAAGAGACATTTTTTCAAATTTTTTGCCTTTTATTCTACGTGTGTAACAAATTTTTTCTTTATTCTTGTGTGGATTGTTTGCATTGAATTTTCACTAAATCTTTTTAAACAAATTTTTGGACTGAGAGATTTCTTTCAGCATGCATTTTACCCGTGCTTGAACCCACCTTACACTCCTGCGGCTACATGTTACTTGGCGCACAAAACCGGCACACAAGGCACGTGCCCTCTACGTCTTATATATGGCAAGGCAGGTCACTAACTTAGAATAATTTATAGTCGGAGAGGCTAGAAATAGTTAGAATATATCAATTCAATTCAACTTATGGAGGTTATAGGAACTGAAGAAGGGGCCTAAGTTGCCTCGAAAGTTTGCATATTGTAATCTTTTAACTTAGCCAATAAAAGGGGTCATTTTGCTTGACTTTTTACTAAATACATTTCCAAAAATTTCAAAATTCCCGATTTTCACTTTGTCACCTTGGGGTATTGAGTTAGCTTAATGACGGAAAACATGAATTTATGTTAATTTAACATAAGGCTGAAACGTAGCAAAATGTTGAGAACGTGAAGAGTCCTGATACTTTCTGAATTTACCATACATAACCATAAAATGAAACTGACATTAGACTGTGACAAGCTGCCAGGTTTAGTCTGTGTGGAGGTGGCACGTCTGTTTTGTTTTCTTCCCAGTAATTCAGGTTCCTTCCCACATCGAAATATGCTGGTTAAGCTGAATGGCTCATCGTGTGGGGATCAATGCGTCATAAAAGATGAGGGCACTGGAATTGTGGCATCCAGGTCTTTGGATAATTGAAATATGAATGTTTTTAAAGGAAAATATCTACTAGGAGTATCTGTTAAAATGTAGTATGGAGTTAATAGAGGGCAGCACGGTGGCGCAGTGGGTAGCGCTGCTGCCTCGCAGTAAGGAAACCTTGGGTTTGCTTCATGGGTCCTCCCTCCGTGGAGTTTGCATGTTCTCCCCGTGTCATGCGTGGGTTTCCGCCATGTTTTCTACGATTTTCTCCCACAGTCCAAAGACATGCAGGTTAGGTGCATTGGCGATCCTAAATTGTACCTAGTGTGCGTGTGTGTGTGTGTGTCTGTGTGCCCTGTGGGGGCTGGCGCCCTGCCCGTGGATTTATTCCTGCCTTGTACCCTGTGCTGGCTGGGATTGTCTCCAGCAGACCCCCGTGACCCTGTGTTAGGATATAGCGGGTTGGACAATGACTGACTGACTAATTTAGTAATATATTCATATAACTTAAATAACTAGCAAATAACCTAGCAAATAACTAGCTAGCAATAACTAGCAAATGGCTCTTACAAACTCCAATGGGAATCGTAGGGCATATGAGAACACGAGAGCAACCATTAAAGTGTGGAGTGGGTGGTCTCATGGCCTTGGGACCCCTGCAGATTTTTTTTTTCTGTCCTCCTGGCCATCGGACCTTACTTTATTCTTGCCTAATCTTATTTTTATATTTTTCTTTTTTCTTTCTTCATCTTGTAAATCGCTTTGAGCTAAATCATTTGTATGAAAACGTGTTCTAGAAATAAATGCTGTTGTTGTTGTTGTTGTTATTAAGAAAGATATCAGTGAGGCTAAAAGACAGTTGGAGAGGAATATAGCAGATAAGGTGAAAGAGATTCTTTCAGCATTTTAGTGGTAAAGGAACAGTCAGGGTGGCACAGTGGTGCAGTGGGTAGTGCTACTGCCTCGCAGTTAGGACACCTGGGTTCACTTCCCGGGTCCTCCCTGCGTGTTGTTTGCATGTTCTCCCCGTGTCTGCGTGGGTTTCCTCCGGGTACTCCGGTTTCCTCCCACAGTCCAAAGACATGCAGGTAAGGTGTATTGGTGATTGTAAATTGTCCCTAATGTGTGTGCTTGGTGTGTGTGTGTGTGTGTGCGTGCCCTGCGGTGGGCTGGCACCCTGTCCAGGGTTTGTTTCCTACCTTGCGCCCTGTGTTGGCTGGGATTGGCTCTAGCAGACCCCCATGACCTTGTAGTTAGGATATAGTAGGTTGGATAATGGATAGATGGAGGAACAGTCAAGGAGGAGGTCAAGTGCATCAGAAATAGTAAAAGGGAATTAAAAGATATGGACAGTGAAATAGCGGATAATCTAAACTTGCATTTTTCTGAGGTCTTCACAAATGAGCAAGTGGATAATCTCAGAGCAGTAACAGGGTCTACTAAGGAGGTACTGAGGGATTTAGAAATTGTAGAGGGAGAAGAGCTGCTGAGATTGAATAGGCTGAAATCAAACAAATCACCAGGAGCAGATAATATTTACCCCCGAGTTCTTAAGGAGGCCAGTGATTACAGATATAAACCCTTGACGCATATTGTTAGGAACTCACTGCATACTGGAGAAATTCCGAAGGCTTGGAAAATGAAAAATATTATGCAGTTGTATAAAAAGTGACAGGACAGATCCAAGCAAATATAGGCCAGTAAATTTAACGTACATGACAGGTAAATTAATGGAAGGAATTACTAAGGATAAGATTGAGCAGCACATGGCAAGGGCAGGAGTTTTACTGAACAGTCAGCATGGGGTCAGAAGAGGGAGGTCGTGTTTTACCAACATGCTGGAATTCTATGAGGAGGCAACAAAAGGATATGATCAGAGTGGAGCAGATGATATTATTTATCTGGACTTTCAGAAAGCATTTGATAAGGTGCCACATGAGATGATGGGCGTCAAACTGAAAGATGTGGCAGTTCAGGGTGTGAGGTGTAAATGGGTGCAGAATTGGCTCAGACACAGGAAGCAGAGGGTGATGGTGTGAGGAACCTCATCAGAATTGGCCGATGTTAAGAGTGGTGACCAGCCAGGGGTAATACTAAGGTCACTGCTACTTTTAATATATATATAAATGATTTGGATAGGAATATAAAGAACACGTTGGTTACGTTTTCAAATGACACCAGGCTATGGATTGGCAGATAATCTCGAAATCTGTGGAATCATCACAGAGGGACGTGGACAGCAGACATGCTTCGGCAGATTTGTGGACTGGAGAGCTTTGTTATTGCTCTCATCTAGATTGTTCCAATATTCTAAAACTGATGTCACATTACGAAACTTTTAGTTGTGTGGAGTACAAGTCACAGGAGTTTCTGCTCAAGCTTTATAACACACTGGTGAGGCCTCATCTGGAGTTCTGGGTGCAGTTTTGGTCTCCAGGATACAAAAAGGACATAGCAGCACTAGAAAAGAACCAGAGAAGAGCAACTAGGCTGATTCCAGGCCTGAGAGGTCAGAGCTATGAACAGAGATTGAAAGAATCAAATCTTGTCAGTTTGCGAGTGATAAGTGCTGTTGCATTACAGGTCCTTGGTTCAAATCCCACTTTAAGCACCATGTAGGTAGAGCTGCCATGTTCCCCACATGAATGCATTGTTTTTATCTCTGGATACTCTGCTGTCCACCCTCATTTGTAACACATGCATGTTAGGTTATTGAGAGAAACTAAATTAGCCTAAATTAGTTGCAGATGATACCAAGATAGGTGGACTGGTAGATAATCTTGAATCCATTGAATCATAACAGACGGGCTTGGACAACATACAGAGTTGGGCAGAATTGTGACAGATGAAATTTAATGTAAGTAAATGTAAAGTATTACACGTAGGAAGTAAAAATGTGAGGTTTTAATACACAATGGGATGTTTGAAAATTGAGAGTACACCTTATGAGAAGGATTTAGGAGTCGTAGTGAGCTCAGCACTATCAACTGCCAGACAGAAGCCATTAACTCTTTCAGGGCTGATGTCAACTTTTGTCAAAAGGAGGAGTTGATGATAATAATCAATTGTAAATGGTGAGAAAACCAACCATTATGTTTTAGTTGGACTCTCGTTGTTAGAAGGAAAGTTAGCTTCATTGGTTTAGACCGAGATTTCCTGCGCACCCATGAGTAGCAAGGCACAAACAACAGCAAAAATGGCACTGACATCTGGCGAGATATCAAAGCGGACGTGTAAAGCAAAATACTCAGTGGACAATCTTTTGCCTATTCTCTCTAAATTGGACTATGACTTGTCAGACTCCGATTTTGATACAAGCGATCAAAAATGAATGTGAGGTTCCAACTTCAGCTGACTGGTCCCCAGCTAATCATGGTGCTGAGCAGGTACAAGTAGTTGACACTCCTGCAGCACTGTTCACCTGGGAGGACTGCCACTTAACAATGATAAGAGGTAAAAACCAGACTGCAATACACTGCAACCATGACTGCTGCTGCTGCCCCAGCCACCCAAAGACAGCCTGGCAGCATGCCTGTCGCATATTCTTGGCAAACTGGCAGCCACAGCATGCAGCAACAGATGTTTTATGTTGATTTCTATGTTAAACCATTGCTTTTCAGAAAACTATGTTTTTTGTAAAATAGATTCAGCCCTCAAAGAGTTAAGAAGGCTAACAGAATGTCAGGTTATATAGCGCCTTGATGTGTGGAGTACAAGTCACAGGAGGTTCTGCTTAAGCTTTATAACACACTGGTGAGGCCTCATCTGGAGTCCTGGGTGCAGTTTTGGCCTCCATTGAGAAGGACCTGGGAGTCATAGTGAACTGGTCACTGTCTGTGTCTAGGCAGAGGACATAAGTGATCCAAACATCTAATAGGATAATAGGTTATATAGCACCTTGATTTGTGGAGTACAAGTCACAGGAGGTTCTGCTCAAGCTTTATAACACACTGGTGAGGCCTCATCTGGAGTCCTGGGTGCAGTTTTGGCCTCCATTGAGAAGGACCTGGGAGTCATAGTGAACTGGTCACTGTCTGTGTCTAGGCAGAGGACATAAGTGATCCAAACATCTAATAGGATAATAGGTTATATAGCACCTTGATTTGTGGAGTACAAGTCACAGGAGGTTCTGCTCAAGCTTTATAACACACTGGTGAGGCCTCATCTGGAGTCCTGGGTGCAGTTTGGGTCTCCAGGCTACAAAAGGACATAACAGCACTAGAGAAAGTCCAGAGAAAAGCAACTAGGCTGATTCCAGGGTTACAGGGGATGAGTTATGAGGAAATGTTAAAGGATTTAGATGTCATATTGGACTCTAAGCTATCGACTTCCAGACAGTGTTCAGAAGCCATTAAGAAGGCTAACAGAATGTCAGGTTATATAGCGCCTTGATGTGTGGAGTACAAGTCACAGGAGATTCTGCTCAAGCTTTATAACACACTGGTGAGGCCTCATCTGGAGTCCTGGGTGCAGTTTGGGTCTCCAGGCTACAGAAAGAACATAGCAGCACTAGAGAAAGTCCAGAGAAGAGCGACTCAGCTGATTAGAGGACTACAAGGGATGAGTTATGAGGAAAGATTAAAAGAGCTGAGCCTTTACAGTTTAAGCAAAAGAAGAACATGAATGATGTTTTCACATTGGGTAATTGGATCCATTGGTGGCAGTCAAAAGTGGACAGATCGCAAACAACGCTCTTTGAATTGATGAGTCTGAGAAGCAGGCTTTGCAGGAATGTAACGGAGAGAGGAAGCAGCGGGCAACAGAGATTAGGAGACACAAGAATACCAAGGAAAAGTATAGGAGGAACACAACTTTGGGTCGTTAAATGCTAATGAGGCACAACCCAAGTCGCCTTCAAAGATTGGAAATATTCAGAAGAATGTGAATGGTGTCTTCTCAGCAGGTAGTGGGGGCCTGTCTACCATTGGTGGTAGTCACAAAGTGATGAGAAATGGCAGAGTCTGAGAAGCGAGCTTCATGAGAACGTGATCAAGAAAGGCATCCATTACGAGGTTCAGACACACAAGGATTCCAAGGAAAGACATAGGAGGAACAGTGAAGGTATTCATAGGGCCTGTGCTATTGAATATCAAAAATTTTAAAATATCATCTATTACCTGCCTTTGTTTGATAATATAGCTAGCATTTTAATGAAGGGACGTGTACCGTATTTTAAAATGCACGTATGCACTTTAGGCCGATTTTCATTTGCAAATAAGAAAATGAATAATTTCCTCCGGGCGCTCCGGTTTCCTCCCACAGTCCAAAGACATGCTGGTTAGGTGGATTGGCGATTCTAAATTGGCCGTAGTGTGTGCTTGGTGTGTGGGTGTGTTTGTGTGTGTCCTGCGGTGGGTTGGCACCCTGCCCAGGATTGTTTCCTGCCTTGTGCCCTGTGTTGGCTGGGATTGGCTTCAGCAGACCCCCGTGACCCTGTGTTCGCATTCAGCGGGTTGGAAAATGGATGGATGGATGGAAAATGAATAATTAACAAAGCTAAGCCGTAAAACAAAATGTGCAGGCATAGGCCTACCCAGGCGCTATACTGGTGCCACACTTTCTTGGCTGGCAGTAAATGGCACAAGATATGTACCAGCTCCATCACAGAGCAGAGTCACACACACACACACACACACACGTGAGGACAATTTACACTCACCAGTCAAGCAGATGTCCACGTCTATGACACACATACAGGCAAACAGGTCAACACAAACATGGGGAAAACATGCAACCTCTGCGCAGACGTGACATTCGATTCAGAACTGTACTGCCATGTTCAGTGAACGGTGTTACTGTGAAGTAAATATTAGAAAATATCAGATAGGAAGGGTGGATATGTAAAAAAATATATATATATACGCTAAATGATCTTTGTGACACTGAAAGTATTGTTAAAGAATATTAAATAATGAATTCTTGATAAAAATGGAAATATATCAAGTGGAAAATTGATAATTAAACCTACTGCATGCAAGGAATGAAATTCTGAAATGAGTGACAATCGCTCGATCTTGTGTTCAGAAACGACACAGAAATGAACGTGTTGGGCCAGCGTGGTGCCTGGAAATGAGACGGATGGCAGCTCGGGGTGCGCACATCAAAGCGCAAGTTGAGGGAGAAACTGACATCTACAATAAATAACACGGGGAAAAAAAAGCAAAGTTACAAGTGAATGGACAAGAGATGACGGAAAAGAAGAACAAGCAGCACAGCTGGGCGGGAACACTGCCGATAATGGACGTGGGTCAGGAGAAGTGCGGATGCAAGGGAGTGATAAGATGAACGCTTTAATATCAATAGATTGTGCGACTGGCATCCCATCCGGACTGGATGCAGCTTCCCATTCTGGATGAGAAAGCATCATAGCAGATAATCCTTGGGACACAAATGATCCCCAGTATGTTTTGGAGGTAGAATTCATCTTACTGGGACACCCACAGGTTTATATGGGAACAGTGGTTCCAGTGGGTATCCCATGGGTACCCCCAGAGAAATCCATACCACAATTTGGAGTGCCATAGCACTTCTATCTCTTCTTCTTCTTTCGGCTGCTCCCATTAGGGGTTGCCACAGCAGACCATCTTCTTCCATATCTTTCTGTCCTCATCGTCTTGCTCTGTTACACCCATCACCTGCATGTTCTCTCTCATCACATCCATAAACCTTCTCTTTGGCCTTCCTCTTTTCCTCTTGCCTGGCAGCTCTATTCCCAGCACCCTTCTCCCAATATACCCAATTTATGTCCAAACCAACATAATCTTCTCTCTTTGATTTTGTCTCCAAACCGTCCAACCATCTAATGTCCTCATTTCTAATCCTGTCCATCCTCGTCACTCCCAATGCCAGTCTTACCATCTTTAACTGTGCCACCTCCAGCTCTGTCTCCTGCTTTCTGGTCAGTGCCACCGTCTCCAACCCATATAACATAGCTGGTCTCACTACCGTCCAGTAGACCTTCCCTTTTACTCTTGCTGATATCTGTCTGTCACAAATCACTCCTGACACTCTTCTCCACCCATTCCACCCTGCCTGCACTCTCTTCTTCACCTCTCTTCCACAATCCCCATTACTCTGTACTGTTGATCCCAAGTATTTAAACTCATCCACCTTCGCCAGCTCTACTCACTGCATCCTCACCATTCCTCTGACCTCCCTCTCATTTACACACATGTATTCTGTCTTGGTGGTCCTACTGACCTTCATACCTCGAGAGATTTCAGTTTTTGATGTTTAATACATTTGCAAACCTTTCTGAAATCATGTTTTCACTTTGTCATTATGGGTTAGTGAGTGTAGATTGATGGGCAGAGTGCATCCATTGAAAATTAAAATTACGTCACAAGAAAGCGTGCAGAAAGGGAAGGGGTCTGAAGAGTTTCTCAAGCCACCACACATGAGAAGCAATTTGAAAGACCGTCTGTTCATACCGAGCACTTCCTTTTCCTCTTTCTGTTCACTTTAGTTTTAGCACCTTAAATTCAGTTACAGTAATGCATGTTTTCTTATTAAATATTTATAAGTTGTAAAATAGGAAGTTTTGGGACACCTTGAATGCAACCCTGAAGGAAAAAAAAAATAACAAAAGATATCAAATTTGTAATTGGCTTTTTTAGACTGGAGTTAAACAATAGAGTGATTCAAAATGGCAGCAGAGCCCCTTAAGAAGAAGTCAGACCAGGAAGGGGCGGGACCAGGAAACTGTGACATCACTGGGGCTGCTGGTTTTCTGATCTGTAGGGAAGAAAGGAGGAGAAGCATCATGGCTGCCACGCATTCCCAGCGTCCTCTGAGAACGTCCTCAGAAATTAACGCGACATGTGCGTGAGCTGCAGTACCAGCAAAAAGTCGAGGGGCAAAGTGTGATCAAGTCGGTACGTGATGTCAGAGTCTCTGTTTACTATCAACATGTGACAGAAAGCCGCTTTGTTGTTTGATGTTTGATGAATGGTTCAATGTCAGTCAGCCAGTTATTATCCAACCCGCTATATCCTAACACAGGGTCACGATGTGGTGAAGCAAAATGCAGACATACAAATCCATTCATGATGCTTTTATATTCAAGCGTCACATATTCCAAAATGTAATAATGCGATACATTTTAACTTTCTCACATACCATCTTCTTTTTTTTTTTTTTGCACCTTCACAAGAGCATCAGAATGTACACCGGCGTATTTGAGCCACAGAGAAAAAAAATAAAGAACACGGTGAAAAGGTCTATTTTGTGATTAAAGTGGAAATTTCGGCTTAAATCCCAAAATGTCCACTTTAATCTCATAGTTTATGTTATCATTAAAGTAGACCATCGTGAACGTCTTAGAACCGACCAAGTTGTTAATCGCTAAGCGCTTCTGGGGCTTCCTCCTGAACCGACAGCAGTAATCGCCACACAGAACACATTATGTTCTTTATTATGTGACTTTCTCCTTGGGGATTAATAAAGTATCTATCTATCTATCTATCTATCTATCTATCTATCTATCTATCTATCTATCTATCTATCTATCTATCTATCTATCTATCTATCTATCTATTAATTATATAGTGCCTTTCATCTATCTATCTATCTATTAATAATATAGTGCCTTTCATCTATCTATCTATCTATCTATCTATCTATCTATCTATCTATCTATCTATCTATCTATCTATCTATCTATTAATTATATAGTGCCTTTCATCTATCTATCTATCTATTAATAATATAGTGCCTTTCATCTATCTATCTATCTATCTATCTATCTATCTATCTATCTATCTATCTATCTATCTATCTATCTATCTATTATATAGTGCCTTTCATCCATCTATCTTTCCATCTATCTATCTATTAATTATATAGTGCCTTTCATCTATCTATCTATCTATCTATCTATCTATCTATCTATCTATCTATCTATCTATCTATCTATCTATCTATCTATTATATAGTGCCTTTCATCTATCTATCTATCTATCTATCTATCTATCTATCTATCTATCTATCTATCTATCTATCTATCTATTAATTATATAGTGCCTTTCATCTATTTATCTATCTATTAATTATATAGTGCCTTTCATCTATCTATCTATCTATCTATCTATCTATCTATCTATCTATCTATCTATCTATCTATCTATCTATCTATCTATCTATCTATCTATCTATCTATCTATTAATTATATAGTGCCTTTCATCTATCTATCTATCTATCTATCTATCTATCTATCTATCTATCTATCTATCTATCTAATAATAATATAGTGCCTTTTATCTATCTATCTATCTATCTATCTATCTATCTATCTATCTATCTATCTATCTATCTATCTATCTATCTATCTATCTATTATATAGTGCCTTTCATCCATGTATCTATCCATCTATCTATCTATTAATTATATAGTGCCTTTCATCTATCTATCTATCTATCTATCTATCTATCTATCTATCTATCTATCTATCTATCTATCTATCTATCTATCTATCTATCTATCTATTAATTATATAGTGCCTTTCATCTATCTATCTATCTATCTATCTATCTATCTATCTATCTATCTATCTATCTATCTATCTATCTATCTATCTATCTATCTATATCACCTTCATGATGAAATGCATTAAAGTATGTATGCTATATTTTACAGATAAATCGCTAACTTCATTTAAATAATGAATACTGTTAATAATTACACATGGTGGTGGAGCCGTAGCGCTCCTGCCTCACAGTAGGAAGTCCCGTCCCTGGTGTGCCCTGCCTGGAGTTTGCATGTTTTTCCTGGTGGGTTTCCACAGTGGGCTCCAGTTTCCTTCCAAAGATATGCAGATTTGGTGACGCTGAAATGACGCCAGTGTCTGTTTGTGTGCTTGTGTTCACCTTGTGATGAGCTGATGCTCCGTCCAGGTATTGTTTCTGTCTTGTGCCCAATGCTAGCTGGAATGGGTGCATCCCTGGACTGATGGATGTACTCATTAAAGATCCTTTTCAGAGATATTATGAAAGGTGTTCTCAGAATTTAATGGATGTTTCAGGTAATACACAACACATTGAAGCCGAACGTCTTCTCACCATGATGGTATCTCGCACTGCCACCTGGTAGAATCTTCCAGATTTACATAAAGTACGCGCACAAGTACAAAGAGTACAATGCTGGTGTAGCAGGAGCGTCCTCTGAAGTACGCATTGCATCACGTTAAGTATAAACCCGGCCTTAGATAAGCCTTTACTTTGTCTCCCAAGCCCACATGTATGACAACATTGAACTTTCACTGGTAATGGGCTGCATGCTGGCCTTTGTACACAGGACTTGGACTTAAACTCGTATATTTGGTGCTGAGAAGCAGCAGCCATCATCGTTATTCCACTCCCTTGTGAGAGTACATTTTTGTTTATTTTCCTCTCTTATCTTTTGCAGTATTTCTCACCCTGGAGAGGTCCTAAGAAGTCTGGTCGTGTCATGAAATGTTGGCAGGACGGCAAGGAGATTCGGACATCTGTGACGTATCGGTAAGGAAATAAAACCTCCTTTAATGAAAAGTGTTTATGGTTGAGGAGTGATAATAAAATAATAGATTTTATTTAGAGAATAATTTTCCCTGTGCTTAGAGTGGTTCATGAATGCGTATCTAAAGGTATCTGTAATGACCTTCGAATGGATTGAATTGTCGTTCCGCGTCAGTGTGAACATCCGCACTTAATGTCTGCCAAAGTTCGCGTGAAGGAATGGACGGACACTTGGTAATGCAGGACTCAACGCAGACTTGTCGAATTGGTTGCCAGGAATGACAACAGGCATCAACTTTTGAAAGTATGCTTGCTATTTTCAAATCTTATATTTGTAGCAGTGAATATCTCATCTCATTTTCTTAACCGTTATTTTTCCTTGTGAGGGTGATAGTGGGCAGCAGGCCAAGCAGGTCAGCCCAGTACTTTACTGTCCCCAGCTACAGATTCCTGCTCTTTCTGGTGTCACACGTGTATGCTTGGGGATCACCCAGATGGTGCTAGTAAGTCGACAAATACCATCCTGGGATGAGAGGGGGCATTGTCGCTAACAGCTTTGGACTTCAAATCCTGAGGTTGTGGGTTTAAATTCTACCACTGACACACACTGAGTGATCCTGAGCGAGTCACTTCATCCGCCTGTGCTCCACCCAATTGTATTTCAAATGGCATGAACCACTTTGGATAAAGGTGTCAGCCATAAATAAATGTAATATAAATGTTTTAAAAATGGGGCCAATATTTGGCTCACTCGTCATGCATCCACCATTGCAAAGTGGCAATTCTATTTAATATTAGTACGTAGGTCTCTATATCATCGCAAGTAGTTGAGAAAGGCCTTGTGTGTGGTCTGCATGGCCTGCCCCGATCCCCACAAGCTGTATCTGTAACTCTGGCACGTGTGCTTCAAGGTCCCCCAGGTCTGCCATTGTCTTCCTTTCAATATCCTGCCGACTACGCCATTGTGATAAACTTGTTGGAGAACAGATGCAAAGATTGGGGAACAAGCCTGCAAAACTCCATTTAACGGGTAATTTTCTAAAGAACATTGGCAGAATTTCTTTGCAGCCTTTGTCAATTTTCGCAAAGCGTTCGACTCGGTTGATTGAGCTGCCCTGTGGGACATCCTGAGGATTCATGTCCGGCCTGTACACTGGTACTGTGAGTGTTGTGCAGAGTGGAGGCAGGACCTCTGCATTTCTCCCAGTTGATTCTGGGGTTCGTAAGGGGTGTGTTCCGCTCCTACTCAATGCTTGTATGGACTGGGTGTTGCGCAGGGTCGTGGGGTCTAGCAGTTATGGGGCATCTGTTGGTGAGGAAAGGTTTGCGGATCTTGACTTTGCCGATGATGCTGTGATCTTCACAGAGTCAATTTAAGCTCTGATCGGGGTGCTCGAGAGACTGAGTGAGGAGTCTGATTGTCTCGGCTTGCGAGTGTCCTGGATTAAAACCAACATCCAGGCCTTTAATGACCTGTTGGGCACAGCCATCAGCAGTGTGTCTGTTTGCGGAGAGAGTGTCGACCTCATCGAGAGGTTTACTTACCTTGGCAGTGACATTCATGTCTCTGGTGACTCTTCCTATGAAGTCAGTAGACAGATTGGGAAAGCATGGGGGGTCATGAGGTCACTGGAAAGGGGTGTGTGGTGCTCCCGATATCTACTGTATGCAAAAGGACAAAGGTCCAAGTCTTCAGAGTCCCGGTGCTTCCTGTCTTGCTATATGGCTGCGAGACATGGATGCTATCCAGTGACCTGAGACAAAGACTGGACTCCTTCATGTGTGTCTCTTCAGAGAATCCTTGGGTACCTTTGGTTTGACTTTGTGTTGCTCACGGAGTCCCGAATGAGGCACATTACCTGCATTGTGAGGGAGCGTCAGTTACGGCACTACAGCCATTTGGCGCGTTTCCCCGAGGGTGCTCCAGCTCGTATTATCCTTATTGTTGGGGACCCGAGTGCCTGGACCAGACCAAGGGGTCACCCATGAAACACCTGGCTGCAGCAGAATAGAGGGTCATTTCCAGAGGGTGGGACTGGACCGCGTGTCTGCCTGGAGGGTTGCAAACCAGGATCCCGAGTTGTTTCGTTGTGTGGTGGGTGCGGCAATGTGCTGTACCAGTGCATACTCCCCAACTTGACTTGACTTTCTAAAGAAAACTGACACCACAGTAACTTATGCATGCAAATATTTGTTTTTTACAACAACTCTTGGCTTCTGAGAACTCTTTTCCTGCTCCGGAAGTCAAAAACTGACCTCCTTGGCTCAGTTGTCAGCCATTAAAGACCCAGGCCTTGCTGACAGTAGCCGTCTTTCCTCCTGAACTGATCAGAGCTGTGGGGAAAACAGAAGATACTGCTAACAACAATGTCTTCTCTCAAACTGGGTTTTTGTAGGCTTATCAGAGGCGTCCAGGTCATCCCCAAGCACACATTCATGACAATGGAGAATTCCCAGACATCCCCTTTCTAGCCAAGAGATATAAACCCTCCAGCGTATCCTGTGTCTGCCACAATGTCTCTGGCCAGTGAGATGTGCCAGGAACAGCTCTAAGGTGAGCAATCTGGGGGTTCCTTTACAACATGCTGGCTGCTCTCGATCTGGAGGTGCAGTGACTTTACTCTGAAGTTCTTCCAAATCGCTCAGCTTCTCACCTTGTCAGAGTGTGAAGCCACCCTGTGAAGTCATTTCTGCCATTTGTATCTCATTCTTTTGGTCATTGATCACCTCTCATGACCTTGGATGATGACAGGGGTGTAGATCAACCAGTATAATGAGAGTTTTGGCCCCCTCTTCACCACCAAGGAATGGTACAGTCCCCTCAAGCAGCCAATGCCTCTCCAATCCACTTGTTGTTTTCATGTTCCCTTTTTCTGTCACCCATGAAAAAATGAAAAATGAAAATGAATGATGTTAATTGAACTTACATTAGATAGATAGATAGATAGATAGATAGATAGATAGATAGATAGATAGATAGATAGATAGATAGATAGATAGATAGATAGATAGATAGATGTGAAAGGCACTATATAATAGATAGATAGATAGATAGATAGATAGATAGATAGATAGATAGATAGATAGATAGATAGATAGATAGATAGATAGATAGATAGATAGATGTGAAAGGCACTATATAATAGATAGATAGATAGATAGATAGATAGATAGATAGATAGATAGATAGATAGATAGATAGATAGATAGATAGATAGATAGATAGATAGATAGATGTGAAAGGCACTATATAATAGATAGATAGATAGATAGATAGATAGATAGATAGATAGATAGATAGATAGATAGATAGATAGATAGATAGATAGATAGATAGATAGATAGATAGATAGATAGATAGATAGATAGATAGATAGATAGATAGATAGATAGATAGATAGATAGATACTTTATTAATCCCAAGGGGAAATTCACATTACTGGAAAGAAAGGTTGTTTTTGAATCAGAGGCCATTCTGTACTATGATGCCCCATTGGTTTGTGTTGGGCGGTAAGAATGGTATAAAGTTGGTCACCTTGCCGTTACCTCTCTCACTCTCACCATCTGGCCATGAAGAGATGACCATGATGAGGACAACTCTATCTTGATGTGGCCTGTGTTAATATTCCAGTCAAAGGCCATGTGGTAGCAAAACAAGCCAGTTTTGATGTCACTACACTGGTTACCTGTGTCATTCAGGATTGACTTTAAAATTCTGCTTATGGTTTATAAAGCCTTAAATAATCTCGCCCCATCTTATATATCAGAATGTCTGACACCTTATTTTCCAAATTGTAACCTCAGATTCTCAAATGAGGGTCTGCTTAGAATTCCAAGAGCAAAACTGAAAAGAAGTGGTGAGGCGGGCGGCCTTCTGCTGTTATGCACCTAAAATCTGGAATAGCCTGCCAGTAGGAATTCGCCAGGCTAATACAGTGGAGCACTTTAAAATACTACTGAAAACACATTACTTTAACATGGCCTTCTCATAACTTCACTGTAATTTAAATCCTGATACTCTGTATATCCAATTCATTATAATAATTATTCATGGTGGCTCTAAAATCTACTTAAAGCACCGTGATGTTCCAACAATGATGGATGGATTAAAAGCCAGAAGTCTGTATGACCATCAGCATCAAGTGACTCCATGAGAACCCTAACTACAAAGAGGACTATTTCATTTATGTTAGGTAGAATGCCCAGAGGGGACTGGGTGGTCTCGTGGCCTGGAACCCCTGCAGATTTTATTTTTTTCTCCAGCCTTCTGGAGGTTTTTTTTGTTTTTTCTGTCCACCTTGGCCATCGAACCTTACTCTTATTCTAATGTTAACTAATGTTGTCTTATTTTAATTTCTTATTTTGTCTGTTATTTTTCTTTTCTTCATTATGTAAAGCACTTTGAGCTACTTTTTGTATGAAAATGTGCTATATAAATAAATGTTGTTGTTGTTGAAGAGAAGCTGAGAGCCACCTGTGGACACAAGATGCACTCCTACTTAGGATGTAATGGTGTGGCTTGCCAATATTCATATAGCATTCTGCTTCCTTAATATTTTTAGGCATTTTTGTCAATAATACATAACTAAAACTGTAACATAACTCCTGCCCGTTTCTTTACTGTGTCTAATGCCCTGAGATTACAGATATAGATGGGAAGTGGGGAGGAAGTGCTAAAGTACCTGACCAGAGAGTGCCAAGTGTAAGGTTATTTAAGATATTTTATTAATGTCTACACAATAAAGAGTATAAAGGGGAAAATAAGTCACCGTAAGACCCTACAAGACAAAACAACATGTCTGCTACAGTTTTATATATAGAGTGGTCCAGATCTAATTGTGCAACTTTTAATGCAATGCAGGAAAACAATGCATAATATCGCAATATCTTGCAATAAGGGCGGCACGGTGGCGCAGTGGGTAGTGCTGCTGCCTCGCAGTTAGGAGACCTGGGTTCGCTTCCCGAGTCCTCCCTGCGTGGAGTCTGCATGTTCTCCCTGTGTCTGCATGGGTTTCCTCCGGGCGCTCCAGTTTCCTCCCACAGTCCAAAGACATGCAGGTTAGGTGGATTGTCGATTCTAAATTGGCCCTAGTGTGTGCTTGGTGTGTTTGTGTGTGTCCTGCGGTTGGTTGTCACCCTGATTGGTTCCTGCCTTGTGCCCTGTGTTGGCTGGGATTGGCTCAAGCAGACCCCCATGACCCTGTGTTCGGATTCAGCGGGTTGGATAATGGATGGATGGATCTTGCAATAAATGAATTCATGGCAGGTGCTGCCATCTATCAGCAACAAAAATAATTTTTTGTGAATTCTCTATGTAATAAAATATTAATCAATGACTTTGTTAAATGGTGCGACTCAAACCACCTACACCTGAACACCAGCAAAACCAAAGAGCTGGTGGTGGATTTTAGGAGGCCCAGACCCCTCATAGACCCCGTGATCATCAGAGGTGACTGTGTGCAGAGGGTGCAGACCTATAAATATCTGGGAGTGCAGCTGGATGATAAATTAGACTGGACTGCCAATACTGATGCGCTGTGCAAGAAAGGACAGAGCCGGTTATACTACCTTAGAAGGCTGGTGTCCTTCAACATCTGCAATAAGATGCTGCAGATGTTCTATCAAACAGTTGTGGCGAGCGCCCTCTTCTACGCAGTGGTGTGCTGGGGAGGCAGCATTAAGAGGAAAGACGCCTCACGTCTGGACAAACTGGTGAGGAAGGCAGGCTCTATTGTTGGCATGGAGCTGGACAGTTTAACATCTGTGGCAGAGTGAAGGGCGCTCAGCAGGCTCCTATCAATTATGGAGAATCCACTGCATCCACTAAATAGTATCATCTCCAGACAGAGGAGCATCTTCAGCGACAGACTGCTGTCACTGTCCTGCTCCACTGACAGATTGAGGAGATCGTTCCTCCCCCACACTATGCGACTCTTTAATTCCACCTGGGGGGGTAAACGTTAACATTTAACATTATACATAGTTATTGTCTGTTTTTCACCTGCATTATTATCATTCTTTAATTTAATATTATTTATTGTATCATTATGCTGCTGCTGAAGAATGTGAATTTCCCATTGGGATTAATAAAGTATCTATCTATCTATCTATCTATCTATCTATCTATCTATCTATCTATCTATCTATCTATCTATCTATCTATCTATCTATCTATCTATCTATCTATCTAAACTTAATAAGTTATACCGTAATGAAAAATTGCATAATTAGATCTGGACCACCCTGTATATTATACACTTGCTGCGTGTGCTCTTAAGGATAAAAACAACCCAAAGACACCCTAGTAGCTTTACTATATTGGTGAATTTGCAGAGGTGCCAGCTAAATGGGCCGGGACAGTCGTATCTTGTCCAAAACTGATGTGTAGTCGAGTGCAGGTATGGCACAAATCGAATGAGACAGCCTGGAACCAGTCTCAGGCAAGCGTATGATTATCTTGTTGTGTGAACGTACACCATGCATGAACCACACAGCTGAGTTTGTATGCTTGGGATGAATGAGAAGTGAGGTGCATGCAAGCGCCATCTCACTAAGTGCAAGTCACACGGGTATAAGCTTCGACAACAGAATTCACACCGACTCCCTCGGTTGTGGTTGAGCGTGAGCAGAGCGGACTGCTCCATACACACACACACAGGTCTTTCATAGTGAGAACTGAAGTGCATGCATATGCCATCACACCAAGTGCAAGTCACATGGGTATAAGCTTGTACCCGTGGCTGTGGTTGAGTGTGAGTAGAGCAGACTACCCCATACACACACACTCACACACACTCACACGCACACACAGGTCTTTTGTATATTTATCCACACTTTGAGCCCGTTGCTAGTAAAGAGTTCTAGATAGGAATAAACTGATCTAAAGTTAATGTGCGACAGATGCCCTGTCACGTGTTTTACATGATTCTCTGATTATTTTTCATTTTTTACACATTGAAGCAAATGTTTGTGTAGATTTGGTTTTGCATTTAATTTTTTCTGTGAGAGTATTTAACTTTAATTAAAAGCTGAATCTTGCTGCACCCTGTGATCTGATACCTAAGACTGGGGCACAGAGCCTCTTTCATTTACCTTTATATTTGCGTGTGTTTGCTTAGCAGACGCTTTTGTAAAAAAAGCGACTTACAAAAGAGGTCAACAAAATTGAGTAAACATCAGTCTGAGGAGACGGTGTTGGAACAAATGTAACAAGACAAGGTGAAACATTTGAAAAATAAATTGAGACGCCAGCAATAGGCAAGAAATGTGTGGCTGTCCTGAGAAATACGGGATGTCTGGTAACCTTACATACTACGTATGTGTGAAGACAAACCTAAACATGCCATCAGGCACATTATATGGAACGTCGCTTCTGCCAACTTAAAGCCATTACCTGGGAAACGCCTTATACTGGTTGAGTACATTCACATGTCTGGTGATTTTTAATTTTTTTTTACATTTATTTGCTTAGCAAACACAAGATTCAAAGTGACTTACAAAAGAGGTCAACATAATTGAGTAAACTTCAGTTTGGCAGACTGTTTAGTAACACATTTCTTCTTCTTCTTATCTTTCGGCTCCTCCCGTTAGGGGTCGCCACAGCAGATCATCTTCTTCCATATCTTTCTGTCCTCGTCATCTTGCTCTGTTACACCCATCACCTGCATGTCCTCTCTCACCACATCCATAAAGCTTCTCTTAGGCCTTCCTCTTGCCTGGCAGCTCTATCCTTAGCATCCTTCTCCCAATATACCCAGCTTATGTCCAAACCAATGCAATCTCACCTCTCTGACTTTGTCTCCAAACCTTCTAACCTGAGCTGACCCTCTAATGTCCAGCCACTCGAGTCCCCAACAATGAGGATCTTACAAGCTGGATCACCCTCTAGGAAACGCGCCACATGGCCGTAGTGCCGTAACTGACGCTCCCTCACAATGAAGGTAATGTGCCTCATTAGGGACTCCATGAGCAACACAAAGTCAAACCAGCAGTACCCAAGGATTTTTCAGAGAGACACAGTGCCAAAGGAGTCCAGTCTTCATCTCAGGTCACTGGATAGCATCCACAGCATGTCTCACAACCATATAGCAACAATACAGCCCAATAATACCAAGAGCCCCTCTCTTTGCTCCTTCCGTTTTTTTCCTCCACTCCTCCCAGGGGATTGTGTTGTCCCGCTCCTCTCCCGACTCCGACTCCCTGAGCTGAGTGGAGAGCTCTTGGGGAATACTTGCGGGGCTTAATCAGTTGCCTCCAGGAAGCACTTCCAGGTCAAGCAAGACTACAGTTATGGCAGCAGACTCTGGACAAACCAGCATATTAATTCTGTTAGACCTCAGTACAGCATTTAACACTCAGGTCAGACATGACATCCTACTGTCCAGAATGGAGAACATGCTGGGTATCTCTGGCACTGCCCTCCAGTGGTTCAAGTCCTATCTGACTGATAGGCAAGAGTTTGTTAGTCTTGGCAACAGCAGATCCAGCTCAGCGCCAGTCACACAAGGAGTTCCTCAGGGTTCTGTGCTCGGTCCTCTTCTCTTCTGTATTTACATGCTTCCCCTTGGCCATATGATACGTAGCTATAGACTGGGTTATCATTTTTATGCAGATGACACTCAACTTTATTTCAATGTTAAAAGTGGAACTTCATCAGAGCTTTCTCAGCTCACAACCTGCCTCAGTGAAATTAATACCTGGATGGAGCAGAACTGTTTAAAATTAAATAGCAACAAATCTGAACTCCTGCAAATTGGCACTAAAGTGCAACTTAATAAAATGAGCTCCTTCCCAGTCCATCTTGGCGGTGATCTCATCAGACCTGCCTCTACTGCAAAGAATCTTGGTGTCATTTTTGATTCCTCCCTCTCTTATTCCGCCCACATAAACCACATTAAGAAACTTTCTTACTTTCACCTCCGTAACATATCCCGTGTTCGCTCCTTCCTTTCCTTCTCCAACGCTGAGAAACTTGTCCATGCTTTTATCACATCCCGCATTGATTATTGTAATTCCCTACTGGCAGGTGCCCCTTCTAATCTTATATCACAGCTCCAGCTTATTCAAAACTTGGCTGCAAGAGATTCCTGACACGGACCAGCAGCAGCGAGCACATCACACCCATCCTGCTCCGTCTCCACTGGCTCCCTGTGTCTTACAGAATCGAATATAAAATCCTACTAATAACCTACAAAGCCTTAAATGACCTTGCTCCAAACTACATCAGTGACCTTCTCCATCACTATGTGCCTGTCTGCCCACTAAAGTCCTCTGATTCTGGTAATCTTGTTGTACCCCACACTAATCTACACTCCATGGGTGACAGCAGGGCCTTCAGCTGTATAGCGCCCAGACTCTGGAATGACCTACCGAAATTAATTAGATCAGCCGACTCCATGAATTCTTTTAAAAAACAACTCCAAACTCATCTGTTCAGGAAGGCTTTTAGCTCTGCTTGACTTTATTACCCCTCTTTCAGTTTACCTCTCTGTCCAGATGCTCATATAACCTCTCTGTGTGTGTGTGAGACCATCAATTAGGTTGTCTGTTAGGCTTTTTCTCTGAATTTACTGTCGTAATCTTCTTTATTTATTTATCTGGTGTGGTGGGTGGCCGGCAAAATATTCCGGCCCTCACACCCAGGCTGCCAGGTGGAGCTCTCTCAACGGCGTGGATGTTCCCCGAATTCCAGCAGGGCCTCATGGACTTTGTAGTTTATATGCACAGCCCTGCTGGATACCATGGGGACCACCAGGAATCGCTGTGGGGAGGCTGCCGGACTCTTATAACCCGGAGGTGCGTCATGATCACATGACAAGAGGAAACGACGTGCTTCCGGGTTGAAGAAAGGAGCTTTTTATCTGACCCGGAAGTGTTCATGATCACATGGATAGAAGGGAGAACCACTTCCGGGTCATGGACTATATAAAGGACTCTGGGAAACCAGTACACTGAGCTGAGCTGGGAGGAAGGGTGGCGAAGTGTCTGGGAGTGTGGAGGATTGATTATTGATTATTGTGGTTTGTGTATTGATTTATGAGTATTGTGGAGTGGAGGGTGCTTTGTGCACTGTATTGTTCAAATAAAAATAATATTTGGACTTTTACCTGGTGTCTGGAGTCGAGTCAGAGGGTTCAAGAGGACGACAAGGGCCTCAAACTGCGACACTGGTTTGTACAATGCTATATAATGTATACCCTGCCGTTCTTTCTTAAACTCTGTAAAGTGCCTTGAGCATGGGAAAGGCGCTATGTAATTGCAATATATTATTATTATTACGGTGGTCCTTTTAACATTGCTATCCGACAGCACCCCCCTGGCAAGCCCCAACAGAACTTGACAAGGCAGACCCATGGGACCACAACTCCCATGCTGCCCTACAGTCATCCATAATGGGGCTTGCCAGATGGGATGCTGCTACCTGGTGTTAAGGGAGACGCTCCACTCATAGTAGGAAGTCCATCCTGGGTGTTGCTCAATGGTTATTAGAATGCCAGCCCCACCATAGCCGCTGTAACATCCTTCCACCTCCACGTCCTGGCACAGAAATGAGATGCTGTTATTCCCTCTCTGACCTTCCATTAACAAGGTCTCCTGTCCAGATAAGGGAGTAGGGTCCACACTGGTTGGTACGCCGGGTTGTCTCTCACGCACTTTAGAGATAGATCTAAAATTATCAATGACAGATGGGTCTCCCTCTATCCCAATGAAATGAGAAATTCTAGAAATTTCTACCCTTGCAGCTTTCATGTTGTTTTCTAATTTCTCTCTGGAT
The DNA here is from genome assembly GCF_900747795.2 of Erpetoichthys calabaricus. Classification (NCBI taxonomy): domain Eukaryota; kingdom Metazoa; phylum Chordata; class Cladistia; order Polypteriformes; family Polypteridae; genus Erpetoichthys; species Erpetoichthys calabaricus. Next base: position 14,970,677 of record NC_041395.2, on the reverse strand, counting down.
GTTAACATTCCAAAAGACTTTGTTCTGTTGCTGATGTGTTGTCTCATATTCCCAGTACAAGCTAAAATACGTTTACGTGTGTGGAAATATAGCAAAAAAATTTCCATATTCCCATATGTTTGCATAACAAATTAAAGCATAAATCACAGTGATGTAGTAATTGCTGCTTACGTTTGATGCAGATTACTGCGTCTGAGACTCCCAATGTGCTTTGGGAAGGAACGTGGGTGTGGCATTATGCAAATGAAGGGGTTGGGCAAGTGAGGGGAGTCCACTGAATTCTCTGTGGCACAGAACGCAGGAAGGTTGCTGCTTCACAATTTGTTTTGAGAAGAGACAGAGATGGGCATATTGTAAATTACAGAGGGCACAACTGTAGGCATAGAAAGGGGTGTTGTAGGGCACAACACCTGCAGTGTGTGACTGGTAATGATACAAGGATGATTAAAAATTGTGCTCCTTGAGTTCTGAAACCCTTGATCAGTGTATAAATCCAGTCAGAAAATCTCATAAAACATTAACAAAAATACAGATCACAATGAAAGTGTGTTGGCATGGCAGAAGTTTGCACTAACAGGATGTCCTCTGCCACACTCACAGCTCTGCTGGCCTTTTAATAACTTGAATTGAGAATTTCTTTTGCCATCAGGATGTTATCAGATGTGTGAAAGAAGAAACTATACAGTATAGCCAGTAGGGGGAGCCACTGAGCCCCAAACGCCAGATATCTTCCAAGAATGAACAAAGAGAAAAGGAGCAAGACTTTAAATAAAGTAAACGCTCTCTCGATATGTCCACACTGTTCCACCGACTGCCTCCTGACTCTGACTCCCTGAGCTGTAGGGCTTCTTTTAAGTTATTCCCAGTAACGCTTCTGGTGTCACAGCATTGGTCATCCAGATTAATCCCAGGTTGTGTGGAATCCATGGTGGTCCTTCTCTGGCAGCACATAAGTACCCTGACAGGGATGTGTTTCCATACTTCAATTCCCATGCCAACCTGCAGGTGCCCTAACTGGGACTGGCCAAGAGGAACACTGCCACCTGCTGTGCAGGAGATTAATAAACCGCTCTCACCATCCACCTACATCCAGTCCATTCAATTATTCTTTGCTCCAAACTGGGATGAAGATTACAAGGCTATGTCTCCACTCAAGCCGTCCTTCCATTATGGTCTCCTGGCTGAGAAAGAAATCATCTTCCATCTTGGCTGGGATGCCTGTCCTTCCTACCTTGGCAATTTACAGTGGTGTATGAAGGTTAGGGGTGCAGGACAACCAGAAATCTGAAAATACGTTTGGACCCCCCCCCCCCCCTCAAAACCCACTGCCTAATATTGAACTGTTGATCACAAGCCTTAGTAATAACATACAGTCAATTATTTATAATGTACAGTTATCTGCGGTGCTTTTGATCACTCTGATGAGGTTCATCTTTGTCTCGTCTGTCCACAAGACCTTTTCCCAGAATTCTGCAGGCTCTTTTATCACAAACTGTAATCTGGCCATCCTGTTTTTGTTGTTTGCATCTTGCAGTGTGGCCTCCATCTTACAGTGTGTCCTCTGTGTTTCTGTTCATGAAGTCTTCTGCTATACTCGTCCCCCTGAACACTATTTCTGATCTGTCAGACAGGTGTTTGGGTTTTTTTCTTGACCATAGTGAGGATTCTTCTGTCATCAGCAGTGGAGGTCTTCCTTGGCCTACCAGTCCATTTGTGATTACTGAGCTCACCAGTGTGTTTTCTTCTTCATGATATTCCAGTCAGTTGATTTCAGTCATCCTAAGGTGTCACTGATGTCTCCGATGGTTTTATTTTTGCTTTTTAGCCTAACGATGGCTTCTTTGACTTTCACTGGCACAGCACTTGTCCTCATGTTGAACAATGGCAACTACAGACTCCAAAGGGTAGAAGCAAACCGAGATATCTTATGAAGCCTTGAAGTCCACCTGAGGAATCACAAACACCTGGGACACCAACCGTCCCAAACATTATGGAGCCTTGAAAGGGCAGAATATGACTTAAAGCAGTGAGGGATATGCAACAAAGTCCTGAATATGACAATGGCTTTAACAGACCTGCCATTGCTGTGCCCTAAACCAGAGTTTCTCAACCTTTAAGTATTTGCGACCCGAGTTTTCATAACAGTTTTAATCGCGCCCCCCCTAACGTTTTTTTTGGAAGGAGCCCACTAATACCAATTTGTTCTTTTTTAATTAATGATATATCATAGATGCATATTTTATTATACCTACTTAACTTTTATCGACATTTATCTAACTCTATATTTACTTTTCTAGTATCAGAATGTAGTTTAAGTTCATTTGTTTTGGTTTCAATAGATGTGTTTTTCATACTTTCGATTCTTGTTTTCTTTTTTTCACATCTTCGCGCCCCCCTTTTGTTACTTCGTGCCCCCCTAGGGGGGTTTGCCCCACAGTTTGAGAACCACTGCCCTAAACATTATAGTGCCCTGAAATGGAAGGACCATGTAGAAAACGTGTTGTGTGACCAAAATGTGGGCAAATCCCTTTAAATGAAAGTCTGCAATGTGCACTTCAATCATAATGTCTGAATTGTTTGATTTGTAACTTTAAATTGTGGAGCAGAGTGGCAAATCAATCAAAAATGTGTCTTTGTCCCAGACATTATGGTGGGCACTGCAAATATTACACCAAATTAAGCGATGTGTAATCCGTGTACCGTATCCTGTACTGTACTGGGGTGGTAACATACTGAGTGTTTGTGCGCTCTTGGTGTAGCTGAAGCTTTGGTTCTTTACGTCAGCATTTCTCAACTATTAAGTATTTGCGACCCGAGTTTTCATAACAGTTTTAATCGCGCCCCCCTAACGTTTTTTTTTGAAAGGAGCCCACTAATACCAATTTGTTCTTTTTTAATTAATGATATATCATAGATGCATATTTTATTATACCTACTTAACTTTTATCGTCATTTATCTAACTTTATATTCATTTTTCTAGTATCAGAATGTAGTTTAAGTTAATTTGTTTTGGTTTCAATAGATGTTTTTTTCATATTTTCGATTCTTGTTTTCTTTTTTTCACATCTTCGTGCTCCCCCTTTTTGTTACTTCGCTCCCCCCTAGGGGGGCTCACCCCACAGATTGAGAACCACTGCTTTACGTGATGTTAAACTTTCTAACATTCATTAGAACAACTGTGACCAGAACGGACCACGTGGACCAGATTTTTTTTCTTTTTTTCTTTTTCTGATTTACGGTACCTTACTGTCGACCTGTTAAAAGGAATACGCCACCCGAAAATGATATTTTTTTTAAAGTTAGTTTGTGTTTTGTAATAAATTTTGAATCTCATGGTTTTATAAAGAAAGCACATCCTGAATATTCAAATTTAATGGCATCCGGCAGTGACTAATCGTGGACAATAGCAAACAATGTGAAAAACGTCCATGGAGAAAAGAAAAAATAAATTGTCTCACGTATCTCGTGTTGTGTAATCCATATCATTCCATCTATCCTCTTCCGCTTATCCGAGGTCGGGTCGCGGGGGCAGCAGCTTGAGCAGAGATGCCCAGACTTCCCTCTCCCTAGCCACTTCTTCTAGCTCTTCCGGGAGAATCCCGAGGCGTTCCCAGGCCAGCCGGGAGACATAATCCCTCCAGCGTGTCCTGGGTCTTCCCCGGGGCCTCCTCCCGGTTGGACGTGCCCGGAACACCTCACCAGGGAGGCGTCCAGGAGGCATCCTTATCAGATGCCCGAGCCACCTCATCTGACTCCTCTCGATGCGGAGGAGCAGCGGCTCTACTCTGAGACCCTCCCAGATGACTGAGCTTCTCACCCTATCTTTAAGGGAGAGCCCAGACACCTTGCGGAGGAAACTCATTTCAGCCGCTTGTATTCGCGATCTCATTCTTTCGGTTACTACCCATAGCTCATGACCATAGGTGAGGGTAGGAACTTAGATCGACTGGTAAATTGAGAGCTTTGCCTTATGGCTCAGCTCCTTTTTCACCACGACAGACCGATGCAGAGCCTGCATCACTGCGGACGCCGCACCGATCCGCCTGTCGACCTCACGCTCCATTCTTCCTTCACTCGTGAACAAGACCCCGAGATACTTGAACTCCTCCACTTGGGGCAGGATCTTGCCACCAATCCTGAGAGGGCACTCCACCCTTTTCCGACTAAGGACCATGGTCTCGGATTTGGAGGTGCTGATTCCCATCCCAACCGCTTCACACTCAGCTGTGAACTGATCCAGAGAGAGCTGAAGATCACGGCCTGATGAAGCAAAACAGGACAACATCATCTGCAAAAAGCAGTGACCCAATCCTGAGTCCACCAAACCGGACCCCCTCAACACTCTGGCTGCGCCTAGAAATTCTGTCCATAAAAGTTATGAACAGAATCGGTGACAAAGGGCAGCCCTGGAGTCCGACTCTCACTGAAAACGGGTTCAACTTACTGCCAGCAATGCGGACCAAGCTCTGACAACGATCGTACAGGGACCGAACAGCCCTTATCAGGGGGTGTGGTACCCCATACTCTCGGAGTACCCCCCCACAGGATTCCCCGAGGGACACGGTTGAACGCCTTTTCCAAGTCCACAAAACACATGTAGACTGGTTGGGCGAACTCCCATGCACCCTCCAGGACTCTGCTAAGGATGTAGAGCTGGTCCACTGTTCCGCGACCAGGACGAAAACCACACTGTTCCTCCTGAATCTGAGGTTCAACTATCTGATGGACCCTCCTCTCCAGAACCTTAATCCATATCTTTGATATTTATTCGTATCGTCAAAACGTTCCTATAACCAGAATATAAGTTTAATGTCACTGTGCTCTGTGCAAATATTTTAATCTGCTTCTTCTCACATGTACGGCTAAGGCTAGATTTAGCACACAGGGGATCATCATTTAGAAGTGCTAGGCAAGTATTAGAAGACGAGAAAGGGACAACTGCGAAACTGGGCATTGTGCTATTTCTGTGTGTCAGTATGAAATTGAATCCTCTCTTTGCCTTGTTTGGAATGGCATGATTTACCTACGTAAGGGCCTGCACATGGAGAAAGAGTATAAAGTCTTGGAACATTGCCTAACACATGGGGAAGCCTACGGACGGATGGGAGATAACGTCATCCGATCCTGAAAATCCTTCCAGCGCAGCGTAGAAAATGGCAGACTGTACACATCGAGATCCCACTTCGGTAATTGTCTTGTCATTGGCTTCGTTTGTCTGTAATGCCGTGTAAATCGTCATTAAAGAAAGCTAAGTTATTTTCTCTTATGTAATTTCTTACCGCCGTATCACTATGAGAGAGACATCACCTTTTAATATTATATCAATATAGTTTCGGGTTACTTAAAATGCCGCGATTACAAAAGTACTTATTCCAACCAGGGAGCTAGCGCTCCCTATAGGAAAACAGTCCCAAATGCTAAAATATCACTTGTGCTGTACAATGGCTGACCCTCACTCTGATCCCCAAAGATCATATGAAAAGAGAATTTCCCCTCGGGATTAATAAATCCTCATCATTAAAAGTTACTTGCTTGAAAATCAGTGTTCCTCATAAACAGGGAAGCTGTCATTCCCATAATGCTATGAGCAGGAAGGTGACCCTCAGATGCGCAGGCATGACGCGGGTTTGAAAATGGATGGACGCTTGATATGCATCTGTGTATTACACTTGGCATTTCAGTCAGCAATTTTATAACCGTGAAATAGTTGGAGTAAATTACTACAAGCTGTGGAGACTGGCCCGGACACAGACAGGCGGACACCAAAGGTTCAAGCACCACCACTTGTTTATTGTACATTTCCATATTACAAGTGCACACACACACAACCCGGTGCCCCTGCACCAATCACCAAAATGCCTTTTCCTTTCCTGACCGCCTCCACTCCTCTCCTCCGAGCTCTGTCCTTCTTCCACCCAACTCCAGCCATCGAATGGAGGAAGGTGGCCCCTTTTATCCTCACCCGGATGTGCTCCAGGTGCCTCCCAATGAGCTTCTGGTGGCAGTCCCTAGTGTGGCGGAAGTGCCGGCCATGCACCCGGAAGCACTCTGGGTGTCCCTGGTCTTCATCCCCCCAGCACTTCCGGGTGTGGTGGAAGTGCTGAGGGCCAGGGCTCCTCAGGCATCTGGGCGGTGACCACGGGCCCCTATAGGGTTGAGCTTCCATGCTCCTTTCCGGTGGTCCCCATAGCCACCTGGGTGGTCGCCCCCTCGTGGTCCGGAGGAGGCGTAATCCCTCCTTCAGTTCTTCCAGGCGTCCCGGCTGGGTACCGGCCCCCCAGCCGCTCGCCACAAAGCGAAAAGCTGCTTCACCTTATTCCCAAAGTTTGCCACTGCACTTTATTCCTGCGGCTTCACAAATTTTATAAGGAAAAACAGAGCTTGCTTTTTCCTGAGAATTTTATTGAAATAATTGACAGAAAGAAGTTTAAAAATAAAAACTGACAATGACATTGTCAGTAATAAAACAGGCAAAGCTAATGGCAGTTAGTCTATCAATTAGATATGTAATTAAAGTCAAAATTTTAATTACGAGATTAATTGTAATACATATTTTTACAATAATTTGACAAGCCTAATGCTAGAGCACTGAGTCACAAGCCCTGGGAAGCGTGCGTCTCTGCAATTATCTCAATATGGTGGAGACCAAAAGAGTTCTCTATGACTTTCTACCCACCGAGACACAAAGTTTGAACATCTCCATTTTGTTGTTTGTTTCCCATTGCTGGCTGACTGATTCTTACTACAAGCAGCAGGTCGTTTGCGCTGTTGCTTTTACACTTCCATGGACTGGGGTTCAAATCCAGGCTTGGTCTACATCCATTGCTCTTTCGAGCCCTCGGTAAGAACCAAATTACTGTAGCCCGTCTACTCTAACTGTGTGTAGAAAGGGGCCCTGAGTTCTTTACTCCAATGCCTAATTTATTATGATTCTAATGACTTTAATATTTTGAGTCTTGGGTCCCTATGAACAAAACATTATTAATTAATTCTAGCAATCCACTGGTCAGGTAATAACAGATAAATAAAAGTAGAAGAAGTTACCCATTAACATTTGTTCCCAAACCAATAGTTTATACTACACAAACTTAATTAACACCAAGAAACTGGGTTATAAAACAATGATAAACTCCCCATTTAATTGTAAACCTAACAAAACACAATTAACAAACTGGAAATAATCAGGAACTATATTACACTATTAATAATAAAATAAAAACACATTCAGTCTTGTCACTCGTATTGAAACAAAACGTTGCAGGCCTGATTCGATGCTTGTGAGCGTTGCGACCAAAAACTTAGCGATCATTTCACTCCACCAGGAGCAACAAATAAAATGAAAGAGGTACCTTACTTGGCAAATGGTGGTATCAGTCCAACAAATCCTTTTGACCCCTCTGCCTCTGTCCGTGAGCAGAGAACCGCTGCTGAGCGAATCCAAAAGTGTCTCCAAATAAGCGAACATCCACCAGAAGCGCGTTGAGCTGAGTTAGTCGCTGCCTCTTTTGGTTCACGCAGCTACTTCCCCTCGCTGAGTTAACGAGTGGTTCTTCGCCGGATAGACACTGCGAAATTTCTAATCGAAATTCTCCATCTATCTCAGTAGTTCGTCCATCCATCCATCCATTTTCCAACCCGCTGAATCCGAACACTGGGTCACGGGGGTCTGCTGGAGCCAATCCCAGTCAACACAGGGCACAAGGCAGGAACCAATCCCGGGCAGGGTGCCAACCCACCGCAGTCAGTAGTTTGTATTCCGGTAAATGATAGATAGATAGATAGATAGATAGATAGATAGATAGATAGATAGATAGATAGATAGACAGACAGACAGACAGACAGACAGACAGACAGACAGATAGATAGATAGATAGATAGATAGATAGATAGATAGATAGATAGATAGATAGATAGATAGATAGATAGATAGATAGATACTTTATTAATACCAATGGGAAATTGATCTTGCTGATAATTTGTCTCCCAAACTTTCTGCTACACCACCTCGGCGTCACGCTCTCTTTTTTTCTTTTCTCCCGTTCTCTCCCACAGTCAGCCCTTCCACCCCCTTCCATTTTCTCTACCTCATCCGGTAATCAAAATAAAATTTTGCATAACCACGTAAACGAACTGCTACACTAAAATTAATAGTTTAAAACACATTTACATTTTTACATCAATATTTTATTTACATCAATCAGTTACTTAAGCACATTTCTACCTGGGCTACACTAGAATGAGATGCCAGTTCAAAGCAAAGCACAAGCACACACCTTATGTGTGACCAGTTTAGTGTGGCCAGTGTAACCACAGAGGGGCGCCAGAGAGCCTCAAACCACAGACGCAGTAAAGCAACAACAACAACAGCAACAACAACATTTATTTATATAGCACATTTTCATACAAAATTTAGCTCAAAGTGCTTTACATAATGAAGAAAAGAAAAATAAAAGACAAAATAAGAAATTAAAATAAGACAACATTAGTTAACATAGAAAAGGAGTAAGGTCCGATGGCCAGGGTGGACAGAAAAAACAAAAAAAAACAAAACTCCAGAAAGCTGGAGAAAAAAATAAAATCTGTAGGGGTTCCAGGCCATGAGACCACCCAGGCCCCTCTGGGCATTCTACCTAACATAAATGAAATAGCACCACACGTCGGTGAGGTAAAACAAAGGGTTTTTAATCTGTAGTACCATGTGGATGTGGGAGAATGTGCAAACATTACAGAAAGTCCCGGGAGGTGAGAGGATGTATCAATGAATGCTGTGCCACTGCAATGGGACAAAAGGAATTTGGAAGTGGCCCTATAACATATTCACTGTCACCAGTAAATCAGTCAGATCTTGACTTGATGTTATTGAGGACAATCTAGAAGAAAAGGGTGGGCTGAACGCCCTGTTCTCATCACAGTTCTTCTAATGTGTCAATTTCCCCTTGGGATTAATAAAGTATCTATCTATCTATCTATCTATCTATCTATCTATCTATCTATCTATCTATCTATCTATCTATCTATCTATCTATCTATCTATCTATCTATCTATCTATCTATCTATCTATCTATCTATCTATCTATCTATCTATCTATCTATCTATCTAATGTTCTCACCAATGTTAGAAAGTTTTACTTCATATAAAGAACCATAGACACACAGAATAAATGACCAAGTAGCGGGGTGTAAAATAGACTTTCAGGTCTCGACTTGATGTTATTTTGGACAATCTAGTTGAACAGCTGCGGTGGGTTGGCACTCTGCCCAGGATTGGTTCCCTGCCTTGTGCCCTGTGTTGGCTGGGATTGGCTCCAGCAGACCCCCGTGACCCTGTGTTCGGATTCAGCGGGTTGGAAAATGGATGGATGGATAGTTGAACAGAATGGACGAGCTTGCTGGGCTGAATGGCCTGTCTGCCATACAATTTTTTTTATCATTCCCATCAGAGTTACAAAGTTTTACTTGATATAAAGAACCATAGATAGATGGATTAGGATTAGGACCTTAGGGACCTTCAGATGTCAATGTGATGTTATTTTGGACAATGTAAGTGAATAAGGTGACCAGTCTGAATGATCTGTTCTGGTCACAGTTGCTCTAATGTTCTCACCAATGTTAGAAAGTTTTACTTCATGTAAGGAACCATAGACACACGGAATAAATGACCAAGTAGTGGAGTGTAGAATAAACGTTCAGGTCTCAACTTGATCTTATTTTGGACAATCTAGATGAACAGAATGGATGAGCTTGCTGGGCTAAATGGCCTGTCCTCATCACAATTATTCTAAAGTCCTCACCGGTGTTAGAGGGTTTTTCCTCAAACAAGGAACCACAGGCACATGTAATAAGTGGCCAAGTAGTGTGTTGCAGAGTTAGACATTCGGTTCCTTCACATCTTGGCTTAATTTTTATTATGGGTAAAGCAGATGAGGACAAACATGCTTGAGGGTCTGAATGGTCTGTTCTGGTCTCAATTGTTCTAATGTTCTTATTCATGTTAGGAAGTTTTTCTTCATACAAAGAACCATTGAAATGTGGAATATATAACCAAATACTATGTTGCAGAGTAGCACCTTGGGGACCTTCAGATATCGACTTGAAGTTGTTTTGGACAATGTAGATGAATAGGATGAACACGCTTGCTGTTCTGGTCACAGTTGCTCTAATGTTCTCACCAATGTTAGAAAGTTTTACTTCATGTAAGGAACCATAGACACACGGAATAAATGACCAAGTAGTGGAGTGTAGAATAAACGTTCAGGTCTCAACTTGATCTTATTTTGGACAATCTAGATGAACAGAATGGACGAACTTGCTGGGCTAAATGGCCTGTCCTTGTCACAATTATCCTAATGCCCTCACCAGTGTTAGAAGGTTTGTCCTCATGCAAGGAACCCTAGACACATGTAATAAGTGGCTAAGTAGTGTGTTGCAGAGTTAGACTTTTGGGTCCTTCAGATTTGGGCTTAATTTTTATTATGGATAATGTAGATGAGGGCAGATGAGCTTGTTGAGCTGAATGGACTGTTCTTGTCTCAACTGTTCTAATGTTCTTATCAATATTAGGAGGTTTTTCTTCAAACAAAGAACTATTGAAATGTGGAATAAATGACCAAATACTGTGGTGCAGAGTAGCACCTTGGGGACCTTCAGATATCAACTTGATGTTATTTTGGACAGTGTAGATGAATAGGATGACCAAGCCTGCTGGTCTGAATGGTCTGTTCTGGTCACATTTTTTTCTGATGTTTTCACCAGTGTTAAAAAGTGTTTCATCATGTAAACAACCAAAGGCACGTGGAATAAATGACCAAATACTGTGGTGTAGGGTTGATTTTACAAGCCTTCAGGTCTCAACTTTGTGTTATCTCGATGAAGAGGATGGACAAGCTTTTTGGGCTAAATGGCTTGTCTTCGATACAATTTTTTTAACATTCTCACCAGTGTTAGAAGATATTTCTTCATGCAAAGGACCATAGACACATGCAAAGTAGGATCTTAGGGACCTTCAGATGTTAACTTGAACTTATTTTGGACAATGTAGATGAACAAGCTTGCTGGTCTGAATGGTCTGCTCTTGTCACAATTGTTCCCAACAAATGGTTGAAAGTTTTTCTTTACATAAAGAACCACAGACTGATGAACTAAATTTCCAGTTAGCGTGGTGGATGGTGGAACATTAGGGACCTTCAGGTCTCGACTTAATGCTGTTTTGGCCTAGGATGGATGAACTTGCTTGGTTGAATGGCCTGTTATTGTCCCAATTTTTCTAATGATCAAATGTTCTCAAATCTCCAGTCAGCCTAATCTGCTTGTCCTTAGGATATGGGAAGAAACTGGAGTGGCATATGGACAATGAACAGCTATCAGGATCCTGGGACTCTTTGTGAAGTATTAACATGTAATTTTCCGGCTCTAGTATTGAGATGCATATCATTATAGGGGTCTTCGACACTGAGGAAGATGATGAAATTTTTTGTTTTTTTGTTTCAACGCTTCTTCTCAAGTCCATTTTTATAAATGGGCCGTTTTCCGTCGCCATTTTGTTAATTATTAAGCTCCGCCCAGTAACGGGGTGGGGGGCGGTGGCTTCAGAGGTTGAGATCCTGTCAGTCATTACTCAGCAGGATTAAAGGGTCATTCATTTCCTTATCCAAATACTTAGATTCCAAAACCCTTCTTGCACTTTAATTTAGTCCATTCATTTGTGTTGAATTTTTACTGAATTTGACCTTAAGAATTCTTTTCGTCCTTTTCCTTGTCTCGCGGTTTTCGGCTTTGGTAATCGGTGGGTTGTTATTCTCCTGGTTCAGACCCTTGCTTCGTTTATGTGTTTTCTTCTACATTTTTTCTCCCAGGCGTTCTTATTGTCTCTTAACCCCCTGGGTAGAAGAGCAGCTGGGCCAGAGACTGGAAATGGAATCCGACTCCTTAGAAATGTGAGCTGTAAATGCTGTGCCACTACAACAGAAAAAGTCTTTGTAAAACAGACCAGAATTGACAGTCAAAGAAGGTTACCGGTACCAGCCAGGTTACCCCTTTAAATATAAAGAAAAGGAAAAGGACAGCTGGCAAGTGGCTCAAAACAGAAATGTTCTTCTCTCGTTTGTCAGATTTCTTATGCTCTGTGTTCTTTACCAGGATCTGACAAAAGATCAGGAGCTCTGTCCGTCTCATGAGTCAGTTTGACATCTGACACCACCATACAGGAGAAGGACGAATTTATAGAAATTGTACAAGAAGGGGTGGGGCCTACTCCAGCCATCAGGGAGTGGGATTTGAAGATTTCTTTGGATGGAGGAGTGAGAAACCATTGTTAGTGTCAGCACCTCGCTTTCGTCTTGGGGTGGAATTGCTTTCCTCACCAGAGCCTGGATGGTGGTCCCTAAGCAGGCATGTGTGACAATATTTTAATTTTTTTAAAGCAGTGCCTTTGTAAAGCACCTTGGGATGGTGTTCACATTGACAGACATGATATCAAATAAAGACTGGGTATTGGTTTTGAAGTGGAGACAGGATGTCCACAGTTGATTCTGGGGTCCGTCAGGAGTGTGTTCTTTCTCCTATTCTGTTCAATGCTTGCATAGACTGGGTGCTGGGCAGGGTCGTGAGGTCCAGCGGCTGAGGGGCATCTGTTGGTGAAGAAAGATTCACTGATCTTGACTTTGCTGACGATGCTGTGATCTTCATGGTGTCAATGGGGGCTCTGATCGGGGGTCTCAAGAGAATAAGCGAGGAGTCTGAGTGGCTTGCGAGGGTCCTGATAAAAACCAAAGAGCCAGGCCTTTAATGACCTCTTGGGCACGGCCATCAGCAGTGTGCCTGTCTGCATAGAGAGTGTCGACCTCGTCATCGAGAGGTTTACTTACCTTGGCAGCGACATTCACATCTCTGGTGACTCTTCCTATGAAGTCTGTAGACGGGTTGGGAGAGCATGGGGGGTCATGAGGTCGCTGGAAAGGAGTGTGTGCTACTCCTGATATCTATGAAAAAGGACGAAGGTCCGAGTCTTTAGAGTCCTGGTGCTTCCTGGTTGTGAGACATGGATGTTATCTAGTGACCTGAGATGAAGACTGGTCTCCTTCAGTACTGTGTCTCTTTGGAGAATCCTTGGGTACTGCTGGTTTGACTTTGTGTTGCTCACAGTGTAGCGGTGTTTGAAACTTCAACTCCCAGCAGTCCCTGCAGTGGCTCTGATTGGTCATCTGCTGAGGGTGCAGGGGCTGTTGGGTACAAGGAGGCCGGCACATTTATAAAGGGGGCTTGTGTTGCCAAGAAGGGAGGAAGTCTTTTGTGTTTCGTGTCTGGAGTTGCCTGTCTGTTTTACTGCCTGTGGATTCTTGTTTTGTCCGGGATCGTCTCCTGTTTTTGGTGTATGGATAAGTCTGGAGTCTTCCTGCTGCATGAGGACTGTCTGAGGATTTGTTGTCATCTTGTGAAGAAAGGAGCGCTCCTGATCCCATTCACCCCATAAGCAAAAGAAGATTAAGAGGTGACATGATTGAAGTGTTTAAAATTATGAAGGGAATTAGTGCAGTGGATCAAGATGGTGACTTTAAAATGAGTTCATCAAGAGCATGGGGACACAGTTGGAAACTTGTTAAGGGGAAATTTCACACAAACATTAAGAAGTTTTTCTTTACACAAAGAACGATAGATACTTGGAATAAGCTACCAAGGAGTGTGGTAGACAGTAAGACGTTGGGGACTTTCCAAACTCGACTTGATGTTTTTTGGAAGAAATAAGTGGATAGGACTGGCGAGCTTTGTTGGGCCGAATGGCCTGTTCTCATCTACAGTGTTCTAATGTTCTAAAGCATGGGCCGGGGAACTTTTTTACCCATTACCCCAAAATTTGTTTATTTAAGTCACCGTTACCCCCATGATTTGAAAGGAAAAAAATCGTTGTTTTTAAATTCAAATTATTTATTGAATCTGTTTTCAAATATAATATAAAAATAAAAGGATAAATAATAAAAAAATAAAAGGACAACATTAACTTGGCGAAATGGTGTTGTTTCATTTTTAAAACAATGACATCAAAATTAGGGCATTTTTGATGTCAAAGCAATTTGAATATCGTCTGTGGGCTCCAATCTGTTTCTGTGTTTTTTTTTTTATATTTAACAAAGCAGAAAACCCTTGCTCACAAAGGTAGGTTGTTGCAAAAGGTAGCAACTTTTTGACTGCCTCCTCATGTGCAATATTGAAAGCCCTTTCAGCTTTTGTCATCCAAAAATAAGACAAGTCTATTTTGTTTTTAAATTCCAAACTTGCCTCATTATTATTATTTCAGCAAAATATTGAAGCGAATCTATTTGAGGCTACGGCGGCAGGGTCTCAACGTGCAAAGGCGCGTGATGTATGCGCTCGAGTCATCTCTCCCTGGTGTTGTCGGCAACGGTAGTGGCGCGATATAGGTGCTTTCAATTATTGTAGTCGCTGGCGGTGGTGGACTCGATGCGTCTCGTTCGGCTTCTCCGTGGCGAATCAATCTTCGGTATCCATCCATCCATCCATCCATCCATCCATCCATCCATCCATCCATCCATCCATCCATCCATCCATCCATCCATCCATCCATCCTCTTCCGCTTATCCGAGGTCGGGTCGCGGAGGCAGCAGCTTGAGCAGAGATACCCAGACTTCCCTCTCCCCGGCCACTTCTTCTAGCTCTTCCGGGGGAATCCCGAGGCGTTCCCAGGCCAGCCGAGAGACATAGTCCCTCCAGCGTGTCCTAGGTCTTCCCCGGGGCCTCCTCCTGGTTAGACGTGCCCGGAACACCTCACCAGGGAGGCGTCCAGGAGGCATCCTGATCAGATGCCCAAGCCACCTCATTTGACTCCTCTCGATGCAGATGAGCAGCGGCTCTACTCTGAGCCCCTCCTGGATGACTGAGCTTCTCACCCTATCTTTAAAGGAGAGCCCAGACACCCTACAGAGGAAACTCATTTCAGTCGCTTGTATTCGCGATCTCGTTCTTTCGGTCACTACCCATAGCTCATGACCATAGGTGAGGGTAGGAACATAGATCGACTGGTAAATTGAGAGCTTCGCCTTGCGGTTCAGCTCCTTTTTCACCACGACAGACCGATGCAGAGCCCGCATCACTGCGGACGCCGCACCGATCCGCCTGTCGATCTCACGCTCCATTCTTCTCTCACTCATGAACAAGACCCCAAGATACTTGAACTCCTCCACTTGGGGCAGGATCTCGCTACCAACCCTGAGAGGGCACTCCACCCTTTTCTGACTGAGGACCATGGTCTCGGATTTGGAGGTGCTGATTCCCATCCCAGCTGCTTCACACTCAGCTACGAACCGATCCAGAGAGAGCTGAAGATCACGGCCTGATGAAGCAAACAGGACAACATCATCTGCAAAAAGCAGTGACCCAATCCTGAGTCCATCAAACCGGACCCCCTCAACACCCTGGCTGCATCTAGAAATTCTGTCCATAAAAGTTATGAACAGAATCGGTGACAAAGGGCAGCCCTGGCGGAGTCCAACTCTCACTGGAAACGGGTTCGACTTACTGCCGGCAATGCTGACCAAGCTCTGGCACCGATCATACAGGGACCGAACAGCCCTTATCAGGGGTGCCGGTACCCCATACTCTCGGAGTACCCCCCACAGGATTCCCCGAGGGACACGGTCAAACACCATTTCCAAGTCCACAAAACACATGTAGACTGGTTGGGCGAACTCCCATGCACCCTCCAGGACCCTGCTAAGGGTGCAGAGCTCTGTAGATATCTTTGGTATCTGGTAGAATTAATCTTTGGCCGTTCGGCGCCTCCTTTTAACGGACACGTGCCCCCCACCCGCACAGTGTTACCGCTTTTGTAGTTTGATGTGCGGTGAAGTTATAAATATTGGTTGCAATCGGACCGGGAGCTCACTCTACGAGATACGTTCGTTTAGATATGCCATTTTCTAGCGCGTTAACAGATCAGGAAGAAAAATGTAAGTCGCAACAAGAAACAAGCTTTTTATTTATTTATGTACCTCTGTCTTTACTGAGTCCTTATTACCCCCGAAAATATCACTTTTACCCCAATTGGGGTAATTTAGCCCTGTTCCCCAACCACTATTCTAAAGAGAGCTGGGACACCAGGAATTGTCTTTGTATATCAATAATACTCCATCATCTCATCAGGAAATACCAGTAGAACTGACCTTTACATTCACATACAGCATGCTGATCACTGGACAATCTGCCATCATTTCATTTCATCAGTTGCTGTTTTCATGGACTTCATCCTGTGTGATTTTTGTTAGTGGTTTGTTATTGTCAAACTGGTATTTATTGTACATTGCCATAAGAGGGAACTGGGGTGAGATTGTTGTTTTCAGTTGTTATTGTTTAATACATTCTTTAATTACTGTTTTATTACCGGTCTCTGCTTGTGAGTGTGTGCGGGTCGGTCCAAGGCTGGGTGCGTCCCTGGAATCTCCACCAAAAAAATAAATAAATCACCATCTCATCGACGGTGTGAATCTTAGAGGCACCGGACCACCACAAAGGAGTCCCTGCATTGTGAGGGAGCGTCAGTTACGGCACTATGGCCATGTGGCACGATTCCCCGAGGGAATAACAGGTTCCCTCATTGTTGAGGACCCGAGCAACTGGACCAGGCCAAGGGGACGCCAACGTAACACCAGGCTGCGGCAGATAGATGGTCATTTCTGGAGGATGAGACTGGACTGCATGTCTGCCTTGGGGTTGCCAACTGGGATCCCAAGCTGTTTTGTCATGTGGTGGGTATGGGAATGTGCTCTACCAGTGCATGCTCCCCAACCTGACCCGACCTGTGGTTGAACGGTAGTGAGAATCGGGTCCAAAAGAAATGTTTTGAAAACAACCCGGTTGTCTTATATAATCTGTTAACCCAAATAAAGCAAAATAGAAATATAGGCTGTAGCCTTGCGGTGGGTTGGCACCCTGCCCAGGATTGTTTCCTGCCCTGTGTTGGCTGGGATTGGCTCCAGCAGACCCCCGTGACCCTGTGTTTGGATTCAGCGGGTTAGAAAATGTATGGATGGATGGAAGCTGTAGCCATCCATCCATCCATCCATTTTCCGAACACAGGGTCACGGGGGTCTGCCGGAGCCAATCCCAGCCAACACAGGGCACAAGGCAGGAACCAATCCTGGGCAGGGTGCCAACCCACTGCAGGACACACACAAACACACCCACACACCAAGCACACACTAGGGCCAATTTAGAATCGCCAATCCACCTAACCTGCATGTCTTTGGACTGTGGGAGGAAACCGGAGCGCCCGGAGGAAACCCAGGCAGACACGAGGAGAACATGCAAACTCCACGCAGGGAGGACCCGGGAAGCGAACCCAGGTCCCCAGATCACCCAACTGCGAGGCAGCAGCACTACCCACTGCGCCACCGTGCCGCCCCGGCTGTAGCCTCCTATTAATTGAACTGGGCTGCTCGGTTGAGTGGGTCTTGTCGTTGTGGAGCTCCTTCCACCGGTGTGTCTTGACTCGAAATGGTTTTGCCACTGAATTCCCATTATATTTTTGTCAGTCATTTTCAAACCTGCTAAGTCCTGAATAGGGGTTGCAGGGGTCTGCTGGTGCCTATCCCAGCTATCACAGGGAACAAGGCAGGAACAAACCCTAGACAGGACACCAGTGCATCACAGTGTAACACACACACACACGACTGTTGTAATTGGCAAGATATGTGCGTCCCAATCATTATGGTGCTCTCAAACGTGTCTCTGATGGTTTAATTCTTGTTTTCGGGCTCATAATGGCTTCTTTGACTTTCATTGGCACAACTCTTGTCCTCATATTAATAATTCTTTGCATTTATGTAGCACTTTTCTCACTACTCAAAGCACTCAGCAATTGCAGATTAAGGGCCTCGCTCAAGGGCCCAACAGAGCAGAGACCCTACTGGCATTTATGGGATTCGAACCGGCAACCTTCCGATTGCCAGTGCAGATCCCCAGCCTCAGAGCCACCATTCCGCCAATGGTGAGAACATGCAAACACCACACAGGAAGGAATAGGGACGCAAACCGTAGGCTTTTCAATGTGAGGCAGCAGCGCCTCCCTGCTGCCCCATTGCGATTTATTAATCCGTTTTTTTTTTTCCTTCTACATTTTTCATCATCTCTGCTAATAACCAAACAAATCCAGTCCGACCTTCATAATTATTTGGCACGTGTGAATAAAATATCATACAGTGCACATTTAATATTGTTAACTAAAGAAGAAAAAAAAAATCCTACACCGAGAACATTTTCCGTTTTTGGAGTGGTGTGCAATTCCAATTCTCACCGTGGCTGGAAGTAACTGAAAGTCATTTCCATCTGTTGGCTGCTAGGGAGTCTATTTGGAAAAGATCTGAAGTGGATCTGAGCCCAGTTCCTAATGGCAACAGCTCAGGCCGAGCAGCAGGAAGCCCTTCTGCTAAATTAAAGAAAGATGAAGGAAAAGTAGAGAAGTATGAGGGGTACACGGTGTAAGCGGCCGTGTGTCGTGGTGAAGATGCCCGCTCGCACAGCTCAGTAACAAGTGGGGTTATGTTGTCATTAGGAGAGCCCGTGCTATTGATAAAACAAGCAATGCTTGTAGCGTTCGTCATTTAAAGGTAGGGATCATTTTTCATACTAAACAGACCATAGCGATTTAACATGCTGCATATCTGAAATATTTTAATTTAGTCTACAGAGTCGCACCTTGTGGCCAGTGTCACCAGGGATGGACTCCAGCAGCCCATTTCTCTGGCCAGTGGTTGGTTTATGATGATGGATGAGCGGCTGGATTATGATTACAGCCTTATTTAATATCCAAGCTTTGATCCATGTGCTCATTATACAACTGCTAGGGTCATTTCCTTTTTATTTACAGCAAGAAATGAAAAGCCATGCCGTCCCATCTGTATCCCATCTCGCCGTATGCAGCTGCCCCCTTTTGAGCTGTGTCAAAGCCATGGCTGCATTGCCTTTTCTGTGCCAGTTCTCTTTTATTGGCACCTCTTTCAAAGTAGCTACAGGTGCAAGAACGAAACCCACCCTGGAGATACTGGCAGTAGCGGTTTAAGGCCTTGGACTTCAAACCTTGGTGTTGTCGGTTCGAATCCTGCTACCGACACTGTGTGAGCGTGAGCGTGTCACTTCAACTGTCTGTGGTGCAACTGGATAAACAAAAGAAATGGAATCAAATGTGTCTCAAAGGCTGCAAGTCGCCTTGGATAAAGGTGTCAGCCAAATCATAAGTCATAATGATATTAATGACAACACAGGCTAATTGGGGGTCACCATTCAGTCCTATCTGCGGAAACGCAAGTCCTGGAAAGGAACGCATGCTTTAGCCATTCCATAAGAAAGTCAGGTGTAAACACAAGTACATACATGGACATATCAGGATTTGATCTACATTTATCTTTACATAAAATCCATCCATCCATTTTCCAACCCGCTGAATCCGAACACAGGGTCACGGGGGTCTGCTGGAGCCAATCTCAGCCAACACAGGGCACAAGGCAGGAACCAATCCTGGGCAGGGTGCCAACCCACCGCAGGACACCCACAAACACACCCAGCACACACTAGGGCCAAGTTAGAATCGCCAGTCCACCTAACCTGCATGTCTTTGGACTGTGGGAGGAAACCCACGCAGACACGGGGAGAGCATGCAAACTCCACGCAGGGAGGACCCGGGAATTGAACCCAGGTCCCCAGGTCTCCCAACTGCGAGGCAGCAGCGCTACCCACTGCTCCACCGTGCCGCCCTTTACATAAAATAATTTATTAAAAAAAAAAAAAAATACTGTATGCTTTTTCGGTCTAGAACTCCACCCTTGGCTCGAATAGCTGCCATTGCCCCCTTCAAGCCAGCAGCCATACCAAATGCACCTCAGATGAGGTCACCCACCTGAAACTAAGCATGCTAGATCCCAGCCAGTACCTGGATGGGCGAACATCTAGGAAAAGCTTGGATGGCTGAGAGCAATCAATATTAAAAATGTCCATGAGAAAGGAGAACTGGACTCTGCTGCCAATGAGCTTTTTTTGTTTCAAAAACATGTTATATATGTGCACCCTGTGGCCTGCAGGGGGAGCAGCAGCTCCTCAAACCCGACACAGACACAAGTTCAGCAATACACACTTGCACACTATACAAATAAATCAGCCAGCACTTTGTCTTTTCTTCCTTCTCTCTTCATCTCTTCAGCACCCCTCTCGGCCTCCACTCCTCAAGGCAAGCGTCATCCGTTCCTTCCCGACTCTGGCTCCTGGCAGCTGCCTCCTTTTTTCCCCACACCTAGGAGCACTTCTGGTGGCCTGTTAACGTGGTCCTAAAATACTTCTGGGTGATTTAACCAATTTAGTAGTGCTCTGTAGCCCCTGCAGCATCCCCTGGTAGCACCCAAGGAAAACAACAGGCCTGTGCTGAACTCCAACCCCAATGTGGCTCTGGGAATCCATGGTGCTGTAGCATCCTGGGGATCTGCCATCTACAGTAGCTCTCCGGTGGAGGTAAAGCCCTGTGCAGATTCTCTCCCCTGGTCCTTCCAGTATATACTGCAGGCACCAGGCCAGTCAAGGGTCCTGACTGTCCGCCACAACCCACATTATATGAAAGCTGGATGTAGCCCCCCACTAGTCAGTTGATGGCTTCCCATCATAGCAGGCATGATGGTTGTGAAGCTTGGCTGAGATATTCCTGACCTGTCAACCAGCTCCCAGAGAAGTGACGACAGGTAGTCGATATAAACTGACGAAAAACAAACAAAAGAAAAAGTTCTTCAGTGTGAATACAGAGCATTGGTCCTCTTAAAAGGCAACTACAATACAGTCTGTGTATCGTATTCATCACTTTTGAGTTGTAATATGTTTGTCACATCCATGCACTTTAAAATAGCAGCTCAATGATACGAATACACGTGAATTGCCATTTAGGTGGTTTTGCATTTCCCTACTTGATTGTGTACGCCTGGGTTCAAGTTGCCATAAATATACACATGTTCCTCCGTCAAGTCTTATTATAAACTAAATCGATTGCGTGGGAACGTTGTGTACACGTATTTTGGGTTTCATTTTTGCTTTCTCGTGTATGAAGTATTGGAAAAGTATTGGAATCCTCCAAAAATTTGATGTTGAGATTTTGATGAATATCGACATTTTAGACCTCCCTGAATTTCTCATATAAAAAGTACAGTCGACCCTTGATATACGACCGGCCTGACATGCGAACAACTAGATTTACGACCAAAATTTTTGTTTTGATTTACAACCAACATCTTGCGTTACGACCCGAATGTGGTCACGTGTATCCGCTTGTGCGATTGTAAACAAACAGCCGAGAGCGTTTGTAAGCGTCAGTTGGAGCCCAGATACCTGTGTTTGTGGACGTAATTTTCGGTCAGTGCAGTGATTTATATAATTCATTTCGATAACTGCTAAGGAAGGAAGAGAAGGTAACGAAGGTAAAGAAAGCGATCACAATCGAAACGAAGAAGGAAATTGTGCGGAAATATGAGAGTGCTGTTCGTGTGACCGATCTCACTAATATGTACAGAATGTCGAAATCCATCATCTCAATAATTTTACAAAGAAAAGATTTGTATAAAGAGGCTCCTTCCAAACAATAACCACCTTCCATTTCATTCTCCTCCTCCTCCCTTCCTGCAGCCCAAAGATGTCAAATTAAATGGTGAGTACAGTATGAAATTGTTGTTTCTGGTAGGCTAGGTACTTTTTATAACTTTTTGGTTAGTACATTAGAAAAATTATTGGTGTTTTGGTAAATTATGCACATTATACAACCCTTTTTTATTATGAAAAGGTTAAGTAAGTGTTGCTGTGGGAGGTTCGGAACGCATTATGGGTATTTCAATCATTTCTTATGGGAAAAATAGTCTTGACTTACAACCAACTTGAGTTACAACCAGCCCTCGCGAACGAATTGAGTTCGTAAGTCAAGGGTCCACTGTATAGGGAAAGTTTTGGAATCGTTCAAAAATTCCATTTTGACATTTTGATGAATCTCGTCATTTTAGACCTCCCTGACCTTCTCGTATATGAAGTACAGGGAATGTATTGGAATCCTCCAAAAATTTGATGTTGAGATTTTGATGAATATCGACATTTTAGACCTCCCTGACCTTCTCGTATACAAAGTATAGGGAAAGTATTGGAATCTTCCAAAAATTCCATTTCGACATTTTGATGAATCTCATCATTTTAGACCTCCCTGACCTTCTCATATACGAAGTACAAGGAATGTATTGGAATCGTTCAAAAATTCCATTTCGACATTTTGATGAATCTCATCATTTTAGACCTCCCTGACCTTCTCGTATACGAAGTACAAGGAATGTATTGGAATCGTTCAAAAATTCCATTTCGACATTCAGATGAATCTCTTCATTTTAGACCTCCCTGACCTTCTCGTATACGAAGTACAGGGAATGTATTGGAATCATTCAAAAATTCCATTTCGACATTTTGATGAATCTCGTCATTTTCGACCTCCCTGACTGTCTCATATATGAAGTACAGGGAAAGTATTGGAATCGTCCAAAAATTCGATGTCAAGATTTTGATGAATCTCAATGTTTTAAACTTACCTGACATTCTCATTTACGAAGTATAGGGAAAGAGTTGTAATCGTCCGAAAATTCGATGTCGAGATTTTGATGAATCTCAACATTTTCTGAAAATGCCATTTTTGGAATTATGTCTGTGTGTCTGTCTGTGTACTGCATGTGAACACGATAACTTGAGTACGCGTTCACTTAGGTCAATGAAATGTTCCATACAAGTATTAGGTACAAAATGTCGATATCTATCAATTCTTGGGCTATTTCCGTTGACCAGAAGTAGTACTTTACCTTTTATTCATGCAGCTGCAGAGTCCGATTTATTCAACTTTAATTTAAAATAATTGTTCAATATATTATTAGTATGATTTGTTGTTGATTGTTCTTTTATGCACATAATATAAAAATATAATCATTGTCTTGCGGTTTACTCCTCAAATATCCATCCCCATATCTGAGTATTCGAGAAACTTTAGAGGAGACCACTCCTGATTTTTTTGTGTTTGCGTTCAATGGGCAAAACGCATCCATCACGTTACCATGTGACCCAGAGTGAGTCGCTTTACCCTCCTGCACTCTAATTGTAAGGTGGGCTTCCTTATAGAAACGTTAAAGTGCATTTCTCATGAGCACCATAGTGGACTCGGTTTATTGTACACTGATTATTTAACCACTATCTTTAAAAGAAGCCAGAATCTCTGAAATGCATTTATATGCCTATAAATAAAACACTGTGATAGATACAATAGATAGTAATTGTGTTAAGGTTTTACGCTAAAAAAAATAAATTCTATTCCGATCCTCTGCCTAAATACGCCTGATTTATTTACTTCCTCTTGGATTATATTTATGTAGCTGCATAATTGCAGGTGAGCTTAAAGAAAGTGACAGATATTTAGCAAAGTGCACACAAGGACTTGTCTGTCTTTAAATGTACTCCACTTGTTTATCTAAATTACAGCTTCAAAAGAATGCAGATGGCATTTACTGCCGACTTGGATGCATAAAAATGTCTTTGAGGAATTGCCTTTCTTCACATTTTTCTTGGTATCTCACTTCTGTGCTCCTTGTTATGCAATTATAAGCAAAGTATTTTTAAAACGCATACAAGGATGGCTGAACAGGAGCCTCTCAGCTCTTCAGTGCCACCCTCTGGCCACCTCTGGTAGGGCCGCCTGGCTCAGAGACTCAGAGACTGGCTCACAGAAATAGGGCACGTCTCGTTTTACATTTTATCACACAGTGTGTGTGCACGGAGATAGGGAGTTGAGCGTGGTAAAATAATGCTGAACATGAAAGTCCTGCCTTGGCTGTTTTGCTAAGATTACATTTAATTTGTTTAGTCCTGGTGCAGTCAGCTCAATTAAAAGGAAACTGCATTTGATATCCACCCAGATAGAAATGCTGCATTGCACATTGAACCTGAGGATAAGCAAGCTCCACGGGAAACATCTGTTAGGTTACGAGGCCATTTTAATATTAGTAATAGCTTTCCTTCTCATTCTTCTTCGGTGGTGGGGGCATGTTTTAATGCAGGCACGTCTCTAGCTCTCCTTGTTAGCTTCTCTGTTTTGTTTCCATCATTATGTATCCTGGACTTAGGGGTCCCGAAGCATGTAAGTCACAAAAAGCAGCTCCAAAAATGAAGGGAAACCATCAAACCCGGCAGCCAACCAGGTCAAACACAGAACTTTATAAAAATAAAAAAGATTTGCATAGATAATAAGGCAGTGACGATAAGGCAATTTGCATAGCTAATAAGGCAATCCCAAGCAAACACAGACACAAAAATCTCGGATAGTGGAAGGTCAGAAATCCAGAAACATCAAAAAGCTCAATAGAAGCTCAATAACTCACCAAACCTCCCAAGTGCATTCAAATGAACCACCAGGAACTCTGGGAGAACCTCCAGACTCATAGGTGGGAGGGCAGTTCCTGATAGTGATTGGCAGGTGGTCCCGCCTCTTGGGAAGGACCACCCACAAAATGGATGGAATATAACCAAGTCATTGATATACAGGCAGAAAAAAAAACAAACAAACATACAAATAATTAACATAATATACCCAAAAGAATCAATAATAATAATTCTTCTTATACCAAGAGGGGAGCAACTTCAGCCACCACCAATGGATGATGCAACAGCAGCCCCTTTTTGCACCAGTTCACTCATCACATATGAGCTATTAGGAGGTGACAGAGAGTTAGCCAATCAGAGACAGGGGAGGATTGGGGGTCGTATGACAAGGCCATGGTGGGCACAGACAAACAAAAAAGGAGGTTAAACAAAGATCTGAACACCAGCCAGGGAACGGAATTCTGGCTGACAAAGAATAATACAAAACTGAATCGCTCAATTATCACTAAGAAATGTTTCTAAGCTAGAATTCATGTACAGCTTCAATACATTGTGATGGAGCCCCAAACCCCAAACACGATCACACAATACACTCCTGGGTTCCAATATACAGGTGTTTATTATACACAGCACCTCCCAAAAAGTAACAAGCACAGGTCTTCTCTCCTCACAATCCACCTGTCCTCTCACTGCCCTCCTCCAGTCGAGTGTTGCCTTCCTTCCTCCCAACTCCAACTCGCCTGGACAAGGGAGTGCAGTCCCTATTATTGAGGACCCGGGAGTACTACCGCCCATTGGAAGCACTTCTAGGTCATATGGAAGTCCAATGTAGTCGTGAGTGTATCTCTCTACAGCTCCCCCTTGTGGCATCTATAAACCCCAGGAGGGCTGTGCTGCCGGACTACAACTCCCAGCATTCCCTGTTAGTTCCCGAATGGGTGCCAATATGGAGGGCTGCTGCCATCTAGTGCCCAGGGGAAATAAACACCCCTTGGAGACAGTTATTCCCTGTCTTTCTCTTTTCTCCTGTCTAGGGAAGGTACTGGAATATTGTCTGGTCAGGAAACCTGTCCATTTGCCCAGGGCCAACCAGGTAGGGAATCGTCTTGGGCTGGGATGTCTATTCATCCCTTACGGCAGCCTTTCTTGGCCGGGATGCCTGTCTGGGCTTCCCGACTCCTTTCTGGGATGCCTGTTCATCCCGTGTGCCGCCTACAACATATAGTGACCACAAGGGGGCAGACACCCAAGAAAAACAGCACCCTCCATTTTATTCACAGCAGACATCCAGGAGTTCTAGTCTTTGTTAAATTCTCTCTTTCAAATGGAGTCTTCCATGTCAGATACATTGTACTGTTGCAGGAAAGAAGAGAACCTCAAGTAGAAGTGACTTTTCGGGGTCCAATATTTATCAACAAGGCTTGAGCTAAATAAAGTTTAAGGGGCAAAAAGACAACATTATTCTAAGCGTTCCAAATGGTAAATGTCTTATGATAGGTTGATGAAATGAAACACATTTTAAAAATGATACATAATGTTTACTGTTAGACAAATGAGATAGATAGATAGATAGATAGATAGATAGATAGATAGATAGATAGATAGATAGATAGATAGATAGATAGATAGATAGATAGATAGATAGATAGATAGATATGAAAGGCACTATATAATAGATAGATAGATAGATAGATAGATAGATAGATAGATAGATAGATAGATAGATAGATAGATAGATAGATAGATAGATAGATAGATAGATAGATAGATAGATAGATAGATAGATAGATAGATAGATAGATATGAAAGGCACTATATAATAGATAGATAGATAGATAGATAGATAGATAGATAGATAGATAGATAGATAGATAGATAGATAGATAGATAGATAGATAGATAGATAGATAGAGGTGAAAGGCACTATATAATAGATAGATAGATAGATAGATAGATAGATAGATAGATAGATAGATAGATAGATAGATAGATAGATAGATAGATAGATAGATGTGAAAGGCACTATATAATAGATAGATAGATAGATAGATAGATAGATAGATAGATAGATAGATAGATAGATAGATAGATAGATAGATAGATAGATAGATAGATAGATAGATAGATAGATAGATAGATACTTTATTAATCCCAAGGGGAAATTCACATACTCCAGCAGCAGCATACTGATACAAAAAACAATATTAAATTAAAGATTGATAATAATCCAGGTATAACAGACAATAACTTTGTATAATGTTAACGTTTACCCCCCCATGATGGAATTGAAGAGTCGCATAGTGTGGGGGAGGAACGATCTCCTCAGTCTGTCAGTGGAGCAGGATGGTGACAGCAGTCTGTCGCTGAAGCTGCTCCTCTGTCTGGAGATGATCCTGTTCAGTGGATGCAGTGGATTCTCCATGATTGACAGGAGCCTGCTCAGCGCCCGTCACTCTGCCACGGATGTCAAACTGTCCGGCTCCATGCCTACAATAGAGCCTGCCTTCCTCACCAGTTTGTCCTGGCGTGAGGCGTCCTTCTTCTTTATGCTGCCTCCCCAGCACTAAATGGGTGTATATTAGGGAAAATTCTCTGTAAATAAAAAATATCGAAGAGTCGCCACTAGTAATGGCTTCCAAGGTGGGCATCTTTTATTACATCGAGCCTGAAGGAGTCATCCAAGTGCACTTAATGCCCACACAGTCACAGGCTGACTAAGATGACAATGGTCTTCAGTGAATCAGGTTCATTCATGTAATGTGGTCAAGAAGCATTTTGGTTTACACCAATCAACATCCAAATAAATGGTATAATCCAGGGGTAGGCAACGTCGGTCCTGGAGTGCCACAGTATGTGCAGGTTTTTGTTCCAACCCAGTTCCTTAACGAGAACTCAATTATTGCTGATGAAGCACATATTGCTTAAGTGACATTTTTATGCTTCATTTTAGTGGTCTCGCTTGTTAAGGTTCTCCAACCTTAATTGCTTATTTCAATCTTAAACTGCTGCATTCAGTGTTTTAATTGCTCCTTATTAGCAATAAGACGTAAAACAGGGTTAGGCAATGTCGGTCCTGGTGAGCCGCAGTGGCTACAGGTTTTCATTCAACCCAATTGCTTAATTAGAAACCAATCATTGCCAATCTCAGACCTTATTTAATTTTATGGCTTGTTAGTCTGTGCAATGTAAGGCTTTTATATCGTACATTTTTTTCCTTTCCAAGGATATCATCCAAATGATTTGAAGCCTAAAACAGATCATTTTCAGTCTGTCACATTTTTCTATTAAGTGTTTTATTAAATCAAACAGTGCATGATGAACACACACAGATGTAATTGGGAAAAAGCTAGCTGGAGAACTGCTGGCTGCTTTGTCTTTTACATCTTATTGCTAATAAGGAGCAATTAAAACACTGAATGCAGCAGTTTAAGATTGAAATAAGCAATTAAGGTTGGAGAACCTTAACAAGCGAGACCACTAAAATGAAGCATCAAAATGTCACTTAAGCAATATGTGCTTCATCGGCAATAATTGAGTTCTCGTTAAGGAACTGGGTTGGAACAAAAACCTGCACATACTGTGGCACTCCAGGACCGACGTTGCCTACCCCTGGTATAATCTACTTAAACACCTCTTTATTAAAATTATTTGAAAATCCCAAAATAATTAACCAAAGATTGATGGGTCCTTCTACTTATGGGGCTTTTTGAAACCGTATTTGGGGCTTTGTACCAGTTCATGACAGTGACAAATAATTTTTGCCAACATTTTATCTCTAGTAGCACTAACGTTATGAGTTATCTCTGAGAATGGACAGTTGAGGCCAAACGTTTTGAGAATGACACAAATATTAATTTTCATAATTTTCATTTCCTGCCTCAGTTTTTATGAATGCAATTTGCATCTACTCCAGAATGTTCTGAAGAGTGATCAGATGAATTGCAATTAATTACAAAGTCCCTCTTTGCCATGAAAATTAACTTCATCTCAACCGCTGTCATGAAGAAGACTTCAGGGCGCCCAAGAAAGACCAGCAAGCGCCAGGAGCGACTCCTAAAGTTGATTCAGCTGCGGGCACCACCAGGACAGAGCTTGCTCAGGAATGGCAACAGGCAGGTGTGAGTGAGGCGAAGACTTCTGGAAGATGGCCTGGTGGGTGTCAAGAAG
This sequence comes from Erpetoichthys calabaricus, assembly GCF_900747795.2. Taxonomy (NCBI): domain Eukaryota; kingdom Metazoa; phylum Chordata; class Cladistia; order Polypteriformes; family Polypteridae; genus Erpetoichthys; species Erpetoichthys calabaricus. The sequence goes on along the minus strand of NC_041395.2, from coordinate 14,942,079 downwards.
GGCAGCAAAGAAGCCAAGAAAAATATCAGGGACAGACTCTTCAGAGTGAGGTCGCGGGGCAGCTGGAATCACAGGGCACAATCATATGGCACAAGGCTTTAACGATCCCTGGACAAATTTGAGATAGTTAACACCTTTGTATTGATAATATATTGAGATGAAAGATATTGCAGTGCTAGTGAATATTGGTTTTATAAACAGGCATCTATGTGAAATGGAAGAATTAAATAAAATTATTAAAACAGTTTAATAATTATTCAAATTATTTAAATAAATTGGCTCAAATGAGGCCAATAGCATAGAGCTCGTAGATCAAAAATGGTGGTCTTCCCCTTTAAATTTTCAAGATGCTCCATTTTTAGGTTTCAGCACTGAAGAGAGACTGGCATGCGTACCATCTAGTTAGCATTGCTACAAGTTCCAGCTGGCAGCGCCATGGTAGACAGACAATATTCCAGGAAAAAAAACGGCAGATCTTGTGGCAAGACGCACAATGCATCTGGTGCTTTCGGTGGCATAATTGCCATTGGATTTCTAGTTACCTGTGGTGGAAAGATCACAGTTTGTGCCAGGGGCTCTAAAAGGAAGTCTTGCTTCTTTGAGCAGATGGCCTGATTATCATCCCCATCTCTGTTTTCTGCTTTTTCCTCCTGGAAGTCAAGGGGATCCAGTCATTTTGATCCTTTAAGGGGGAAAAAGAACATTCATTTCAAAAGCATTTCAGTTAGCCAATAAAAGGTGTCATTTTGCTTGACTTCTCACTACATCCATAATGGCTTACACGGTACAACACCCTAATACTAAAAGCATTTCATTAACTGTATTGAAAAGAATTCCAATAACAAGGTTTTTTTTGTCATTGTAAGACAGTTTTTCCCTCTTCATATGATGCACATGATAGCTGTTTGGGAAACGCATATGTTTAGGAGCATTTAAATGGCATAAAAAAATGACAGTGGCAAGAAAAAGTATTTGAAGCCATTGGAACGTCCAGGTTTACTGGATTAATTGGTCATAAAGTGTGATCCAATCTTCATCTAAGTCATAAGTACAGACAAACTCAATACCCTTAAGGTAATAACACACAAAAAATTATAAGCGTCCATGTCCAGCGACTGTGGGGCTTCTGTTGATGAAGAAAGATTCACTGATCTTGACTTTGCTGACGATGGTGTGATCTTCATGGATTCAATGGAGGCTCTGATCGGGGCGCTCGAGAGACTGAGTGATGAGTCTGAGTGTCTGGACTTGTGACTGTCTTGATAAAAACCAAGAGCCAGGCCTTTAATGACTTCTTGGGGACAGCCATCAGCAGTGTGTCTGTTTACAGAGAGAGTGTCGACCTCGTCGAGAGGTTTACTTACCTTGGCAGTGACATTCATGTCTCTGGTGACTCTTCCTATGAGCCAGGCCTTTAATGACCTCCTGGGCCCGGCCATCAGCAGTGTGTCTGTCTGCGGTGAGAGTGTCAACCATGTCATTGAGAGGTTTACTTACCTTGGCAGTGACATTCACGTCTCTGGTGACTCTTCCTATGAAGTCAGTAGACAGATTGGGAGAGTATTGGGGGGTCATGAGGTCGCTGTAAAGGGGTGTGTGATGCTCCAGATATCTATGCAAAAGGACAAAGGTCCAAGTCTTCAGAGTCCTGGTGCTTCCAGTCTTGCTATATGGTTGTGAGACATGGACGCTATCCAGTGACCTGAGACGAAGACTGGACTCCTTTGGTGCTGTGTCTCTCCGGAAAATCCTTGGGTACCACTGGTTTGACTTTGTGTCACTCATGGAGTCCCGAATGAGGCACATTACCCGCATTGTGAGGGAGTGTCAGTTACGGCACTATGGCCATATGGCGCGTTTCCCCGAGGTTGATTGTGACAATGCGAGTTCTCTTCATGCTCCCAATGTCCTTATCGGAGCCCTGAACCCAACATCGTAAGTAATGTCACCGAGATGAGCTGACAAATGGGGACAAATCTCACATGAAGCCAGGGGATATATTCAAAAAGTGTTTAAGTGCTTTTATTAAAACAATCAACAAAACGAAAAAAGTGCAGTGCATCAAGTTCAATAAATGAATAAATCCATAAAACAAGTGTCCAGTGGGGATAAAAACCATCCAATAAATAAATCCATTAAAATATGAGGTTAAAATGTGCAGAAGTTAAAAAGCAGTCTCTCTCTCTCGTTATTCTCCGACCCACTTCTGTCACTCTCTCCCCGGCTCACCCATTGCTTGCACCTGGCAGAGGCCAACAGCCACCATCTCCGTCAGCTAACCTCCGTCTTGGCCCCCTTCCAGACGTCACTGCCAGACCGTCGAGGTCAGCTCTCCTCCCTTGATCCTTCACGAACCTGCAGTCGCTCCTCAGATCCCACAGTAGGACACCTCTCTGCTCACCCCACTCGCTTGTTTTCAAGTGGGGTGAACTATCCCCTAGAGCGCAACTGACTAACGCTCCTACGCTCCTAGCTCGTGGTGTCTCCTCATCCAAGGTGGCCAGATCGTCCTGCCAAGTTGCCATTCATTCACTTGTTTTAACCTCGATTCACTTCACCTCCATCGATCAATCTCTCAATACATTCCCCTTTCTCTGGTGTCGACTCGTATATATACACACCAACCTCCGCGCTCCTCCGTGGGCCTTAATCACACATCGCAGGAAGCCAATGAGGCCATCAAGAACGACCGCACCCACACGTGCAGGTGTGACTCGCTCCAATCACCTCACTAACTCCGTGCATTCGCGCCCACGGAGAACGGCACGGCTATACGGATTTAAAAACCTGGCCTTATTTTTGTAAGCCATGGACCTGCTATACCACAGTGATCCAGCTCGTAAGATCCTCATTGTTGGGGACCCGAGTGGTTGGACCAGACCAAGGGGTCGCCCACGTAACACCTGGCTACGGCAGATAGAGGGTGTGACTGGACCGCGTATCTGCCTGGAAGGTTGCTAACTGGGATCCTGAGTTGTTTCGTCGTGTAGTGGATGCGGCAACGCACTGTACCAGTGTATGCTCCCCAACTTGACTTGACTTGATGTCTTTATTGGACACACTCATCATACATTCACAGTGTGCTGTGGAAAAAGTACAGTAAGTGAGCCCTTGGATTTAATAGCTGGCAGCAATAATCACAAACAAGCAGATCAGACCTGCACAACACTCATGTGGAATTCTGGACCGTTCTTCTTTACAGTTTAAGTAAGTGGACGCTAGGTGTCACTTTTGACCACCTTTTTCCCAACAGACGGACGCTCTGGACACAGGTTAAAAGCACTAAGAAGTATTTTATTAATTCTTCTTTTCCCAAAACAGTCCCTCCAAAGCACCACAGCCACAATAAACAGGTAATAAACACAATACTCTTCTCCCCCACACCTCCCAGCAAGTGTTGTCCACCTCCTCTCCACTCAGGCTCACCTGCTGGGTCATCAGCAGTCCTTTATATAGTGCCTGATCTGGAAGTGCTTCTGTTCTTTCTTCCACGTGACTATCCAGCACTTCCAGGTCAGATGAAGAATCCCAATTGTTTAGTTAGCCCGGAAGTACTTTGGGGCTCCTGTCCACGTGATCCATTAGTACTTCCGGGCTATATGGAAAGTATGACTCCCCCGGTCCTTTGACAGCTCCCCCTGGCGGCACCCACAGCACCCAACAGGGCTGAGATAGCGAACTCCAAGTCCGAAGATGCCTTGCGGGAATCTGGGGCACCGCTATACTCCAGGGGAACTGCCGTCTAGCATCTTGGGGAAGGCAGTGTTCAAACGTTGCTGCCTTCCCCCATCTTTTCCTTCTTGGGGCATCCCATCCGGCCATCCATCACAACAGAAACTGCTCTGAACCATATTAGAACATCAGGACATTCAGAACATTGTGACAAGAACACGTCATTCAGCCCAACAAGTTTGTCGATCTTATTTACCTCGGGTTCGTAAGATGTCTGATGTAAGCAGTGTTTCTTGAGGTCATTCCATAGCATCTCCATTTGGTTCATGCCATGGGTCTCATGTGTATATGAGTACACCAAAAAAGTAAGAAAATGTGTACAGTGAGGGTATTATGGCTTGGGCATGTATGGCTGCCACAGGTCCTGGTACGCTTCTCTTCATTGATGATGGAACTGTTGATGGCAGCGACACAGGAATTCTGACGTGTGTGGAAACATCTGATCTGCTCAAGTTCCAGCCAATGTCTCCAAACTCATTGAATTAATTTTTGCCAACATTTTATCTCTAGTATCCCACAACAAGATAATGATTGAAATATACTGCTGAGGCAACACAAGAGTTTGTCAAAGATGAAAACTTCTTGAAAGGCCAAGCCAATCACCTGATTTCATTCCAACTGAGCAGGACTTCCAATATGCTAATGAGAAAACTTAAGGGGATAAGCTCCCCAAAATAAGTAGGAGCTGAAGATGGCTACATTAGAGGCAAGAGCTAAGTGTGGAAAAGAGAAGGAACTGCCCAAGAGCCAAAGCAGACCACCTCATCTGTTAAACATGGTGGTGCTGGGGGTGTTATGGCTTGGGTATATATGGCTGCCACAGGTACTGGCACACTTCTCGTCAGTGATGATGGAACTGCTGACGGCAGCGACACAATGAATTCTGAGGTGTGTGGAAACATCTGATCTACTTAAGTTCCAGTAAAGGCATCCAAACTCAATAGATTAATTTTTTGCCAACATTTTATCTCTAGTATCTCACAACAAAATAATGATTGAAATATACTGCTGTGTCAACACAAGAGTTTATCAAAGATGAAAACTTCTTGAATGGCCAAGCCAGTCACCTGATTTCAATCCAACTGAGCAGGCCTTCCAATATGCTAATGAGAACACTTAAGGGGACAAGCCTCCCAAAACAAGCAGGAGCTGAAGATGGCTGCATTAGAGGCAAGAGCTAAGTGTGGAAAAGAGAAGGAACTGCCCAAGAGCCAAAGCAGACCATCTCACATGTTAAACATTGTGGTGCTGAGGGCGTGTATGGCTGCCACAGGTCCTGGCACACGTCTCTTCATTGATGATTGAACTGCTGATGGCATTAGCACAATGAATTCTAATTTGAAACATCTGACCTGCTCAAGTTCCAGTAATGGCCTCCAAACTCACTTGATCCTACCACAAGGTAATGATCCAAACACACTGTTGTGGCAACACTGGAGTTTATCAAAGCTAAAAAATGAAAATTTCTTCAAAGGCAAAGCCAGTCACCTGATTTCAATCCAATTGAGTAGGCCTTCCATATACTGAAGAGAAAACGTAAGGGGACAAGCCCCTCGAAACAAGCAGAAGATGGCTGCATTAGGGACTTAGCAGAGCATCACCAGAGAAAACCCTCAGCACCTGGTGATGTCTGTGAAGTTATTGCATGCTGGGATATGTGACAAAGATATCGGGATATCGGACATTGCTGTGTCCGAAACATTATGGTTGCCCTGAAATGGAGTACCATGTAAAAATTCTGTTGTGATCAAAATGTCTGCAGATGCCTTTAAATTAAAGTCTACACTTGTGCACGTTAATCACACTGCCTGAATAATCTGAATAATCTGATTTGTGATTTGAACTCTTTCAGGGCTAATTATTTTTTTCATTTTCTCCCAGGTCTAAATATTTTTCCCAAAAACTCAGTTTTCTAAAAAGCATTCAAAGCAAACACTATATGCCTTTAACATTAAACATTAGCGTTCTAAGATCGGCTGTCACACTGCGTACATACTTACTACATACCTGTTTGTCTAACCATTTATATTCTGAAGGGCACTTTCTGGAAAAGAAATAGCTACCTGCCTTTCGTTTTTGATTTCCAGATCACTTGCATCAAAATCAGAGTCTGATGAGTCACAGTCTGATTCAGCAATAATATGCAAAAAGCAAAAAAAAATTAATAATGCCCACAGAGGATTTTGCTTTGCACACTCGCTTTGCTGTTTTGCCCAATGCCAATGCCATTCTAGACGTTGCTTACTCCACGCTCCTCACACACACACAGGGATTCGATGTCAAGTCAATGAGTCTAACAGTCCTCCTAGCAAAGAGGGTCTACCCGTAACGTGATGGTGAGTTTTGTCGACGTCTACAGCTGATTATTACCCTCTGCCCCTGGATGTCAACTAACATCAACATCCAACCTCAACCCTTGCTGTCGACAAAAGTCGACATCAGCCCTAAAAGAGTTAAACTGTGGAGCAGAGGGGTACATCAAGGAGAAAATGGGTCTTTGTCCCAAACATTATGGAGGGCACTACAGATAACTGTACTCTATTGTCTAGAGTTTGTTAAATAATTGACTGTATGTTATAACTAAGACTTGTGGTCAACAGTACAATATTAGGCATTGAGTTGGCACAGCTCTTCTCCTCATGTTGAACAATGGCAGCTACAGACTCCAAAGGGTAGAAACATGCCAAGGTATCTTATGAAGCCATGGAACCCACTTGAGGAATCACAAACACCTAAAACATTATGGTGCCCTGAAAGGTCAGACTATAATAATAATAATAATTCATTACATTTATATAGCACTTTTCTCAGTACTCAATGACTTCAAGAAGTCATTGCATGTGAGGGATATGCGACAAAGTCCTAAATATGACAACGGCTTTAACAAACCTGCCATTTCTGTGCCCTAAGCATTATGCTGCCCTGAAATGGGGGGGACCCTGTAGAAAAATTGTTGTGTCTCAGATGGTTTAATTCTTGTTTCTCGGCCTCATAATGGCTTCTTTGACTTTCATTGGCACAGCTCTTCTCCTAATGTTGAACAATGGCAGCTACAGACTCTAAAGGGTAGAAACAGGCTGAGGTATTTTATGAAGCCATGGAACCCACTTGAGGAATCACAAACACCCAAAACATTCTGGTACCCTGAAAGGGCAGACTATGACTTCAAGCAGTCATTGCATGTGAGGGCTATGCGACAAAGTCCTAAATATGACAACGGCTTTAATAGACCTGCCATTGCTGTGCCCTAAACATTATGCTGCCCTGAAATGGGGGGACCCTGTAGAAAAAGTACTGTGTCTCTGATGGTTTAATTCTTGTTTTCGGCCTCATAATGGCTTCTTTGACTTTCATTGGCACAGCTCTTGTCCTCATGTTGAACAATGGCAGCTACAGACTCCAAAGGGTAGGAACAGGCCGAGGTATCTTATGAAGCCATGGATCCCACTTGAGGAATCACAAACACCTAAAACATTATGGTGCCCTGAAAGATCAGACTATAATAATAATAATAATTCCTTACATTTATATAGCACTTTTCTCAGTACTCAATGACTTCAAGAAGTCATTGCATGTGAGGGATATGCGACAAAGTCCTAAATATGACAACGGCTTTAACAAACCTGCCATTTCTGTGCCCTAAGCATTATGCTGCCCTGAGATGGGGGGGACCCTGTAGAAAAATTGTTGTGTCTCAGATGGTTTTATTCTTGTTTCTCGGCCTCATAATGGCTTCTTTGACTTTCATTGGCACAGCTCTTCTCCTCATGTTGAACAATGGCAGCTACAGAATCCAAAGGGTAGGAACAGGCCGAGGTATCTTATGAAGCCATGGAACCCATTTGAGGAATCCCAAACACCCAAAACATTATGGTGCCCTGAAAGGTCAGACTATAATAATAATAATAATTCATTACATTTATATAGCGCTTTTCTCAGTACTCAATGACTTCAAGCAGTCATTGCATGTGAGGGCTATGCGACAAAGTCCTAAATATGACAACAGCTTTAACAAACCTGCCATTGCTATGCCCTAAGCATTATGCTGCCCTGAGATGGGGGGGACCCTGTAGAAAAATTGTTGTGTCTCAGATGGTTTTATTCTTGTTTCTCGGCCTCATAATGGCTTCTTTGACTTTCATTGGCACAGCTCTTGTCCTCATGTTGAACAATGGCAGCTACAGACTCTAAAGGGTAGAAACAGGCTGAGGTATTTTATGAAGCCATGGAACCCACTTGAGGAATCACAAACACCTAAAACTTTATGGTGCCCTAAAAGGGCAGACTATGACTTCAAGTAGTCATTGCATGTGAGGGATATGCGACAAAGTCCTAAATATGACAACGGCTTTAATAGACCTGCCATTGCTGTGCCCTAAACGTTATAGTGCCCTGAAATGGGGGGACCCTGTAGAAAAAATACTGTGTCTCTAATGGTTTAATTCTTGTTTTCGGCCTTATAATGGCTTCTTTGACTTTCATTGGCACAGCTCTTCTCCTCATGTTGAACAATGGCAGCTACAGACTCTAAAGGGTAGGAACAGGCTGAGGTATTTTATGAAGCCATGGAACCCACTTGAGAAATCACAAACACCTAAAACATTATGGTGCCCTGAAAGGTCAGACTATAATAATAATAATAATAATAATAATGATTCATTACATTTATATAGCGCTTTTCTCAGTACTCAATGACTTCCAAGCAGTCATTGCATGTGAGGGCTATGCGACAAAGTCCTAAATATGACAATGGCTTTAATAGACCTGCCATTGCTGTGCCCTAAACGTTATAGTGCCCTGAAATGGGGGAACCGTATAGCAAACGTGTTGTCCGCAAATCCCCTGAAATGAAGGTCTGCAATGTGCGTTTTAATGACAACGTCTGAATTGTTTGATTTGTAACTTTAATTAAATTGTGGAGCAGAAGGGGGGAATTAAGGAAAAATGTGTCTGCCCTAAATGTCATGGAAGACACGTAATAAATGACAAACACACTAAATGCACCGACACATAAACCTAAGCTGGTGCTATACCCGTGGCTGAAGTATAACAAAAGGAAGTCGTCAATTTAAGGTGAGACCCTCCGGAGACGTGTAAAGTTAACAGACCCACCAAATGACAGTGACAAATCACACAACAACAGTTATAAAAAAAAGCTGGTAAGACAACAGCAGCGGAGATCAAATCTGCGAAAACGAGATTTTTTGTAAATTGCATAATTAATTCCAAACCATATTTTTTATTTTTATTTGTTTATTTTTTTATTTAAGGAATGTGCCTCTTCTGCAACAACGACAGAATTTGTTACGAGCTCCTGAAGTGATAATGAGCCCCCGGCTTCCACAGTTCATTAATTCTCGTTGTCTTGACACACGTTTGTCAGGATGCTCGTCATATTCTGGTAGTCAAAAATCTTTTGGTCAACAGAGCATTTGTCAAAGTCTCCCAATCCGTACACCATAAACATGTCTCGGGTTGACACAGTTTAGCATTTTCCTTCTCGAATCACAAATTTATTCAAGTTGTCAACTTCTTAGCCCTACACGTTTCCAAAAACCCCAACATTGCATTTATTTCGAAGGGTTCTGTCGGCAGCACGCTGTAATGATATTTTACATTTTGCAACTTTTCTGTCGTTGCACGTTTGTCGCAGTGGGTGCTGATCTCCCATTGCTGTCTGGTATTGATCAATGGATTCTATTCTCTGCGAGGGGATTGTTATGTCACAGCTGGGGAGCAAATTGCTGCTCTGACATTTCCAGCATGATTGGAGATGATCTGATGAAAAATTGAAAAGGTTCTTAAATTTCAAGTGTAAAGCACTATACACATTTCTTTTTTTGATGACTAGGGGAGAAAATAGACAGTGATATTAAGGAAATGTTCTGTTTTCCATTGCTCGGTTATTTTTCTGTGGGTCCTGTGAAAGTGACCTGAGAAAACGTTTTACACTTCGGTTGTATTTCATCCCGTGAACATTCACTGATTCAGTCTTTTTACAAACCCACTACTTCCAAACGCTTCTTTTGATGGGACTGCAGCCGGTTTTGGCAGAACTATTCGACAAACTCTACTCGTTCTAGAGGTGGTGGGTGCAGTCACTGTAGTGTTATTAGAACAATCTGGACAAGAACAGGCCATTCAGCTCGCCAGTCCTATCCGTTTAATTCTTCTTGAAGTAACATCAAGTCTGGTCCTGTGTGAAACTCTTACTTGAATGTCTGACAAACGTGTAATATGTCACTGATCTCTTAATAAAGTACACTTCGTGTGAATTTCCGAGTTCATAGCATTGAAAGAAAGAGTGATGGAGCCTATGGTGGGATCACACGAATAAATGAATAGAACAGAATAAAGGAAGGGACCCTCGAGTCTTTGCTCCCATGTGGTGAGCCATACTAATGTTGTGAGTCTGCAACTCTTTGTAGACTTTAACTTTGGTTTAATTAAATAGTTATGAGGAGTGCTTCCCTCGAGAAGTTGAAAGAGGTAGCAGTGTGGAGCTGAGTGAGAGGGGCTGCTGAGGAGGGGTCCTTTGGGATACCATATATGCTGAGGCGTTGTAAAAATGGAGGCGGGCTCAGCACGTCATGATGGATGCTGAGGGATGGTGACCGGGATGGGAGTTGAGGAGGGGCTCATGGGGATTCCATGAATGGCAAGGCATAGGAAAAATCGAGTGTGTCCCAATGGATGCTGAGAGATGGTGACCGAGATGGTAGTTGAGGAGGGGCTCTTTCAGATACCATGAATGCCAAGGCATAGTAAAGATGAAGTCTGGCTCAGTGCGTTCTAGTGGATGCCGAGGGATGGTAACCGGGACGAGAGTTGAGGAGGAGCTCCTTGCATTGCCTCAAATGCCAAGGCACTGCATAGATGGGGTCTGGCTCAGTGCATCCTGGTGGATGCCAAGGGATGGTATCTGGGACGAGAGTTGAGGAGGGGCTTATGGGGATTCCATGAATGCCAAGGCATAGGAAAGATCAAGTAGACGGAGTCAGTGTGTCTCAGTGGATACTGAGAGATGGTCACCAGGATGAGAGTTGAGGAGGGGCTCCTTGGGATGTCGCAGATGCCTAGATATTGCAAAGATGGGGTCTGGCTCTGTGCATCATGGTGGATGCTGCACGATGGTTACCGGAACAAGAGTTGAGGAAACCCACGCAGACACGGGGAGAACATGCAAACTCCACGCAGGTCTCCTTACTGCGAGGCAGCAGCGTTACCACTACGCCACCGTACCACCCTCATTGGTAACATCAATCCATCCATCCATCCATTATCCAACCCACTATATCCTAACTACAGGGTCACAGGGCAGTGGCGTAGCTGGGGGGGTGTCAAGGGGGGACATCTGTCCCCGGGCACAGCATCCAGGGGGCGCCAAATTGATGTTACGAAATTTTAGAATGAAATGTTTTCGATTCTTAAATGCACTAAATAATAAATAAAAAACATACCCAACATACAATAATTTATCCCCTCCACTACTCTAACATGCTTGACTCCCACCCAGAAACATTTCTGACATTATTACACTGACATGAGGCATTAGTGTATCATTGTCTAACTTGTTGCAAACACCATTTCTGTGTGCAAAGCGATTTGTGTTTATGTGTGTAGCAGTTGGGGGTGCTATCGCTCCCTTGAACCCTCAGGTACCACGCTAAACATCAGGTAAAAGTGTAATACTTATTATTTTTATTATAATAAAGTGCACTAAGCACCCTCCACTCCACACTACTCATACAATTACCAATACTCTAATTAATCAACAATAATCCACAATCCTCCACTCCCAGACACTTAGCCATCCGTCCTCCCAGCTCAGCTCAGTGTCTGGGATTTCCCATGGTCCTTTTATATCTCCTGACCCGGAAGTGAATCTACCCTACAGTCCATGTAATTCCTTATCACTTCCAGGTCAGATAAAAAGTCCTTTTCTTCATCCCGGAAGCACGTCGTTCCTTCTGTTCATGTGATCAGGACGTACCTCCGGGTTATATGGCACGTAGCACTCCCCAAGCCTCCCTACAGCGGCTCCTGGTGGTCCCCATGGTATCCAGCAGGGCTGTTTGTAAAAACTACAAGGTCCATGAGGCCCTGCTGGAATTCGGGGAGCCTCCATACTGCTGGGAGGGCTCCACCTGGCGGTTTGGAGGTGTGGGCTGGAATATATGGCCGGCCATCCCTCACAGTGTTTGATAGAAAATTGATCAGGCTGTGATGAAGTATTCTAGTAGATGGCTGCAAAAGTCTAGACATGTCCCCATCATATTTTCATACGAATAAATTGTAATTGGAACCTCCATCACCAGTTGTGAAAGATCTTTCAGTAAATTAAAACTTATCTTGTCCTACCTGAGATCATCTATGGCACAGGAAAGATTGTCAGCCTTGGCTCTGCTGAGCGTGGAGCGGGAGGTTACCGACAGCATACATTTTGATGAACTAATCGATAAATTTGTAGCAGCAAAGGCTAGGAAAATTTCTCTTTGAAGTTAGATAGATAGATAGATAGATAGATAGATAGATAGATAGATAGATAGATAGATAGATAGATAGATAGATAGATAGATAGATAGATAGATAGATAGATAGATAGATAGATAGATAGATAGATAGATAGATAGATACTTTATTAATCCCAAGGGGAAATTCACATACTCCAGCAGCAGCATACTGATAAAGAACAATATTAAATTAATGAGTGATAACAATGCAGGTATAACAGACAGTAACTTTGTATAATTTTAACGTTTACCCCCCACACCCCGGGTGGAATTGATGAGTCGCATAGTGTGGGGGAGGAACGATCTCCTCAGTCTGTCAGTGGAGCAGAACATTGACAGCAATCTGTTGCTGAAGCTGATTAATTACAATTAATTTTAATTTTAATTTTATTATAATGAAGTTAATAATTACATTTATACATCAGACTGTTTTTTTTACTTTATACTAACTTCATTTTCAGGTTATTATATTATTATATCCAATGTAATGTTTAGTCCTGCGGTGGTTGGCACCCTGCCTGGGATTGGTTCCTGCCTTGTACTCTGTGTTGGTTGGGATTGGCTCCAGCAGACCCCCGTGACCCTGTGTTCGGATTCAGCAGGTTGGAAAATGGATGGATGGATGTAATGTTTAAGTTTTTGCAATGTTATATTTGAATAATATTTTACAATAATTATATTTTCAAACTACCATTGTTGTCTTAATTATTTTACTTTGTTTTATCTTTATAAATTTAGCGAAACCTTGAAAATCCATCCATCCATCCATTTTCCAACCCGCTGAATCCGAACACAGGGTCACGGGGGTCTGCTGGAGCCAATCCCAGCCAACACAGGGCACAAGGCAGGAAACAATCCCGGGCAGGGTGCCAACCCACCGCAGGACACACACAAACACACCCACACACCAAGCACACCCTAGGGCCAATTTAGAATCGCCAATCCACCTAACCTGCATGTCTTTGGACTGTGGGAGGAAACCGGAGCGCCCGGAGGAAACCCACGCAGACACGGGGAGAACATGCAAACTCCACGCAGGGCGGACCCGGGAAGCGAACCCAGGTCCCCAGATCTCCCAACTGCGAGGCAGCAGTGCTACCCACTGCGCCACCGTGCCGCCCAACCTTGAAAATATACGCATAAAAGTGCTTTAAAAAATTTAAATATTTAAAAATTGAAAACTATTTAAAATAAAAAATATGAGATTTTTTTCTTAAAATACTATTATTTTAAATACATTTTTAAAAATTTTCTTTCCCTTCCCCATTGCATTTTGGCAAACAGGAGGGGGCGCAAAATCACTGAAAACCCTAGCTACGCCTCTGTCACGGGGGTCTGCTGGAGCCAATCCCAGCCAACACAGGGTACAATGCTCATTGGTAACATCCAATATAAAATGGTCCTTAAATGGCCCTATAAATAGCAATTAACATAAGAATAATATTGTAAACTGTTATCAGCACTTATTAAATGTACAGAACTGAGCTGGCCCACATTTATAACTTAACAAAATACAACAGTGTAGAGTTTACAGTGGGGGACATAAGTATTGAACGTGTCAACTTTTTTTTTCAGTAAATCAATAATTCCAATGAGGCCATTCACATGAAATTCTCACCAGACATTGGTATTGATGCAAGAAATCCACAAATATAAAGAATTCACAACATGAAAGGCCATCAATACAGGTATGTGTCATTAAGTGGAATGACGCAGGGAAAAAGTATTAAACATGCTGATTGAGTACTTGGTGAAGAAGCCTTTGACAGCTTCAAGATGCTTCCTGTATGTCAGTCCTGGAGGGCCGCAGTGGCCGCAGGTTTTTGTTCCAACCCCAATTGCATAATAAGAAGCTCTGATTACTCAAGTAACACTTTTCTGCTTCATTTTAGTTGACTCGCTCGTTAAGATTTGGAACCCTTTTTGCTTATTTTAGTATCAGACAGCTGTTTTCTCAGTTTTTAATGGCTCCTTATTAGGATTAAGACGCTGTGAGAAGCAGCCCGGACACAGACAGACAGACATCATATTTTCACCCAACACACGTTTATTTACACTATTTACAGTTCAATTATGCACAAACCCAGTGCCCCCAAAGTCCAGGCCGCTCTTCTCAGTGCCTGCTTCCTTCAAGCCGCCTCCACTCTTCTCCACTCAGACTTCGTCCACTCCTCGCCCGACTCCAGTCATCGTTTGCAGGGAGGCGGCCCCTTTTATATACGCCCGGATGGGCTCCAGGTGCTTCCCGACACTCCTCCGCGGACACTCCCCTGTGTGGCAGAAGTGCCGGCTGTGCCCTCCGGGTGTCCCCAGTCTTCTTCCCCCCAGCACTTCCGGGTGTGGCAGAAGTGCTGAGGTCCAGGGTTCTCCAGGCACTGGGGTGCCCCCTGGCGGTGACCCCGGGCCCCTACAGGGTCCTCACGGGCCCGTCCTCACAGGTGGCGCAGTGGTAGTGCTGCTGCTTTGCAGTAAGGAGACTGTGGAAGATTGTGGGTTCGCTTCCTGGTTCCTCCCTGTGTGGATAGCGCTTTGAGTACTGAGAAAAGCGCTATATAAATGTAATGAATTATTATTATTACAGGGTTGAGCTTCCCAGCTCTGTACCCATGGCCCACAAAAGAACCAAGGCGGTCGCCCCCTCGTGGTCCGGAGGAGGCATGAGCCCTCCTCCTGTCCTCCTGGGCATCCCAGCTGGGTGCCACCCCCAGCAGCGTGCCACAATACAAATAACAAAAGAAACCAGCATTTCTCCATGTAGCGTGTTTCCATTTACACCTTTGTGTATTTATCACACACTATTTGGTTGAATTAAAGTGAAAATGACGAGAAAAAAGTGAAGGGCTGAGAATTACTCCTCCGTTTTAGACTTCAAATCATTTGGATGATTGTGGTAACGTGAGGTCCGTGGCCTTTTTAAATAAATAATTTCCACACTTGGGGCTTAAGGAGGGGGCAATTACAATCCACTACAAGAAACCTCCGTTTTGCAAATACCTACCGCC
This sequence comes from Erpetoichthys calabaricus, assembly GCF_900747795.2. NCBI lineage: Eukaryota > Metazoa > Chordata > Cladistia > Polypteriformes > Polypteridae > Erpetoichthys > Erpetoichthys calabaricus. The sequence goes on along the minus strand of NC_041395.2, from coordinate 14,926,832 downwards.
TTCACCCCCCAAATGACCAAACTTTGTACAATGGGTGACTGAGCCTTTGCGGTGGCAGCTCCACAGCTCTGGAATACTCTACCAGAGAGCCTGAGAATACAGCAGATTGTGGGCTTTTTAGAAAACAGCTAAAGACTTTTCTATTTAGCAAAGCTTATTAACAAGAATGCCACTATTTATTGTTTTTATCTTTATTTTTATCTTGTTGTGTCTTTGTTAAAAAAAATTTTATGTAGCACATAGAGGTTTGGGTGGTTAGTAATTAGCTGTGAACCGCCCAGTCTCACTGAGATGGCACAGGTGGTGAACCAGCTGATGGTAGGGAAGACTGCAGGGATCTGTGGTATCCGTGGTGAACTTCTCCAGGCTGGTGGTAAGGCTGTCCTCCTGGCATTGCAAGCAATCTTTGCTTCCATTTGGGAGACTGGCATCATCCCAACATGACTGGAAAACGGGACTTGTCATCTCTATCTGGATTGTGAGGGTGATCGCCTGGATTGCAGCAACTACAGAGGGATAACACTGCTCTCGGTGCTGGGTAAGGTCCTTGTTAGGGTCGTCCTCAATAGGATCTGTGATCACTTGCTCAACTACCAGCGACCGGAACAGTCTGGTTTTACGCCTAAGAAGTCTACCATCGACCACATCCTGCCACTGAGGGTTCTCATGGAGCGCAAACACAAAAATCGGCAGAGTTTCTTTGCAGCCTTTGTCGATTATCACAAAGCGTTCAACTCAGTTGATCGAGCTGCCCAGTGGGACATTCTGAGGGTTTGCGGGATCCCCTCAAGGTTGCTGGATATCATGGCCGGCCTGTACACTGGTACTGTGAGTGCTGAGCACAGTGGAGGCAGGACCTTTGTATTTCTCCCACTTGATTCTGGGGTTCGTCAGCGGTGTGTTCTGCTCCTACTCTGTTAAATGCTTGTATGGACTGGGTGTTGGTCAGGGTCGTGGGGGTCCAGCAGCTGTGGGGCATCTGTTGGTGAGGAAAAATTCACAGATCTTGACTTTGCTGACGATGCTGTGATCTTCGCGGAGTCAATAGAGGATCTGATCAGGATGCTCGAGAGACTGAGTGAGGATTATGAGTGTCTGGGCTTGCGAATGTCCTGATAAAAACTAAGAGCCAGGCCTTTAATGACCTCTTGGGCACGGCTATCAGCAGTGTGTCTGTGTGCAGAGAGAGTGTCGACCTCATCGGGAGGTTTACTTACCTCAGTAGTGACATTCATGTCTCTGGTGACTCTTCCTATGAAGTCAGTAGATGGATTGGGAGAGCATGGGGGGTCATGAGGTCGCTGGAAAGGGGTGTGTGGTGCTCCCGGTATCTATGCAAAAGGCCGAAGGTCCAAGTCTTCAGAGTCCTGGTGCTTCCTGTCTTGATATATGGTTGCGAGACATGGACGCTATCCAGTGGCCTGAGATGAAGACTGGACTCCTTTGGTACTGTTGGTTTGACTTTGTGTTGCTCACAGAGTCCCGAATGAGGCTGTGAAGGATGGCCGGCCATATATTCCAGCCCACACCTCCAAACCGCCAGGTGGAGCCCTCCCAGCAGGGCCTCATGGACCATGTAGTTTTTATAAACAGCCCTGCTGGATACCATGGGGACCACCAGAAGCCGCTGTAGGGAGGCTTACAGAATGCTACATGCCCTATAACCCGGAGGTATGTCCTGATCACATGACCAGAAGGAACGACGTGCTTCTGGGTTGAAGAAAAGGAGCTTTTATCTGACCCGGAAGTGTTCATGGTCACATGGACAGAGAGAGGCGAAACACTTCCGGGTCAAGGACTATAAAAGGACTGTGGGAAATCCCAGATGTTGAGCTGAGCTGGGTAGAAGGGTGGCAACGCGTCTGGGAGTGGAGGATCTATTGATTAGTGATTGTATTGGTTTATTATATGAGTATAGTGGAGTGGAGTGTGCTTGGTGCACATAATTATTAAAAGTCATATTGGACTTTTATCTGCTGTCTGACGTCTGGTCTGAGAGTTCAAGGGGTCGACAGTGCATCTAATTTTCACAAGGCACATGACCTGCATTGTGAAGGAGCGTCAGTCACGGCACTACGGCTATGTGGCGCGCTTCCCTGAGAGTGATCCAGCTCATAAGATCCTCATTGTTGGGGACCTGAGTGTCCGGACAAGGCCAAGGGGTCGCCCACGTAACACCTGGCTGCGGCAGATAGAGCGTCATTTCCAAAGGGTGGGACTGGACCGCATGTCTGTCTGGGGGTTTGCCAACCGGGATCCTGAGTTGTTTCTTCGTGTAGTGGGTGCAGCAATGCACTGTACCAGTGCATGTTCCCCAACTTGACTTGACTTGACTTTGAGGTTTACTACAGATGTAAAGTGCCTTATAAATAAAAATAATTATTATTATTATTATTATTATTATTATTATTAGTAAGGCTGGAGCAGTTCCTGGGTGTTTCTTCACTTAAGTGCACAGATGCAGAATCGTCCGTGTCCGTAATCGATGCCGGGAGCTGCTAATCACTACCCCTGTGCCACGTCCCACATATAAAAAGAGAAACGTGAATGCAAGGGGGGGAAATGGAACTAAAAGGTTGAGAGGGTAAAAGGTGGCTGAGGAGCTGAGGAGCAGGACGATCTGAACACCTAGAGGGTAAAGGCAGAACGAACAGGCTGGTTCACCCCACTGAACAACGAACGGCATGGATTGGGGCGAGCATGGTGGATGACCTCCACGGGGATCCGAGGTGCGACTGCGGGTGCGTGAAGGATGCTCGCCTTTGACGGTCTGGCTGTGCAATGAGGTAGTCAGGGGATGAAGTTCGTGGGTGCTGAGTCTTTGCTTTTACCCATCATGAGATGTTTCTCGTATAACACCTTGGTAGCAAAACCCCTTTTTATAGCCCATCAGTGTGCAGTAACCCATTCTGCACAGATAGGAGGTGGAAGTACTCTTTGACTACTTAGGGATGTCAGCTGCTCCTTGCCTTTCCAGGTCTCGGTGTTCAGCTTTTTCTAAGCGTGTTCTAAACTTTTTCCCTGTGTCAACTCAGTTTATTAGATGTGCCTTTATTTGTGGCCTTTCATGTTGAGAATTCTTTATATTTGTGGATTTCTTAAGTTCATAACAATGTCTGGTGAGAATTTCATGTGAATAGCCTCTGTGGTGGGTAGCCAGCTAAATATTCCGGTCCTCACCCCCAGGCTGCCAGGTGGAGCTCTCACGACAACATGGACGGTCCCCGAGTTCCAGCAGGGCCTCATGGACTTTGTAGTTTATATGCACAGCCCTGCTGGGTACCATGGGGACCACCAGGAGTCGCTGTAAGGGGGCTGTCGGACTCTTACGTGCCCTATAACCCGGAAGTGCGTCATGATCATATGACAAGAAGAAACGACGTGCTTCCAGGTTGAAGAAAGGAGCTTTTTATCCGACCCAGAAGTGTTCATGATCACATGGACAAAAGAGAGAAACGCTTCCGGGTCATGGACTATATAAAGGACTCTGGGAAACCAGTACACTGAGCCGAGCTGGGAGGAAGGGTGGCGAAGTGTCTGGGAGTGTGGAGGATTGAGTATTGTATTGATTAGAGTATTGATTAATTTATGAGTATTGTGGAGTGGAGGGTGCTTTGTGCACGTTATTGTTCAAATAAAAATAATATTTGGACTTTTACCTGGTTTCTGGAGTCAAGTCAGAGGGTTCAAGAGGACGACAGAGACCTCAATCTGTCACACCTAATACTGAAAAAAATGTGGATGCGTTCAATGCTTAGCTCTCCCACTGTGTCTATACCAGCTGTTTAACAGTTTAAACGTTTCGTCTTTATCCATTCACATGAACTTTTCCACTTGCTAACACATACAGTATGTGACACAGAAACGGAAAATACAGAACACTATAAGGTCGAAAACAATTGAATGATTAATCTGCCGAGATCTTGGTGTACAAGAGACGATTACGTCACTGCTGATTTACAATACTTAACGCACAATAATATGCTGTCCGTAGGTGGGAAAGTGGCACAGTGTAGACACAGGGAGAGTTGGCGTCCTTTTTAAAAGAAAATATACGGGGTAAACTTGTCACTCGTTATTAATATCAAATAGGCTTCTTTGTGCTGCAACTACAGTAATACATTTAATCTAAAGTGTTACCATGTAATCTGTTGACGATTATTGTGGTTAAACACTATACTGTATTACAAACCTGAAACCAGTAAAATAGAGACAGTGAGACCATGCTGCCTTCCTGTGTAGCTGAATTCATTTAAATGAGGCATCAACACGGCAACCAAGGTTCACAGAGTAGCCCAGTGGTGGACAATGTCGGTCCTGGAGGGCCACAATACAATACAATACAATTTATTTTTGTATAGCCCAAAATCACACAAGAAGTGCCAGAATGGGCTTTAACAGGCCCTGCCTCTAATAGCCCCACAGAGGCTGCAGGTTTTCATTCCAACTCAATTGCTTATTTAGAAACCAATCCTTGCCAATCTAAGACTCTATTTAATTTCCATGGCTTGTTAGTCTACAATGGTAGGTTCTTAATTCATCGTCAATTTTTTTTTCCTTTTCTAGGATATCATCCAAATGATTTGAAGCCTAAAATGGATTATTTTCAGTCTGTCACATTTTTCTCATTTTTTAAGTGTTTTTTAAGACAGAGGGTCATCCAAAAAAATAGAAAGGGAGAGAAGGCTTAGGGCAAATGGGAGATGGGTGGGGACTTAATAGTGAAGAGGACAGAGGGTCATGTAATGAGAAAAGACAGAGGGTCATAGTAATGGGAAGAGACAGAGGGTCATGTACACAAAAAGAGACAGAGGGCCATGTAGTGAAGAAGTGACAGAGGGTCATGTAGTGAAGAAGAGACACAGGGTCATGTAGTGCAGAAAAGACAGAGGGTCATGTAGACAAAAAGAGACAGAGGGTCATGTAGTGAAGAAGAGACAGAGGGTCATGTAGTGAGAAAAGACAAAGGGTCATGTACTGAAGAAGAGACAGAAGGTCATATAGACAAAAAGAGACAGAGGGTCATGTAGTGAAGAAGTGACAGAGGGTCATGTAGTGAGAAAAGACAAAGGGTCATGTAGTGAAGAAGAGACAGAAGATCATGTAGACAAAAAGAGACAGAGGGTCATGTAGTGAAGAAGCGACAGAAGGTCATATAGACAAAAAGAGACAGAGGGTCATGTAGTGAAGAAGTGATAGAGGGTCATGTAGTGAAGAAAAGACAGAAGGTCATGTAGATAAAAAGAGACAGAGGGTCATGTAGTGCAGAAAAGACAGAGGGTCATGTGGACAAAAAGAGACAGTGGGTCATGTAGTGGGAAGAGACAGAGGGTCATTTTTTAAGTGTTTTATTAAATCAAATAGTGCATGATGACTCCACAAAGGTATAAATGGAAACAAGTGAGATGTAGAACTGCTGGCTCCTTTGTCATTTGCATCTTATTGCTAATAAGAAGCCTAAAACAGTTAATGCTGCTGTTTAAGGCTGAAATAAGTAATTAAGGGTGGAGAACTTTAACAAGCGAGACCACTAAAATGAAGCATCAAAATGTCACTTGAGCAATACGCGCTTCTTCAGCAATAACTGACTTCTCATTAAGAAACTGGGTTGGAACAGCCACTGCGGCCCTCCAGGACTCACATTGCCCACCCTTGGCCAGTGGTGTGCAAGTTCACAGCTCACAAGAACTCACTCAGAGTTCTGTTCACACAGATTAAAATGAATAAATTCATGCTCATAGGTCACCATTTCAATTTTGAACTTGTTCATGTTCAGTTCATTTTATATTTTTTATGGAGTGAGAATAAATGACCCATGAGTTTATTTTTTTCAGTTTTGCATGCCTTATATTAGGCTATTAAAGTGTTCTTGAATAAAATACAATAATTATGAAGACTTTTTTATTTAAATACACTTTATTGAGTTATACCCAGCAACAAACACATATAACCATATATGCTAATATCCTCCCGGTCCAAAAAGAAATTAAATAGAATTAAGTACACATATAAATGACCTCTCTATTTCCAACCGTGTGACACAAATGGTGACTGTGGAGCCAGCGTGTAGGTGAACTAACCTCTTACGCTGCCAGTCAAATTACGCTGCCATTCAAAATTCGCATCACATATTGCATGTCCAACAGGGAAAAATATAAAGTGGCCTCACAAAATACAACATTTTCCTAAAAGCAAAAGTGGAGCTTCACCGCGTGCTCGTGTCAGCAGGGTGCAGCTTAAGCACAAGCAGGCAGACACAGACTGCGCCTATTTGATTTGACATTATTTTTTCCGAATACAGATAAATGGCAAAATATTTGTACGAAATAAATATTTATAAAAATCCACTATTTGTGCTTATCTGAATACCGTATTCGGATTTGGCTCCACTCCTGTATTACATTTAATCAGGACCTAAACCAGATCCAGAATGTCACCTAAAACTGAACTAGCTCACGTTCAAGTTCTTCAGTTGCAAACACGTTACGTTAAGCTCAATGTCCTTAGAAAAATGAGCTTGTTCAATGAACGCGCACTTTGGAACTAGTTCATGCACAACACTGACTGCTGGCTCCTTTGTTATTTACTGTACATCTTATTGCTAATAAGGAGCCATTACACACACTGAATGCAGTTGTTTAAGACTGAAATCAGCAAATATGGGTGGAGAACTTTAACAAGCCAGACCATTAAAATGAAGCATCACTTGAGCAATAAGTGCTTCATTAGCAATAATTGACTTCTCATTAAGAAACTGGGTTGGAACAAAAAACTGCAACCACTGCGGCCCTCCAGGACTCACATTGCCCACTCCTGGTGTAGCCTGAACAGCACTGACCCCTCTACTGGTCACCAAAGGAACAATTTATTCTCCTAATTTAACTTAACACAACCCAGAAGAAATGTACAATTATGAGTAAATGAATAAAAAAAGGCCAAAAATTATCCAAAAATGTGATCATACCCTTAAAGTGTCACAGAAGCACCTGGGCCACACTTGTTGTCTGCATAGAGTTTCCAGTCTCTGCCGCTGTAGCTTATCACTCCTTCACAGTTCTCCTAGGTCACTTGGTTGCCCCCAGCACACTCGTCTTCTTCGGTTTTTAGGAATGGCATACCCTAGCAGATTCACAGCTGTGCCATCCTCTTTCCATTTCTTCATGATAGATTTAACCAGTGTTGATGGACGGGCTTCCCAACCAGGACAGGGGAAGTTTTCTTAGCCAAACAGGTGGCCCCATGTGAATGGACAGGCATCCTGACCAAGAGAGAGAGAAAGGTTATTTACCCGAACAGACGGTTCCAGGTGGATGGATGGACATCCTGGCCAAAGGAGAAGAATTTTCCTTGCCTGGATGAGAACCCCAAGACAGATGTACAGACATCTCAACCAGATGTATGTACAATATCTTTCCTGGCCTGGGATAAAAGGGAAAGATTGGGAAGGGCTGTTCTTTAGGAGCTGTATTTTCCCCCCAGGTCGCTAGATTGAAGCAACCCTGGATTTTGATACCTGTTCGGACACCAGCAGGGAATGCTGGGAATTGTAGTCCAGTAGCGCAGGGGTGTGCAGGGGTTCATGGCTGCTGCAGGGAGTTACACTCCTTACTATCGGGGACTTCCATATGACATGTAGGTTCTTCCAAATGGGTACAGGAAGTACTCTTGAGTCCTCAATAAAAGGGACTGCACCGCCTTGTCCACACGAATCAGAGCTGGGAGGAAGGAAGGCAACGATCGACTGGAGGATTGGCAGTGTGGAGAGAGAGAGAGAGAGACAGACACCATATGCATTCTTTGTGAAAAGATATTTTGAGCAATAAACACCCCTTTATTTTGAACCTGGGACTGTTTGATAGATAGATAGATAGATAGATAGATAGATAGATAGATAGATAGATAGATAGATAGATAGATAGATAGATAGATAGATAGATAGATAGATAGATAGATAGATAGATACTTTATTAATCCCAAGGGGAAATTCACAAATGTGTTTTTGTGTTCATGTTGGGGATGTGGGGCTCTCTGGTGCCCCCTAGCCAACACACTTGATATATACGGTGACTTGGAGGTGTTCTTGTCTCCATCATCTGACTTTCACCTTTCCACAGAGTTGCTTGGGTTGTTCTTTTGATGTCCTTTATTAATCCCCTGAGAGGAAATTGTCTTTTTTGCATGACTATCGGGTAGGGGTCAGCTATTGTACAGCCCCCCAATTTTCATGTTAATAGTTTTGCTCAGGGGCCCAACAGAGCAGGATCCCATCTGGCAGTGACAGGATTCCTTAGCCTTAGAGCTTTTGTCTTCATTTTGTAGGTTACAGTCACACTACAAGTTAGCTGTCAGTTTGATTTTATATAGCATTATCTTTACAATTACACACTGTGGAATATGACCGGCCGTTCATCCCAGCCAATACCCCCAAGCCTCCAGGTGGAGCTCTCCCTGCAGCATGGAGGTGCCCTGAAGGCCAGCAGGGAATCCTGGACAATGGGGTTTTTATCCACAGCCCTGCTGGATACCATGGGGGCCACTAGAGGACGCTGCAGGGAGGCCCAAGGATTATTACGTGTCCCTAGTAGAAGTACGTCTTATTCACAGCAACAGGAGGAACGACGTGCTTCCGGGATGAAGAAGAAGAGAACTTTTATTGGAGTATTGTGGAGTGGAGGGTGCTCTGTGCACATTTTGTCCTAATAAATTCAATATTTGAACTGTTATCTGGTGTCTGACGTTTGGTCTGAGGGTTCAAGGGGTCATGGGGACCCTTAAAACTGTCACAACAGTTAAAGTTCAATCTTTGAAATTTTTTTACAGTAGGGACACCCAGAAGTGAAGTGACTTGCTCAGCAATGTCAGAAGCTGAGACTGAATATGTGCCTTTTATTTTATATCGTGCCTTCCCGCAACCAACATTACCCTAAGTTATCGTATAGCCGGGGTCGCCAGCTCCAGTCCTGGATGGCCCCAGTGGCTGCAGATTTTCATTCTAACCCTTTTCTTAATTAGTGACCTGTTTGTGCTGCTAATTAACTTCTTTTGAATTCATTCGTTTTTTAAGATTTGTTCCCCTGGACTTCTTCATCGTTCCTCAGAATTGCTTCATTTCTTTCCTTAAATGGCACCCAAACAGAAATGAAATGTGAAGTGAGTGAGCCAACAGAAGACCAACTAAGTCAGGGCCTCAAACTCCAACCAGTTGCTTAATTAGGTGCCGAGTCTTGTCGTTAATTAAACCCATTCTTTAATTCCATGGCTTGCTGCTGTGCAATAGCAGACATTTTCGAAATTGCTGATTTTTTCTTTACTTTTCTAAGAGTTCTGCTCAAATGTTTTGTGGACCTGAGCAGACCAACATTCCTGAGACCTTCCTTTATTTTCAGATATTGTGTGATGGTCCTATGGTGGGTTGGCACCCTGCCCGGGATTGTTTCCTGCCTTGTGCCCTGTGTTGGCTGGGATTGGCTCCAGCAGACCCCCGTGACCCTGTGTTCGGATTCAGCGGGTTGGAAAATGGCTGGATGGATGGATGTGTGATGGTCACAGTTTGCCAGTCATTGTGGTATAGTGGGTCCGCGGTTTCAAAAAAAAAAAAATGGGCCAGGTTTTAAATCCGTTGTGCTGCCCGGATGGGGGTGGTACCCACCCGGGACGCCCAGAAAGACAGGAGGAGGGCTTATTCCTCCTCCAGACCTCGAGGGGGCGACCGCCCTGGGGACCGCGGGTACAGAGCTGGGAAGCTCGACCCTGTAGGGGCCCGTGGTCACCGCCAGGGGGACCCCAATACCTGGAGGAACCCTGGACCACACCAGGAAGTGCTGGGGGGAAGAGGAACAGGGACACCCGGAGTGCTTCCGGGGAGACAGCTGGCACTTCCACCACACTGGGGCGTGTCAGTGGGAGATTGCCGGGAACACACCTGGAGCACATCCGGGTGCTTATTTAAAGGGGCCGCCTCCCTTCAGAGATGGACTTGAGTCGGGTGGAAGAGTGGACAAGGTTGCTGAAGGAGAGAAGGAGGCGGTCTGAAGAGACAGAGAGAGAGAAGGCATTATTGATTGGCCTGGACTGTGGGGTATTGGGGGCTTGTGAGTAACTTGTGTGTAATGGAGACCCAAAACAAACATGTGTGAGGTGATTTAAATGTGTCTGCCTGTCTGTGTCCGGGTCAAATTCCACACCATATATCCGTGTCGTTCTCCGTGGGTGCGATTGCACGACCGCGGAGAGTTAATGAGGTAGTTGGAGCGAGTCGCACCCGCACGTGTGGGTGCGATCTTCTCAATTGCTTCATTGGCTTCCTGCGGTGTGTGATTAAGGTGCTGCGCTCACAGAGGTGCTATACTGGTCGGCCTCAGGAAGGAGGATAGATTTATAGAGGAAGAAAAAGGAGGTTAAAGGATGTGAAAGAGCCGTCTTAGCAGCTACGATCTGGCCGCCTGTAAGGAGGAGACAGAACGAGCTGGGGCCCCGCGAAGGAGCGTTTGGCTGTGGCGCTCTAGGGGCTAGTCCACCCCACTGAATGTTCGGGTGATTGGGGTGAGCAAAGCAGGTGTCCTCCCGATGGATCTGAGGATCGACTACGTGAGCGCGAAGGAAGAAGGGAGGAGAGCCGACCTCGGATGGTCTGGCAGTGATGTTCTTAAGGCAGTCAGGATGGAGGTCGGCCGAAAGGTGCTCGTGGCTGTTGGGTGAGCCCGGGAGAATGAGAGATGGAGGTGGACTGAGATCGCGAAGAGTGAGACTGCATTTTTAACCTCGGATTTTAAAGGATTTATTTATTGTTTTTATCCCCACTGAACACTTGTTTTTATGGATTACTCTTTGAAACCATGATGCACTGCACTTCGGACACTGTTTTGATTTTTATTGTGTGATAAAAGCACATTGACACTTTTGGAAATATCCCCTGGCTTCATTTGAGAATTGTCCTCATTTGTCAGCTCATCTCGGGTGACATTGCCGACGTGTGTCGGGTTCAAGAGCTCCCAGCCTGTCGGATGAGAGTGTGGAGCGAACCCGCATCGTCACAGTCATGTTTGGGCTCATTTTGTATCTCATTATTGTTTTGCTGCTAATTAAGGAAAATGAAACAATTGAGGGGTCCGAGTCTTCAAGAGCAAGTCAGTTAAAGTTCATTCAGAAGAAGTTAATTAGCAGCTCCAGGACTGGAGTCGGGGACCCCTGTCATATAGTAACCGCTATGACCGTGTACGCAAACGTGAAACAGCAGCTTTAAGTGTCAGCCAGTAGGGGGCAACCCTGTCAGTAACAAAGGTAGCATTGGCTGGCAACTGAACCCAGCGTGTCATTTATGAGATTTTCTACCTGCGAGCTACCGAAGCTTCATCTTTCCATGCTGTTTTAGTGCCTTTTGCATTCGTTGTTTGCTCTGCTTGTATTCACTTCTTATCGATTTTTTTTTTGCTTTATGCCGTCTTTTATATTTAAAGCCGCATTTATTTTTAGCTGTTACCTAGAGAGCTTGCATGAATAAGAATACTGTTATATGGGTTACAAATGTGAAATAAACGAAAACACGCTCCGCCACCCACTCCTAGCTATTGAGATATCCTCCGCGGTGTCTATGTTCAATGGACGTTTGTCAAAGTGCTCGTTTATCCTTCTTTTACTCCTCCTTTTATATGTTGTTTAATCTCCCTCATGGAGTATCATGCTTCCAAAACTAACAGCCATCAGCTCAGTCATCTGTAGACAGGAGACGGATTATTCATTATTAATATTATTCTTGATGGATTTCGGGAGCACTTTATGACAGCACTTTATGTGAAAGGTGCCAATGACAGTGGAACAGCTGGCAAGGGCTGCCAAAGGGGGTCCTATCTGTCATATGGCTCCACTGTATGCTGGAGTGGGATACACCAGGCAACCCATTCAGGTTCTGTTCCTGCCTTCTGCTCCATGCTAGCCTGGATTTGCTTCGGCTTGGCTTGACCAGTCAGTACAGACAATGGGAATACTAATGGATGAGTGGGCGATGCACACTCCTTTTGTTTGGTTGAAATTTATCTTTTCTTAAGTGATCTTTTATTTTATGTTGTGTGACAGATAGGGGGCGATATTGTCCCCTTGAACCCTCAGACAATACGCCAGACACCAGATGAAAGTCCAAGAATCTAATTTAATAATTCTAATAATGTGCACAAAGCACCCTCCACTCCACAATACTCCAATAATCATACAATACAATAAATCAATACACTAATTAGACTGGACTGCCAATACTGATGCGCTGTGCAAGAAAGGACAAAGCCGGTTATACTTCCTTAGAAGGCTGGCTTCCTTCAACATCTGCAATAAGATGCTGCAGATGTTCTATCAAACAGTTGTGGCGAGCGCCCTCTTCTACGCAGTGGTGTGCTGGGGAGGCAGCATTAAGAGGAAAGACGCCTCACGCCTGGACAAACTGGCGAGGAAGGCAGGCTCTATTGTTGGCATGGAGCTGGACAGTTTAACATCTGTTGCAGAGCGAAGGGCGCTCAGAAGGCTCCTATCAATTATGGAGAATCCACTGCATCCACTTAATAGTATCATCTCCAGACAGAAGAGCAGCTTCAGCGACAGACTGCTGTCACTGTCCTGCTCCACAGACAGATTGAGGAGATCGTTCCTCCCCCAAACTATGCGACTCTTTAATTCCACCAGGGGGGGTAAACGTTAATATTTAACATTATACATAGTTATTGTCTGTTTTTTTCACCTGTATTATTATCATTCTTTAATTTAATATTATTTATTGTATCAGTATGCTGCTGCTGAAGAATGTGAATTTCCCATTGGGATTAATAAAGTATCTATCTATCTATCTATCTATCTATCTATCTATCTATCTATCTATCTATCTATCTATCTATCTATCTATCTATCTATCTATCTATCTATCTATCTATCTATCTATCTATCTATCTATCTATCTATCTATCTATCTATCTATCTATCTAATCCTCCACTCCCAGCAGCTCAGTCACCCTTCCTCCCAACTTGACTCACTGCTGGGATCTCCCAGAGTCCTTTTATAGTCCCTGACCCGGAAGTGCTTCCGATCCCCCCAGTCCATGTAATTCTTATCACTTCTGGGTCAGATTAAAACTCTTCTTCAGCCCGGAAGTATATAATTTCTTCCGTTCCCATGACTTGGAAATACTTCTGGGCTATACAGAAAGTACAAGTCCCTGGGCCCCCCTGCAGCGTCCCCTGGTGGCCCCCACGGTACCCAGCAGGGCTGTGATGAAAGACTCCAAGTTCCATGATGCCCTGCTACGAAAATGATGACATAAAACTGAGGTCCTGACTCGCTGTGGTTATAAAAGATCTCTGGGTATCCTTCATAAAGAGAAGCGTGTACCCTGATGTCCTGGCTAAATTGCCCACCACAGTGTAGTCCTTCTAGCTTCTATTATCACTCTTTAATTTAATATCAGTATGCTGCTGCTGGAGTACGTGAATTTCCCCTTGGGATTAATAAAGTATCTATCTATCTATCTATCTATCTATCTATCTATCTATCTATCTATCTATCTATCTATCTATCTATCTATCTATCTATCTATCTATCTATCTATCTATCTATCTATCTATCTATCTATTATATAGTGCCTTTCATATCTATCTATCTATCTATCTATCTATCTATCTATCTATCTATCTATCTATCTATCTATCTATCTATCTATCTATCTATCTATCTATTATATAGTGCCTTTCATATCTATCTATCTATCTATCTATCTATCTATCTATCTATCTATCTATCTATCTATCTATCTATCTATCTATCTATCTATCTATCTATCTATCTATCTATTATATAGTGCCTTTCATATCTATCTATCTATCTATCTATCTATCTATCTATCTATCTATCTATCTATCTATCTATCTATCTATCTATCTATCTATCTATCTATCTATCTATCTAGCTAGCTAGCTAAAAAACATACAGGCATGAGCTTTTTAACTCCTAACTCTCACATCTTAATACTTAACAAAGTATAGTGTCTACTTTTCTTATGTGGTTGTAATACATTTCTAATACATTGAAATTCATCCATCCATCCATCCATTTTCCAACCGGCTGAATCCGAACACAGGGTCACGGGGGTCTGCTGGAGCCAATCCCAGCCAACACAGGGCACAAGGCAGGAACCAATCCAGGGCAGGGTGCCAACCCACCGCAGTACATTGAAATTACCAATTATAAATGTAGTGTATATTTTTCTATACATACTACCCTGAAGATAGGAGGGGCTGGATGGGTGACTGACAGAGAAATGTCACACAGGCACACTGAGCTCTGCAGTCTACGAACCCTTAGAAGATTTGCTTCACATTTTACAAGCTTAGGAAGGTTCAAGAAGGCTGGCGGAGTCTCCCGGGGTATTGGATATTCAGAGCCTCGCAGAAGATAAGAGGGGGGATAAGGGGGAGTGAGACATGGCAGAGCATAGTTGAAGACACAACGGAAGAGTGAATGTGACTTCAGAAACAGTGCGAGAATAGCTGTGGCTGGTTTCCAATATTGCGTTTTCTGTTGGCATAACAACGAGAAGGCGATTCATCTGAATGTCGGGCTATGGATCACCCATCAAACCATCCATACAATGCAATATAATACAGTTTATTCTTGTATAACCCAAAATCACACAAGAAGTGCCGCAATGGGCTTTAACAGGCCTGGCTTCTTGACAGCCCCCCAGCCTTGACTCTCTAAGAAGACAAAGAAAAACTCCCAACAAAATGGAAGAAACCTCGGGAAAGGCAGTTCAAAGAGAGACCCCTTTCCAGGTTAGGTTGGGCGTGCAGTGGGTGTCAAAAAGATAGATAGATAGATAGATAGATAGATAGATAGATAGATAGATAGATAGATAGATAGATAGATAGATAGATAGATAGATAGATAGATAGATAGATAGATAGAAACCATCTATCCATTTTCTAAACCTGCTTTATCCTGAGCAAAGTCGTGGGGAAGCTGCAGCCTGTCCCAGCATGCACAGGGTGCAAGTCAGGATCAATCCCTGGTGCATATAATGTTAAATAAGTGTGGGCTGTTATCTCATTCAGTGTGTGTGTCTCAGTCTGTCCATCTGGATGTTCATTACAGTATGATACATGATGAGGCAAAGTGGCACCAATTCCATCTTCTTCATTTTCTTCTTCTTCTTATTGCTATTATTATTTTTATTATCTTAATGGTGATGCCTCAGAATTATCAGAAAACTACAAACCTTCAATGTTCATTTATGGGAAGCAGTGACACAAAATCACAACATCATTCATTCTCAGTCGTGGTCTCCTACTGACGAGCCCAGACTTCAAACCAATTAAACATCTCTGGAGAGACCTGAAAACAGCGACCCACTACTGGTCTCCATCCAACCTGACAGAGCTCAGAGATCCCCTACAAAGAACAATGGCTGAAATTCCCCAAATCCAGGTGTTTGTAGCTGGTCACATCAAACTCAGAAAGCCTGGAATGTCAATGTCAATTTATTTATATAGCACATTTAAAACAACATAGGAATGCTGTGGCCAAAGTGCTTTACAATAATAGAATAAAAGAAAAACAAACAAATAACATAAATAGAAATAAAAATATATGAACATAAATAAAAATAAAATAAATAATAAATAGAAGTAATGTTATATAATCACAATGAGGAAGCCATCAGTATTACTGAAGGTCATCGAATGCAAGTGAGTAGAAATGAGTCTTTAATCTCGTTTTAAACAGTTCAATTGTAGACGACTCCTTTATATGATGAGGTAAAGAGTTCCACAGACGAGGAGCAGCAGCAGCAAAAGCCCTGTCTGTCCCCCTTAGTTGTACACTTGGTACGAGGGACAACCAGAGACAGCTGACCAGAAGATCTAAGCACTCTGGATGGCTGCTGTAAAACACACAATTCAGATAAATAGGCAGGAGATGCTTCAACAAAGTACTGAGGAAATGGTTGGAATATGAGATACTTCAGTTTTTAATTTTCAATAAGATTGCAGATCTTTCTAAAATTCTGTTTTCCCTTTTGTCGTTTGGGGGAATTGAGTGTAGTCTGTTGATGAGCCACAGCATGACGTTATGGGAAAGAGCAGTGGAAGCTTGGTTAAGAATGGAGGTGATGATTAGTGAGCAGCAGTGTGGTTTCATGCCAAGAAAGAGCACCACAGATGCGATGTTTGCTCTGAGGGTGTTGATGGAGAAGTTTAGAGAGAAGTCCAGAAGGAGTTGCATTGTGTCTTTGTGGACCCGGAGAAAGCACATGACAGGGTGCCTCAAGAGGAGCTGTGGTATTGTATGAGGAAGTCGGGAGTGGCAGAGAAGTATGTAAGAGTTGTACAGGATATGTACGAGGGAAGTGTGACCGTGGTGAGGTCTGCGGTAGGAGTGACACATGCATTTAATGTGGAGGTGGGATTACATCAGGGATCGGCTCTGAGCCCTTTCTTATTTGCAATGGTGATGGACAGGTTGACAGACGAGATTAGACAGGAGTCCCCGTGGACTATGATGTTTGCTGATGACATTGTGATCTGTAGAGATAGTAGGGAGCAGGTTGAGGAGACCCTGGAGAGGTGGAGATATGCTCTAGAGAGGACAGGAATGAAGGTCAGTAGGATCACCAAGACAGAATACATGTGTGTAAATGAGAGGGAGGTCAGTGGAATGGTGAGGATGCAGGGAGTAGAGCTGGCGAAGGTGGATGAGTTTAAATACTTGGGATCAACAGTACAGAGTACAGAGAGTGCAGGCAGGGTGGAGTGGGTGGAAAAGAGTGTCAGGAATGATTTGTGACAGACGGGTATCAGCAAGAGTGAAAGGGAAGGTCTACAGGACAGTAGTGAGACCAGCCGTGTTATATGGGCTGGAGACGGTGGCACTGACCAGAAAGCAGGAGACGGAGCTGTAGGTGGCAGAGTTAAAGATGTTAAGATTTGCACTGGGTGTGACGAGGATGGACAGGATTAGAAATGAGGACATTAGAGGGTCAGCTCACGTTGGACGGTTGGGAGTCAAAGTCAGAGAGGCGAGATTGTGTTGGTTTGGACATGTGCAGAGGAGAGATGCTGGGTATGTTGGGAGAAGGGTGCTAAGGATAGAGCTGCCAGGGAAGAGGAAAAGAGGAAGGCCTAAGAGAAGGTTTATGGATGTGGTGACTGACTCTCCTCCTGACTTGCCCGAGCTCCAGTTGGAAGGGGCAGAGTCAGTTACTCTCCATGGTTGTCTTCTCGTAGACGTAGTTAGTGCCAGTGCCCCCTCTCACTCCGGGGTGGTACTAAGCACCTCAGATGAGCATGTGAGGTGATTCTCCAGCACATATGTGTGTGACAACAGTTTTTATCTATGGGTTATAAGAATGAACTAAAGCCACTTGTACTGAAAAGTAAATGATTGGACCCGATGTCCGTTTCTATCTACCAGTCCAATTCAGTCTCATGGCTGCCCTGGGTGTAAAGCAGGAATCAACTCTGGAATTGCAAAACTAAAATAAAACAAATTGATTTCTGAGAGCCTGACATGGAACAAATGCTGAGAGTGAATCCAATCATAATGATGACAATGATGGACGAGCACCACGTCCAGGGCTCAATCCTGCCTAGTTTTCAGTGCTGCTGAGATGTACTTTCCCCCCATGACCCCGAACCGGATTAAGCAGGTTTGGTAATGGATGACTGCTTTCACACCATCCATCTGTTACACTTTCTGGCACCGAGTATTTTGCTCCATTTTCATCTCGCCATTTTAATTTTTTTTTTTTCCTCATGAATAAACATGTTGGTGATGAGCTTCCATTTTGCTAGGCGTCTTTTAACCAAGTCTTTTCATCTTTAATTTGATAGAACTTTATCTCCCTATAGCAACAAAATTAAAAGCACTTCATAGTCTGTGATGTGATGCCATCTTATTCTATTTTAGTGAAGAGTACTTTCTTTTTTTTTGACATTTTGTCAGGCAGTCTTAATAGCCACTTAGGTTAAATAGGGGAATTTTGGATGAATTCTGGATGTTTGATCTGATTTGACAGCATCAGTTTCTGCTTTTCAGTAGCTCACGTTGAAATATCGACATAGGGTTTAGTAGTTGGCAGTCATTTAATGCTCAGAAGCCAAAGTGTACCTCAATCCAACCACAGGTATATAGAGTGGTCCAGATCTAATTATGCAATTTTCATTACACTATAACTTATTAAGTTTATTACATAGAGAATTCACAGCACCTGCCCTGCACATAGAGATTTCACTTAAAATTCTTTTTGTTGCCAATAGATGGCAGCAGCTGCCCTGCATTCCAAAATGGCAGGGAGACGGTTGTCAGTCGAACAGTCGCATAATTAGATCTGGACCACCCTGATTGTTTGTTCCAATACTCTTTGCTTTAAGTAGAGTTTCCTAGCTTCACTCCCAAATGCACTTCCCCTTAATTTTCACTGAGTATGTGATTCACATGGGATTTACTTTATTTAAGATTTTGAGGACTTGGATGAGGTTCCCGCACAGTCTCCTCTCTTCAATGACTAAACAGGATTCGTTTTCTGAGACTGTCAGAAAATAAAATGTCCTTCAGTCCCATGATGCACCTGGTTGCTCTCCTCTGCACAGCGTCAAGTGCTACTATGTCTTTCTTGTAGTGATGTGACCAGAACTGCACACAACACTCCAGACGTGGTCTTACTAATGCATTATATAGTTTAAGTATAACCTCCTTTGTTTTAAATTCGACAGTTTTTATGATATAGGGATGTACATTAGCAATGTCATTGATGACTTTGAAGACCTTGATTAGGTCTATGCAGTCTCCTCTGCTTGAGACTAAACAGGTTTAATTCTCAGAGTCTGTCACAGCAGCACATTACCTTAAGTCCCATGATGCACCTGGTTGCTCTCCTTTGCTCAGCTTCAAGTGCTGCTATGTCTTTTCATAGTTTGGTGACCAGAACTGCGCACAACACTCCAGATGTGGTCTCACTAGTGCATGATATAGTACGAATATAATGTCCCTTGACTTACATTCAACACTTTTTATGAATAACCCAACAATGTACTTTCCCTTAATTTCCACTTGTTTCCTCGGGTACGTGATTCACTGTTAATCTAAAAAATTCTGCTGGATCTTCTTTATCAATGCCTTTGAGAATTTTGAAGACCTGGCTTATGTCCCCATGCAGGTTTAAGCTACTGAGTCTGTTACAGTAGGACATGTCCTTCAGTCCCATGATGCACCTGGTTGCTCTCCTATGTACAGCTTCAAGTGCTGCTATGTCTTTCTTGTAGTGGGGTGACCAGAACTGTGCAAAACACTCCAGACGTGGTCTTACTAATGCATTATATGGTTTAAGTATAATGTCCTGTGTTTTATATTCGACAGTTTTTATGATATAGGGATGTACGTTAGCAATGTCATTGATGACTTTGAAGACCTTGATTAGGTCCATGCAGTCTCCTCGGCACAGACTAAACAGGTTTAATTCGCAGAGTCTGTCACAGTAGCACATTACCTTAAGTCCCATGATGCACCTGGTTGCTCTCCTATGCACAGCTTCAAGTGCTGCTATGTCTTTCTTGTAGTGTGGTGACAAGAACTGCGCACAACACTCCAGATGTGGTCTCACTAGTGCATGATATAGTATGAGTATAATGTCCCTTGACTTACATTCAACACTTTTTATGAATAACCCAACAATGTACTTTCCCTTAATTTCCACTTGTTTCCTCGGGTACGTGATTCACTGTTAATCTAAAGAATTCTGCTAGATCTACTTTATCAATGCCTTTGAGAATTTTGAAGACTTGGCTTAGGTTCCCATGCAGGTTTAAGCCACTAAGTCTGTTACAGTAGGACATGTCCTTCAGTCCCAGGATGCACCTGGTTGCTTTCATATGCACAGCTTCAAGGGCTGCTACAGTATGTCTTTCTTGTAGTGTGGTGACCAGAACTGCACACAACACTCCATGCGTGGTCTTACTAGTGCATTATATGGTTTAAGTATAACGTCCTGTGTTTTAAATTCGACAGTTTTTATGATATAGGGATGTACATTAGCAATGTCATTGATGACTTTGAAGACCTTGATTAGGTCCATGCAGTCTCCTCGGCACAGACTAAACAGGTTTAATTCTCAGAGTCTGTCACAGTAGCACATTACCTTAAGTCCCATGATGCACCTGGTTGATCTCCTGTGCACAGCTTCAAGTGCTGCTATGTCTTTTTATAGTTTGGTGACCAGAACTACGCAAAACACTCCAGATGTGGTCTCACTAGTGCATTATATGGTTTAAGTATAACGTCCTGTGTTTTAAATTCGACAGTTTTTATGATATAGGGAGATTCACTTGAAACAGGCCCAGAATATTCTGAATAACTCTCGGTAGGATGAAACAATCTGAACGAACCAACGTGTAATGTGCTCCTCAGTGTATGGAGCTTTGGATGCCCCTGCGTCAGAGTGATGAGGTAGGCGCCAGACAGCTGTCACGACGTTTAACGTCTGTTTGTAACTTCAGGGTGCGTACTGCCTGCACCCCTTCACTCAGTCGCTTGACTTCTCATCAGAATGGTGGTGTACAGTACTGAGCAGCACATCTTCATGGTGCGAACCTATTGGGGCACCAATTCGTTTAAGCGATGTCAGAATCAACTGGATGATCGTGAGTTAACAGAAGGTTACTTCCAGCAAGATGGAGCATTGTGTCACCTATCGGCAAGGAGCATGGCAGAAATGGAGTCCTTCTTCAGCAACAGGGTAATTTCAAAGAGACTTTGGCCACCACGGTTGCTGGATCTGACACCACCAGACTTCTTCTCTTGGGGTCTGCTCAAAGGAAAAGTGTATCAGAACAAGCCTCACACTGTGGAAGATTTGAAGGAAAACAGCCAACGTGAAATTGCTGCTGCTCCCCCGATACGTTCAGGAACATGGAGCGCTGCATCGAAATGTGTCTGGCAGAAAATGGAAACCACTTCCAGCATTGCATGTAATGCAATCGATTACACAAACATTGACAGATAGAGCGTATTGTTTTGGTTCAGATTGCTTCATCCTAACTGGAGTTACAACAGAATATTTGGGGCCTCATTCGAGTAAATCTCTCTAAACCAAACAATGCACGTCCCCTTAATTTCCATTGGTGTCCTCGGGTACATGATTTTCCATTAAACCGAAATAATTCTGCTGGATGAACATTAGCAATGTCTTTGATGATTTTGAAGACCTTGATGAGGTGTCCAATCAGCCTCCTCTGCACAGACTAAACAGGTTTAATTCTCAGAGTCTGTCGCAGCAGGACATGTCTTTAAGTCCCATGATGCACCTGGTTGCTCTACTGTGCACAGCTTCAAGTGCTGCTATGTCTTTTTATAGTTTGGTGACCAGAACTGCACACAACACTCCAGATGTGGTCTCACTAGTGCATGATATAGTATGAGTATAATGTCCCTTGACTTACATTCAACACTTTTTATGAATAACCCAACAATGTACTTTCCTTTAATTTCCACTAGTGTCCTCGAGTACGTGATTCACTGTTAATCTAAAGAAATCCTGCTGGATCTACATTATCAATGCCTTTGAGAATTTTGAAGACCTGGCTTAGGTCCCCATGCAGGTTTAAGCCACTGAGTCTATTACAGTAGGACATGTCCTTCAGTCCCAGGATGCTCTTGGTTGCTCTCCTTTGCATAGCTGTGAGTGCTGCTATGTCTTTCTTGTAGTGTGGTGACCAGAACTGCACACAATAATCTAGATGTGGGTTCACTAGTGCATTATGTGATTCATGTCCAACAGTTTTTACGATTTAACCTAGCAATGCACTTCTACTTAAATTCGAATGGTGTCCTTGAGTGTGTGACTCACTGTTAAACTGAAAGGATTCTACTGGATCTGTTTCAATCAATACCTTTGAGGATGTTGAAGACCTGGGTGAGATCCCCATGCAGTCTCCTCCGCTCGAGACTAAACAGGTTTAATTCTCGGAGTCTGTCACAGTAGGACATGTCCCCAAGTCCCATGATCAGTGGCGTAGCTAGGGGCGGGCGGAGAGGGCAGTCCGCCCCGGGCGGCACATTTTTGGGGGTGGCATTATTGGCCAAAAGGCTCAGAACACTTCATGTGTAAGCAGCAGGGTTCGGAAAAATATCACTCATGAATGAAAAAAAGTCAAATTCTCTGATTTTCATCCACAAATGCTTCAAAAATCATTTTCAGATGGTCCTTCTGTGACGGAATCAGACACGGCAGTTGATATTTATGAGGCGATAACAAAAATAAACAGAAACATTACACCGATAATAATTTCTAGGAAGATAAACAACTAATTCACAATGTATAATTTTGTTTCGTTAACAATCCGAATGTGTTCTTGCTCATCCCCACCTATCACTTGTACACCACACGGGTTCTGGTTTTCACAGCGTAATTATATTAAACTAATAATCAGAACCTGGCTGATCAGTGCGTCTATATTATATTCTTGTCTAGTTGATGCTTATAAATAATTATATATGAAAAAAATATTGCTGTTTCTCTGTATATAAATAAATCTATGCAAAATGTATCTTAATTTTTCTCTATACGTCATTTTAATTTTCTATTTAAATAGGTTAACATATTCAGATACGTTGGAGGGCGGCAAATTGAAGCACCGCCCGCCCCGGGCGGCACGAACTCGAGCTACGCCATTACCCATGATGCACTTGGTTGTTCTTCTCTGCAAGTGCTGCTATGTCTTTCTTGTAGCGTGGTGACCAGAACTGCACACCGTACCCGAGATTCTCAAGATAAATCTGAGTTTGGTTTTTATGTTATACGTTAGCCAGGGAGCTCCTTTAGCTCTGTGGTCCCAATTCTATCCACTAGTCTTTGTCTCTGTTAACATTCAAACCTTCTAAATTTCTTTCCCGTTTTATTTCACTGTCTAGCAGACAATTTCTATGTTCTGTACTTATGCTGACCCTACTATGCTGTCTTTCAGCTCTCGCTCTCAGTCTACTCCCGTGTGCCATTGTATAAGTTCTTCTCCCAACTGTTTTCTATGATTTATTGCATATTTCAGTAATCGAGTATTGAAATTTATTTTCTTGTGAATTTGAAGTTATTGTAATGACCACTGAGATGGAAAGACAAACTGTGACTGTGCGGATCCCGCTCCATGCTCCCTTTTCCAATTTGGGAGCCTCTCCAACCCAATGCCGTCGGTAATGTAACTGGATGAGCTGTGCAATGAGGACAAATCACACTGGAAGCAAAGGGATGGTGTGAAAAGTGAACAAATGCTTTTATTAAGACAAACCAAACAAAACCAAAACAGTGTCCATGATGCAGTGCTTCAAGATGGTTCATCCATCCATCCATTTTCCAACCCGATGGTTCAATAAATAAATAATCCATTAAAAACTGGAGGTTAAAATCACAAATATATAAATCCATTAAAACAAGGTTAAAATCAACAGGCTGCAAGTGGTCCTTTATAAAAACCCGGTGCCTTCTCCATACAACTGGTGGCTCCCCTGCTTCTCCCATTTGGGCCCTGCAGCATGGGAGTCACCCTATCCACAGGTGCAGCTGACCTTACTTCTGGTCCAGTTGCCTTCTGTCCCCTGGCTCCTGCCGGCCCAGGGCTCTCACCCTCCCAAGCCTCCTCGACTCCCGCTGCCTTCCGTGGCAAGTCCTCCGTACTGCCGGTCACTCCAACTCCTAGAAAGCGATCAGTTGGAGCGACACTCATTCCAAGGGCTCTCCTCCCAGCCGCCTGCCTTAACCAGCGAGCTTCCTGCCTTCTTCTCTCCTTCTTAACCTCCGTCCGTCTCATTGCTTTCTTTTCCCCCACCACACTGGTGCTCCTCCTATTTATAATGGGGACGTGGCACAGGTGTGGCGATTAGCAGCTCCCGGCATCAATTACAGACACGGGCGATCCTGCACCTGTGCATTTCACTGCGGATACACCCTCATGCCCCCGTCGCACCCGGAAACTGATCCTGTCACACTACCACGCCCCCTCCTTAAGCCGCGAGTGTACCGATTATTTTATTTAAAAACTGGCCATTCGTTTAGAACCCGCTATATCACACAAGCACACACTAAATAGTGTTTGAAGCCAAAAAGGGGCGCACTTATTTAAAAATGAGAGATTGTTCTTTGAGAATAAGCACTTTCCCAGTGTTATTGCCTGTGGGAAATTAGGGTCCCTGTCGACCCCTGAACCCGCAGACAATACGTTCTGACACTAGGGAGAAGTCCAATATTAAATTTATTATTATAATAATGTGCACAAAGCACCTCCACCTCCACTATATGCAATACTAAATCAATAATCACAATATAATAATAAATCACAATCCTCCTCTCCCAGCAGCTCCGTTCCACACCCTCCCAACTCGGCTCAGTCTGCTGGGGTTTCCCATAGGCCTTTTATATTCCTTGACCCGGAAGTGCATCTGTCCCTCAGTCCATGTGATTTCATAGCACGTCCGGGTCAGATTTTTCTTCAGCCCGGAAGTACTTCATTCCTTCCGTCTCTGTGATTAGGGAGTGTTTCCGAGCTATAATAAAAACCATTGTGCCTCCCTGCAGCGTCCCCTGGCGGCCCCCACAGTATCCAGCAGGGCTGTGCAGTAAAACTCCATTGTCCATGATGCCCTGCTGGAATTCGGGGCACCTCCATGTTGCAGGGAGGACTCCATCTGGCGGTAGGGGGGGTATTGGCTGGGATAAGCTGCCGGCCGTACTGTATATCACGCCCAGGAAGTACGTCAGAGTCACGTGGACAGAGGGAACGATGTGCTTCCTGGGTGAAGAAAAGAAGAATTTTTTATCTGACCCGGAAGTGTTCCAGGTCACATGGACAGAGAGGGTGAAATGCTTCCGGGTCAAGGACTATAAAAAGGGCAGTGAAACACCAGAGCGTTGAGCTGAGCTGGGTGGAAGGGTGGCAATGCGTCTGGGAGTGGAGGATTGTGATTATTGTATTATTGATTATTGATTTATGAGTATTATGGAGTGCAGGGTGCTTTGTGCACTGTTTATTGTTCAAATAAATTATATTTGGACTTTTACCTGGTGTCTGACGTCTAGTCTGAGGGTTCAAGGGGTTGGCAGTGCCTCTATCTGTCACAATATATATATATATTGTGATAAGCTGCCCGGACACAGACAGACGGACACCATATTAAAGTCCACCACACATTTATTATACATAATATTTACAATAATTGTGCACCAACCCAGTGCCGAAGCACCAGTCACCCCTGCAAGTCCTGGTCACAACACAATGCCTTTCTTTCTCTCTGGTCCGCCTCCACTCCTCTCCAACACACTTCGTCTTCTTCTTCCCGACTCTCGCTCCTGACTGGAGGGAGGCGGCCCCTTTTATGTGCCCCGGATGGGCTCCAGGTGCATCCTCAGGACCTCTGTAGCCACACCCCTGTGTGGCAGAAGCTCCCATGGTGAAGCCGGAAGTCCACCAGGTGCCCTCAAATCTCTTCCCCCCAGTACTTCCCGGTGTGGCGGAAGTACTGAGGGCCAACACTCCCAAGGCATTGGGGCGCCCCCTGGCGGTGACCACGGGCTCCTACAGGGTTGAGCTTCCAAGCTCCGTACCCGTGGTCCCCTTAGCCACCAGGGAGGATGCCCCCTCGTGTCCTGGAGGAGGCACAGACCCTCCTCCACTCCTCCTAGGCGTCCCGGCCGGGCATGGGCGCCCACCGGGCACCACAATATATATATATATATATATATATTGTAGCAGTTAAGGCTTTTGTCCACCTCTCGAACCCTCAGGTACCACTCTGATGACCAGGAGAAAGTATAATAACTATTATTTATTTTATTATACTGTGCACAAAGCACTACACACACCACACTACTCATATATTCAATAAACTCTCTCAAAACCAATCCTCCTCGCCCAGACACGTCGCCACCCTACCTCCCAGCTCAGCTCAGTGTTCTGGGCTTCCCATAGTCCTTTTATAGCTCCTGACCCGGAAGTGGTTCCAAGCCAAACCCACAAGTCCGTTTTCCTTCCAGGTCAGGGCAAACAGTCCTCTATTTCATCCTGGGAGCACGTCGCTTCCTCCAGTCACGTGACTGTGACGCACTCCCGGGTTATAGGGCACGCAAGAGCCCACTAGCCCCCCTACAGCGACTCCTGGCGACCCCCAAGGTATCCAGCAGGGCTGTGTCACAACACTACAAAGTCCATGAGGCCCTGCTGGAACTCGGGGCACGAATATGCTGTCCGGAGGGCTCCTCCTAGCGGCCTGGGGGTGAGGGCCGGACTGGGAAGCCGGCAATCCTCCACAATATATATATGTGTGTGTGTGTGTGTGTGTGTGTGTACATATATATATATATATATATATATATAAGAAATAATCAAACAGAATCAAAAATTAATCTTCCCCGTATAATGCCCTGGCATCTGAAAAGTCAAAAAAGACTGTTTCAGGTCGAGTTTGTATCAAATACATCAGACAAAACAGTATAGTAGATGGTACTTTATATGTGATGGAGGCAGGAAGAAAGAACGGGTTTTAGGAGGAAGTGGAAGTGACATCATTGGAGGGCGCCAGAAGTGATGTCATCTTTGGGGAGCTGGAAATGATGTTACTGGGAATGGACTAGAGTGGAAATCAAGGTTTATTCTTCTGCTAGTATGTAGGAAGAGGAAGAAAGGGATTAGCACTCTTTATTTAATCCCCCCGTCTCTTGATATTTCACTTAAAATTGGACCCTTTGGCTGCTCCATAAGCGCACATGTGTGTGAAAACACACACACACATATATATTTGTGTGTGTGTGTTGTGTTTGGATGGCCCTTAACAAATATTAATCTCTGTCTATGACAGTAATTTTCAATGAGAAATTAAAATTTTATAGGGTGCTTTTAACTTGTTTAAGTAAAATCTTGAAATCTTATTCTGCCTTTTTTTTGTTGCTCAGAGTCTATGCCGTATTTTATATAACATGTCAGAATTTGATGGACTAAAGCAGCATACCTCAAAATATACTTCACAGAGTGAGTGTGTGTTTGCATTTGATCTCATTTACATTCATTTCATGAGTCATGAGCTCTAATTCCATATAAACTTTAATCCCCATGGACAAATGGTGGGTGGATGGGATCTCTTTATTGAACTGTTTGTATCTGAAGAGCTGTTGCATTGTTTTATAACAGTTCTTCTTGCACTCTTGAGGGGCTGCTTATCTTTTTTAGAGTTGATAGCTAATCGAAATGTAACCATTTAAGCGCTGACTGACAGTCGGCACCCGAGAGCTTACAGTATGAGGGCGGCTGTTTTTGAATTATTGAGGCTTGCAGAACTGGATTGTTTTCTTCCTAATTTCTGTCATTAATGGAAATCTTTGTTTCATTCTGCTCCTTTTGTTACTGATCAAAAGATGAAATATTACCCAAAATATAGCCTTACTTACAAAGGTTACAGGACAGGTTTGAAACCTTTCAAGTCAAAAGCCATTTCTTCTCAATCACTGTATATACAGTTGAGTATCCCTAATCCAAAATGCACCAAAATGTAAATTGCTCCAAAATCCAGAACTTATTGATTGCCAACATGATGCCATCTATGTTGAGATACCCTCCTAGTCTGAATAGCTCATAGGTGGTATGGTCCAGAACAGGGATCTCCAACTCCAGTCCTGGAGGTTTTCATTCTAACCCTTTTCTTAATGAGTGACGCATTTTTGCTGCTAATGAACTTCTTTTGAATTCGTTTTATTTGACTTGCTCCTGCAGACTCAGACCCCTCAATTGTTTCTTTATCCTTAATTAGCAGCCAAACAATAATGTGAAAGAAAATGAGCCAAAACAACTGGTGTCCATCATACAATATCTGAAAATAAAGAAAGGTGAAGGTCTTCAGGAATGTCGATCTGCTCAGGTCCCTAAAACATTTGACCAGCGCTCTTAGAAAAAGAGAAAATCAGTAATTTCCGAAATGTCTGCTATTGCACAATGAGAGCAGCGACAAGTCATGGAATTAAAGAATGGGTTTAGTTAACAACAAGAATCAGAGTCTGATTAAGCAAGTGGTTGGAGTGAAATGGGTTGGAGTTTGAGGCCCTGACTTAGATGGTCTTCTGTTGACTTCACTCACTTTACATTTCATTTCTGTTTGGGTGCCATTTAAGGAAAGAAATGAAGCAATTCAGAGTAACGATGAAGACATTTAGGGGAACCAATCTTAAAGAAGCAATTCAATTTAAAATTGAAAGTTAATTAGCAGCACAAATAGGGAACTCATTAAAAAAAAGGGCTAGAAAGAAAACCTGCAACCACGGTGGTCCTCCAGAACTGGAGTTGGCGACCCCATGTCCAGAATGCGTATCATTACGGTCGTGAATCACCTGTATAAGGCGTGGTGTCCACAAAGAGTGAAAGAAGAGATTTCATAACCAGGAGATGACATGCACTCTCATCACCTGGGGTCTACCTGTGAAGAAGTTCAACACCCACTCAGAGAAGAGTGTTTTGAGTCTCACATCCCTTAGAGGTTGGAGAGCATGTGTTGATAGCTCATCGCAGAACCCACCACACTACCTGGACTGGGACCCGAGTGCAGCAGGTGACACCTCAGCACCACACTAGAACAGTGGGAGGTTTTTTACGGTGGCTGGAGTGCCACCTACCCCCAAGTTTTCCCTCTAAGCTGGAGGACCTGCCTGCAGTGCTGGATGCAGATTAACGTCATACCCAGGATGAAGCAAGTGCAGGTCAAGGGCCTTGCTCAAGAGCCAATTGGTGGTGAAGATCCCCACCCTCAGAGCTACCACTCCACCCAGATTTATGGTGGCTGCAGTGCCAGTCCTGCCACCAGCCCCCTGTAAATTGGAAGACCTGCTTGTAGGGCTGAATGCAGATTAACGTCATACCCGGGAAGCAATTTCTGAAAGGGCCCAACAGAGTAGAGTCACTTCTGGCGTTTACGGGGTTCAAACCGGAAAACTTTCCGAATGCCGGCGCAGATCCTTAGCCTCAGTGCCACCACTCCACTCTTTGTTTGGTGAAAAGTCAGTGGACAACTATGGTACTGAAAGCTAAACATTTCAGCCATACCATACCTTACTTTCTAGATCTGAGCTTAGATATACTAAGTCCATGTCATGATGAAATTTGGAGAAATGATGGAAATATGAACAGTGAATAATACCTGAAGCTGCTCACCCTTTCAACTGTAGCCCCATTAATAAGGGATGATGTGAAGGACAACTGTTATGTCCTGCTGGACAGGCTGTTCCACTCATTTAGTGTCTCCAATTGTTATCCAGCACCACATCATGTGTTCTTCTCCATCCATGACATTAGCTATCTGTGAGGATGCATTTACAATGTCCTAGGGGTCTCCACTGTCCATCTTTAGACATCTTGGATTTATAAGGTGCAATGAGAAAGATCCAGGGTGTCGTGGAGCTCAGCCCACTTGTGAATATTGTGCTGTCAATCAACCCTCTAGCCCCGCCTATCTTTAGGGCGATATGCTGGCTACTACAATAGCATTGGAGACACAGCGTCCCACTCTCATCAAAGGTGGTCTGCATGTGAGGAAGTTCAACACCCAATCAGAGCGGAGTGTTTTCAGTCCCAAATCCCTAAGTTTGGTGAAAAGTCAGTGGAGAGCTATGGTAGTGAAAACTGAAGATGTTAATCATACCGTACGTTGCCTTTTTGATCTGTGCTTGCATAGGCAGCATCCATTATGTTATAATGGACCTTCGAGATTTGACCTCCATGGAAAAATGAACTCCAAGGTACCTGAAGCTGCCAACCCTTTCCACTCTAACCCCATTGATGTGGGATGATGTGAAGGACAACTGTTATGTCCTGCTGGACAGGCTGTTCCTCTCATTTAGTGTCCTTGATCGTCGTCCAAAGTTATGTGCCATGTCCTTCTTCGTCTGTCCAGTTACTATCTGTGAGGTTGTATTTATTATGCCCTAAGAGGATCCACTTGCCTTCTTCAGACTTCCTGCACTTGTAAGGTGCAAGGAGAAAGTTCCTGTGGTTCCTGCACACCTGTGAACATTTTGCTGTCAATCACCCCCTAGCCCCATCTATCTTTGAGGTGATATGCTAGCTGCTACAATAGCGTTAGAGATGAGGTGTCCCGCCCTTATAACCTGTGGTCTGCCTGTGAGGAAGTTCAACACCCAATCAGAGAAGAGTGTTTTCAGTCCCACATCCTTTAGATTGGTGAAAAGTCAGTGGAGAACTATGGTAGTGAAAGCTAAAGATTTTAATCATATCATACCTTGCTTTTTTGATCTGAGCTTGGATATGTTGAGTCCATTTCATGGTGGACTTTGAAGAAATGAACTCCATGGAAATATGAACTCCAAGGTACCTGAAGGTGCTCACCCTTTTCACTGTAGCCACACTGATATGCAATGATGTGGTGGACATCTGTTATGTCCTGCTGGACAGGCCGTTCCTCTCACTTAGTGTCCCAAATTGTCATCCAGCACCAAGTGCTCTGTTGTGTCCTTCTCCATCCATGGCAGTAACTACTGTATCTGTGAGGTTGTATTTATAATGCCCTAGGGGTCTCCACTCTCCATCTTTAGACATCTTGCATTTATAAGGTGCAATGAGAAAGTTCTAGGGGATTGGGAACGAGGCAGGACTTGTGAATATTGTGCTGTCAATCACCAATCTAGCCCCACCTATCTTTGGGGTGATATGCTGGCTTCTACAATAGCGCTGGAGACACAGCATCCCACTCTTATAACCTGTGGTCTGGAAGTTCAGCACCCACTCGTTTTTGACTCCCACGTCCCTTAGTTTGGTGAAAAGCCAGTGGAGAACTATGGTATTGAAAGCTGAAGATGTTAATCATACCGTAGTTATGTGACATAACATTTTAACATTTGCTGAATCCCAACAAGAAATTGTACAAAGAGTGAAGTTCATACCAATAAAGAAGAGAACATGCAAGCTCCACACAGAGAAGGACCAGGTTCTGGATTACACCCATGACTGTGAATCTTTGAGACATCAGCTCTTACTTTAGATGCCATCCCACTATGAATATTGCTATTTAAAATAAAGGCCACCTAACTGACTGAGTGTGGGCAATGTGTGTGACTGGCCGACTTGTAACAAAAGTGACGCCAGGACAGGCTACGGCACCCGCCACCCTGACAAGCAGCTCCAGTGAATTTATGGATGGGTGAATTTAAAGGGAATCTTCAAGATCACGAAAAGCAGCAGCTTTTTTCATTAACTGGCAAACTGAAATGAAATGTGACGGCCTTGCTACACAGCCACAATAGCATTCTGTATAAAACAATCCAATTATGTGAAAACATTTCTTTACCCATTATTTGATTTATAGAGCTGTTTTCTAGGGGTGTACTGAATTAGCCATGCCACACGGTTTTACTGGAGATGAGATGGCAAAAGTAAACCTAATGAAACAAATCCATTTAGTCAAGCGGGTTCCGATGAGGTTCACCAGCTCCATCAATATTTGCTTGGAATCTCATTTTCCTTCTGTATACAACATTTCATGACATTCTTTATTCATGTCTCTGCAAAGAATTCCCATGGACCTGAACGGAAGTGTCACTGCCTTCTGTTCAAACCTCATCGCCTCGCTTCTCTCGTCTGCTGCCTTTCCCTTAAAATTTTTCAAATTAACTGAAAGTGTATCCTCTGTTTTGTCATTAATAATAATTTTAAGGAGACTGACCAGATATTGTGGCCCTGAATTAGATTAATCAGGCTTGAGGATGTTATTTTAAAAGAAAAAGAATAATCCACCTTAATAAAAAGATAAATTTCTGGGAATCTGGGCATCTTTGTGTCCATTCGGTAGATATGTCTCTGTCAGTCCAACAGATGGCGCCTCCCATATGTTTGCAGTAATAATTTGCATTGCGTTTGTCATTCCAACAAGTGGCATATCCCAAACATTAACACAGCTTTTACAAATCTCATACCAAATGACATACAACAGAGACAGATACATTCCATGGAGCACTGCAAATGTTAACACTGAGGTCTATATTGATTACTTAGATTTCAGCCCATCTTAGTGCAGTGGAACCTCGTTTCACGAACGTCTCGGCACACGTACAAATCGGTTTACGACCAAAAAGTTTGCCAAACTTTTGCCTCGGTTCACGACCACACACTCGGTATACGAACAAGCCAGTTTCCCTTTCGGTTTGTACATGTTCAGTCTCTCCCTGTGCATTTCCTGTGCAGCGAACAAGAGAGAGAGAACGAGAGAGAGAGAGACACACACACACACACACAGGCAGTGTGAGAGAGAGGCGCGCACACACACCGGCAGTGTGAGAGAGAGGCGCGCAAACAGAGGCAGTGTGTGAGAGAGGCGCGCACACACACCGGCAGTGTGAGAGAGAGGCGCGCAAACAGAGGCAGTGTGTGAGAGAGGCGCGCACACACACAGGCAGCGCGTGAGAGAGAGGCGCGCACACACACAAGCAGTGTGAGAGAGAGACACACACACACACACACACACACACACAGGCAGCGCGAGAGACGCGCGCACACACACAGGCAGTGTGAGAGAGAGGCGCGCACACACAGGCAGTGTGAGAGAGTGCCACACACACACACACACAGGCAGTGTGAGAGAGAGGCGTGCACACACACAGGCAGTGTGAGAGAGTGCCACACATACATACACATAGGCAGCGCGAGAGACGCGCGCACACACACAGGCAGTGTGAGAGAGTGCCCCACACACACACACACACACACACAGGCAGTGTGAGAGAGAGGCGCGCACACACACAGGCAGTGTGAGAGAGTGCCACACACACACACACACATAGGCAGCGCGAGAGACGCGCGCACACACACAGGCAGCGCGAGAGAGAGGCACGCACACACACAGGCAGCATGAGAGAGCGCTACACACACAGGCAGTGTGAGAAACGTGCGCACACACACAGGCAGCATGAGAGAGAGACGCGCGCGCACACAGGTGAGAGAGTGGGGGCTGGACTCATAAGGTAGGAAGGCAGTTAAAGAATGCACTGGGCTTGATTTTGTTTTCAGTTCTGTTTACAGCGATCGGTTCGTAGCCTGAATTGTTGCAATGTTACTTTTCTTGGTGGTTTATTAAATTACGGATTTTTTTAAATGTTCATTTTTTTCCCTGTGCTTAAAACTCATTTAAAAAAAGTGTTTTTAGCCAGCGGTTGGTAGCGCTATAGCGCAAACTATTGCAGTCTTAAGTTTTCTCTGTTGTTCAAGGTTTTCTCAGTGTTATTCAATGTTTTTACATTTAGTTTAGTATTACACTGTGCATTCTATGGTTTAATTAACTATATTTGTGCTTAAAAACTTAAACAAATATATATTTACATACAGTTTGTATGGTCTGGAACGGATTAATTGTATTTACATACAATCCTATGGGTGAAATTGCTTCGGTTCACGACCAAATCGGTTTACGACCAGAGTTTTGGAACAAATTTCTTTCACCACTTCAACGTTTAATTTAAAACCAGCTTCATATTTTCTTCTGATCGAACGCTGCATCGTAGATAAAGAATGCTCTTACGATAAAGGTGTATGAGGGTTGTGAGACACAAAAAACACACAACAGTGCAAACGTCACTTTGGAATAGTTTGGGTATCACCGTGTGGTCAAGTAGGCACGTTAGAGAGAAAAGAAATGCCGTGTGCTCCGTGGTTACTCTCTCAGGTGGACGCTAGCGTTTCGTAATCTTTTGGACCAACAGCGTGAGTTTTCCGCATTCGACTTATACGACCAACGTTATAAAATTCCAGAAATTATACGATAAAATCAAGACACGACTTATCCACGGGAGAACTTATCCATGAGTATATACGGTATTTATTTATTTGTATTACTATTTATTTATTTGTCACACTGTGCCATTTGTCATAACCTGCATGTCTTTTTCCATACAGACAAGTGTATATCTACTTTTGCCCAACTCCAATATACAGGGTGAGTCAAATTTATGTTAACATTAAAATGGCGTAAACAATTTATTCACAAAACATCACATGTGCAAGATGATTTGAAGAAATGTCTCAACCTGTTCGCCATCATGTTCAACACCCAAAAACCAATGAGCAACAGTACCATTTAAAGTCCGGTGACACATTTTGTGGGAAATAGATGATACCACAGTCCGTATTCTGTCCTTCAGGTCATTGATATCACAAACTTTCCTGCTATACACATGTTCCTTCACCATACCCCATAACCAGAAATCAAAGGGTGTTCGAATCAGGGAAGTGTGGAGGCCATGGCAATGGTCCACCCTGACCTGGAAGGTGTAGTCAAGATAACCATAAACCATTAGTGTTAACATCATTTTGACTCACCCTGTATAATGTTACATGTTAAAAGCTGCAAAATTAGATTTAAAGCATTGCATTTGGCATTCCAACAAATGGCGCTGCACAAATATCAACACTGCTTTTCGAATCCCATGCCAAGTGGCATATAACTAAGATATATGCATAGCATTTGTCATTCCTGCAGATGGCACATCATAAACGTCAACAGTGCTTTTATGAATCCCATACCAAATGGCATGTAACAGAGACTTATATGTTGCATTTGTCATTCCCACAGATTGTGCATCATATGCATTTAAGGCATTACAAAATACAATCCATTAGATTTTGCACTGCGAATATTAACCAAAATGTCTATCCTGACAGTGTTCAAAGTGATCAATAAAGCTAATAGGATGTTAGGTTCCTGAGCAGTCCCCAAGATGATGTTTATTTGATTATGGTGGCCACTTTTTGTCATTTGATTTGGATAAAAGTGTCTACTAAGTGAACATATGTAAATATAAATATAGTGCCATGATATGTACAGTACAAGTCTGACTTATCATTTGGGGTTCCTAAGCAGAAATAGTCCCTCAATAATAATAGCTCAAAATGACACCTAGAAGGTAGAAAATCATCGAAACCCATCTGTGAATGTAAAGGGTAAAATGGGATCTTTGTAAATAAAAAAATAATGCTCTGTGACAAAAATACGATCCAAAGATCACAAAAGGCAAAAAAAAGGTGCCTGAAATAAGAAGTTCCAATAAACAAGAATGGTCAAAACGCAGAACCATTAGACTCACGAGACCCATCAAGCATCCTTAATGAACCGCAGCGGACTGTGGGTCTTTATCTATTATATAGTACCCTATCTATCTCTCTATCTATCTATCTGTCTGTCTGTCTGTCTGTCTGTCTATCTATCTATCTATCTATCGTGCCTATCATGTCTGTCTCAGTATATAACCATACCATTCTCAGATGGCTTATTCCAGGTCAGATTCATGTGCTGAGCCATTGCTTATCCTGCCTTCCGGGGCCCACACCAGGCACCAAATGTGGACATAATGCCAGTATTTCACAAGCATTTTTCATATTTAATTTTTAAATAATCATTAGTACATTAGCTCAGATGTATAATTTGTGGCATTGCTGCATGTTTTATGGCAGGATTGACTTAACTGGAGTGACGAGTGGGTGAAGGTGTGGTCACTTTGGTCCACCACTCTTAAAAGAACTGAAGCCCACCACATGAGCAGAATACACAGCTATCACCACCCAAGATATGACAGCTTAATTCATTTTCCTGCATTTGTATTTTTAGCAAGGAGAGCTCCATAAATAAAATTATCTCATTTGACAGCAGATTTTTCTACTCTTGCTCTCTCTTTCTCTCTCCCTCTCTTTTTAACCTGAGGAATAAATTTATCGAAGCAGAACAGAAAAACGTTTTTCTGGCTTGATTACTTACATTCTGGTGATTCCTTCCTTGATTGAAGTTCATTGGAATTACCTGCTTAAGCATATATTTGTCTGGATTTGATTGCTCTATATACAGTAGGTACATTATAAGGTGTAAATTATTAAACTGTAAAAATTCTTTGATGTGAAGGTCAGAAGTTATTTGTATTGGTAATTGTGAAAAATGCAACAGCCTGGGCATTAGCACACTAACAACTGGAGACGATGAGACCCCTTGTTCTAAATTCACAGATTCAGAAAACAAGTGTGTTTTGAAACGTGACCACAGGTATGGGGTTGCAAGAGCCTGAGTGTAGCATAAAGTGAAGAAAGAAAGAAAGAAAGAAAGAAAGAAAGAAAGAAAGAAAGAAAGAAAGAAAGAAAGAAAGAAAGAAAGAAAGAACGAACGAACTTAGGTTGATTATTGGAAAATGACAGATTAAAGAGAGATTTGAATGATGCACTAGATATACGGCAGAGGCACTGCATATAATAGATGGATGTAAGAGGGATTAGATAATAGATACATATGAAGGGCACTATGTGATAGATAGATAGATAGATAGATAGATAGATAGATAGATAGATAGATAGATAGATAGATAGATAGATAGATAGATAGATAGATAGATAGATAGATAGATAGATAGATAGATAGATAGATAGATAGATAGATAGATAGATACTTTATTAATCCCAAGGGGAAATTCACATACTCCAGCAGCACCTTACTGATACAAAAAAACAATATTAAATTAAAGATTAATAATAATAATGCAGGTAAAAAAACAGACAATAACTTTGTATAATGTTAACGTTTACCCCCCCGGGTGGAATTGAAGAATCGCATAGTTTGGGGGAGGAACGATTTTTCTCAGTCTGTCAGTGGAGCAGGACGGTGACAGCAGTCTGTTGCTGAAGCTGCTCCTCTGTCTGGAGATGATCCTGTTTAGTGGATGCAGTGGATTCTCCATGATTGACAGGAGTCTGCTCAGCGCCCTTCGCTCTGCCACAGATGTCAGACTGTCCAGCTCCATGCCAACAATAGAGCCTGCCTTCTTCACCAGTTTGTCCAGGCGTGAGGTGTCCTTCTTTTTTATGCTGCCTCCCCAGCACACCACCGTGTAGAAGAGGGCGCTCGCCACAACCGTCTGATAGAACATCTGCAGCATCTTATTGCAGATGTTGAAGGACGCCAACCTTCTAAGGAAGTATAACCAGCTCTGTCCTCTCTTGCACAGAGCATCAGTATTGGCAGTCCAGTCTAATTTATCATCCAGCTGCACTCCCAGGTATTTATAGGTCTGCACCATCTGCACACAGTCACTTCTGATGATCACGGGGTCCATGAGGGTTCTGGGCCTCCTAAAATCCACCACCAGCTCCTTGGTTTTGCTGGTGTTCAGGTGTAGGTGGTTTGAGTCGCACCATTTAACAAAGTCCTTGATTAGGTCCCTATACTCCTCCTCCAGCCCATTCCTGATACAGCCCACGATAGCAGTGTCATCAGCGAACTTTTGCACATGGCAGGACTCCGAGTTGTGTTGAAAGTCTGATGTATATAGGCTGAACAGGACCGGAGAAAGTACAGTCCCCTGTGGCACGCCTTTGTTGCTGACCACAATGTTAGACCAGCAGTTCCCGAGACACACATACTGAGGTCTGTCTTTAAGATAGTCCACGGTCCATGCCACCAGGTATGAATCTACTCCCATCTCTGTCAGCTTGTCCCTAAGGAGCAGAGGTTGGATTATGTTGAAGGCGCAAGAGAAGTCTAGAAACATAATTCTTACAGCACCACTGCCTCTGTCCAAGTGGGAGAGGGATCGATGTAGCATATAGATGATGGCATCCTCTGCTCCCACCTTCTCCTGATATGCAAACTGCAGAGGGTCGAGGGCGTGTTGAACCTGTGGCCTCAGGTGGTGAAGCAGCAGCATCTCCATGGTCTTCATCACATGTGATGTCAGAGCAACAGGCCGGAAGTCATTCAGCTCACTAGGACGTGATACCTTTGGGACTGGGGTGATGCAAGATGTTTTCCAAAGCCTCGGGACTCTCCCCTGTTCCAGGCTCAGGTTGAAGATGAGCTGTAGAGGACCGATAGATAGATAGATAGATAGATAGATAGATAGATAGATAGATAGATAGATAGATAGATAGATAGATAGATAGATAGATAGATAGATTGAAATGTAATACAATTCATGAATAGCAGGCTGACATTGCTTCTACAAATGCTTTCCTACCTAGCGGCTGATGATTTAATGTATGTGTCCACACACACACACACACACACATACACACACACAATTTCTCACTCCAATTTCAGTTCATCCAATAATCAAACACATCTACTGTATTTGTGATGCCTCTGCTGAAGTACTGAAAGGAGAACGAGGATGTCATAGTTTTATTATTTCTTTGAGCAACTGGAGATTTTTGCAGCCATCCTTTTTGGAAATCAAACAACAGAAAGCCGACATGTAATCCTTGTGTTCTCTTTTCATGTCAGTCGGCTGACTGCTGTGGGAGATGTGGGTTTGAAATCACTGGGATTGATCATCAGGTCTATTGAGGTGTTATTGTATGCCAGAAATGATCCATCTTTCCATCTATGTTTTGGTCTTGCTTATTGCATTTCTAATTCTTTCTCATAAAGTAAAATGGCGTCAAGGAGAGAAATGGGATTCCAGTACTCCACAAGTTGCCCACCAGTCCAGGTGAACAGCTAACGGGCTAACAGGTTAATAACTGAGCTTAAATATGGTGGACAAAAGAAAGAGGTGGAGTCGGGATAGCTGGAACAGAAACTGATGTGGTGGTATGATGGATTCTGGGTATAGGAAATGATGTCATTTAGGTGAATTGCAGAGGAACAAGAGGAGAGAGGATTAGGTGAGAGCACCACCCCCTGGTCTGGCTGACAAATATCAGTCCCCCATGCACAAATGTGAGACTATATACTGTATATATATTTTGTATATTTATATATATTGTATATATCAGTGATGGTTTATAGTGCAGTAAACATGGGTAACCTTTTAGTGATCAATGATATGGGATGAGACCAGCTGACATCACTTTGCCATTTAGGTGGTCTGTTTTTTCCTGTAAGGTGTCAAGCAATCTGCAAGGTGGGCTTTATGCATGGATATCCCCAGACTGCAAGAATGCAAGTATTGTACAACATTCATAAAACTCTGCGCTCCTTTTCTGCAAACTATATTCGTGTTTTATTTTTTAACATTATCTAAAGTTTATGGTGGCATGGAGGGTCAGGGTTCACTGGCTTTGAATCTCAGCCCAGCCATTACCTACACTATGAATAATTTGCCTGTTATCCCCTCAAGTTTTTGCTGAGTACTCTTCTTTCATCCTATAACCCGAAGATGCCCATGTTGCTCTAATTCATATCTGTCAGGGTCTCTGACTTGAGAGTGCAGGGTCTCCTCTGGGCTGTGTTCTGTGCCCTCTCCTTTTTCTCTCAGTACACCAATGACTGCCCCTCCACTGATCCCGCTGCTGAAGTTTACTTATGACACCACCATGATTGGCCTGATCACAGACGGGGATGAGGTGCCATATTGGAGGGAGGTGGATCAACCCCCTCAACCACCTTAACTTGAATTCCTTACAAACTGTGGTAATGATTGTGGTAGCAGATGTTCCTCTCCTCCTATACCCCAAGTTATTAATGACATCACTGTCCATTTCTTGGCACAGCTATCACTCACAGTCTGAACAGGGATGAAAACGTAACTGGTCTTGTCCAAAAAGCTCAGCAGTGGGTGTTTATTCTCCGTCAACTTAACAACAATATATTTCTTGTGTAGCCCAAAATCACACAAGGAATCCCACAATGGGCTTTAAGAAGTTTTGATTTCTGATAGCCCCACCAGACTTGACTCTCGAGGAAAATGAAAAAACTTTTAGGGGAAAGAAAAACAGAAGAAATCTTGGGAAGGGCAATTCAGAGAAAGACTCCCCTTCCTGGTACGTTGGGCATGCAGTGGGTGTCAAAAAATGAAGTAAACACAACACAGAAAACAGAACACAAGTAGTCCTCTTCACAGAGCTAGTGGGCCAACCTATCATGACTGCCTCAGAAATACAACACAACAGTACAAACGCCGTTGTTCTTGCCCAGAGCAAAGTGCAAAGTACAAAAATAAATTGCAGACATTCCAAAAATCTTGTGTTCACTTTGTCTTCTTAGGGTATTGAGTGTTGTGTCATGATGGGAAATGAGAAGGAATTTAAATGGCTTAAGCACAAGGCTGCATCATAACAACATGTGTAAAAAAGTGAAGGGGTCTGAATACTTTCTGAAGGCACTTCTTCTTCTTCTTTTTACAGATGCTCCCATTAGGGGTCACCACAGCAGATCATCTTCTTCCATATCTTTCTGTCCTCTGCATCTTGTTCTGTCACATCCACCACCTGCATGTCCTCTCTCACCACATCCATAAACCTTCTCTTAGGCCTTCCTCTCTTCTCCTTACCTGGCAGTTCTATCCTTAGCACCCTTCTCCCAATATACCCACCACCTCTCCTCTGCACATGTCCAAACCAAAACAATCTTGCCTCTCTGACTTTGTCTCCCAACCATCCCACCTGAGCTGACCCTCTAATGTCCTCATTTCTAATCCTGTCCATCCTCGTCACACTCAGTGCAAATCTTAGCATCTTTAACTCTGCCACCTCCAGCTCTGTCTCCTGCTTTCTGGTCAGTGCCACCGCCTCCAACCCATATAACACAGCTGGTCTTACTACCATTCTGTAGACCTTCTCTTTCACTCTTGCTGATACCTGTCTGCCACAAATCACTCCTGACACACTTCTCCACCCATTCCAACCTTCCTGTACTCTCTTCTTCACTTCTCTTCCACAATCCCCAGCCACAGCGGGGATGCACAAACCAGTGCCAGTCCAAAGCCTGGATAAATGAGGAGGGTTACGTCAGAAAGGGCA
The DNA here is from genome assembly GCF_900747795.2 of Erpetoichthys calabaricus. NCBI lineage: Eukaryota > Metazoa > Chordata > Cladistia > Polypteriformes > Polypteridae > Erpetoichthys > Erpetoichthys calabaricus. The sequence continues at coordinate 14,886,065 of NC_041395.2, read as the reverse complement.
TCCGGTGTAAAATGTTGCCAGATCAACATGCGGACAATAATACTTTCTTTAGGCACTACACATATTTAATTTGTGAGAAAGGAAAAAATATATTTGTGCATGTTAAGGCTAAAGAAAACTGAGAAATTGGTGTTTCACATCACGTGATATTGCAGGCCACAGACGTGTGGGCATAGTAAAACTTGAAATCTGCCTAAATTATCTCATAGAAAATCATAGATAGATAGATAGATAGATAGATAGATAGATAGATAGATAGATAGATAGATAGATGTGAAAGGTACTATATGATAGATAGATAGATAGACAGACAGACAGACAGACAGACAGACAGACAGACAGACAGACAGACAGACAGACAGACAGACAGACAGACAGACAGACAGACAGACAGATAGATAGATAGATAGATAGATAGATAGATAGATAGATAGATAGATAGATAGATAGATAGATAGATAGATAGATACTTTATTAATCCCAATGGGAAATTCACATTCTCCAGCAGCAGCATACTGATACAATAAATAATATTAAATTACAGAATGATAATAATGCAGGTGAAAAACAGACAATAACTTTGTATAATGTTAAATGTTAACGTTTACCCCCCCGGGTGGAATTGAAGAGTCGTGTAGTTTGGGGGAGGAACGATCTCCTCAGCCTGTCAGTGGAGCAGGACAGTGACAGCAGTCTGATACGAATAAAAGAGGAATATATTTACACGCTGCTCAAAGCAAGTGCTTGGAAAACCGAGGATAACATCTATCTTTATAGTGCCCTTCATCAAGTTTTTAACAAAGACACATTGTCAGTCAGTCAGTCATTGTCCAACCCGCTATATCCTAACACAGGATCACGGGGGTCTGCTGGAGCCAATCCCAGCCAGCACAGGGTGCAAGGCAGGAACAAATCCCGGGCAGGGCGCCAACCCACCACAGGACATCCACACACCCACACACTAGGGACAATTTAGGAACACCAATGCACCTAACCTGCATGTCTTTGGACTGTGGGAGGAAACCCACGCAGACACGGGGAGAACATGCTAACTCCACGCAGGTAGGACCTGGGAAGTGAACCCAGGTCTCCTTACTGTGAGGCAGCAGTGCTACCCCTGCGCCACCGTGCTGCCCATAAGACACATTGTTCCTTGATTCATCTTTCTGCTCCACAATTTAAAATTAACAATTCAGACATCGTGATTAAAGTTCACAATGCAGACTTTCATTTCAGGGGATTTGCAGACATTTCAGTCACGCCACACTTTTTCTATAGCGTCCCCCTATTTCAGGGCACCATAATGTTTGGGACAATTGGTGTCTCAGGTATTTATGATTCCTCAGGTGGGTTTCATGGCTTCATAAGAGACCTCGGCCTGCTTCTACCCTTGGGGGTCTGTAGTTGCCATTGTTCAATATGAGGACAAGAGCTGTGCACATGAACAGTCAAAGAAGCCCTTTTGAGGCTGAAGAAAAAGAATAAAACCATTCGAGATATCGGTAAAACCTTAGAATTTCATGCATATAAGAGTGTTGAATGTCAGCGCCCAATCTGCACAACTGACGTTCCGCTTGTGTAATTGAAAGCTGCTACAAAACAAGGCTGAGTGACTTCCACATTTCCCTTGACACGAACATGGACAGTGGCTGTACTATGAACAGTGCTTAGAGGGTGTAGCAGTAGGGGGCGCTAGAGCTCCCTTGAACCCTCAGATACCACTCCAAACACTGGGTAAAACTCCAATTATTATTTATTTTATAATAATAGTGTGCACAAAGCACCCTCCACTCCACACTACACATACAATACTCTATAATCAATAATCAATACACTAATCCTCCTCTCCCAGACGCGTTGCCACCCTTCCACCCAGCTCAGCTCAGCATCTGGGCTTTCCCACAGTCCTTTTATATTCCCCGACCAATGGTGGTTCCAATCCTACAGTCCATGATTCCTTATCACTTCCGGGTCAGATTAAAAGTCCTTTTCTTCAACCCGGAAGTACGTCGTTCCTTCCTGTCATGTGATCATGACGCACTTCCGGGTTATAGGGCACGTAGCACTCTGTAAGCCTCCCTACATCGGCTCCTGGTGGTCCCCATGGTATCCAGCAGGGTTGTTTATAAAAACTACACTGTCCATAATGCCCTGCTGGAATTTGGGGACCTTCCATGCTGCTGGGAGGACTCCATCTAGCGGCCTGGGGGTGTGGACCGGAATATTTGGCCGGCCATTCCTCACAAGGGCTAATATTTTTCTTATCTTTCACTGATTGCGGCCATTTTGTCTCTTTGCCACACACCTACTTGCACCACTGTGAGCCTTCAGGCAACCAAAGTCACCAGTCATATCGCGCCGGTTAAGTCATTGAGTGCCACGTTCAGCAATTTCACCAACCATGTCAGTACCCAATTATCAATTCACGTTGTCGTCACTACCACTTGATTCAACTTCAAGTTTCAGTTTGTTCTAAAACTGGCTTTACAATTTCACGTTTACATGCCACTGTACTTTGCTTGAAGGCTCTGCCCCACTCATGAATACTGACGAGTTACTTTAGAGTGGAAAAAATGCACAGAAATATTCATGATTGTTTGCAGCATACAGTAATGTTGTTTTATCCACTAGATGGCAGCAGAATTCTGTCTCAGACTTAACATTGTTGTAACAATTGCGTGATATGGGACACGATTACTACACTTCACCACCCAAGAGATGATATTTGGATGATATTTGAAGGGCAAAATAGCATTAAAATATTTGGTCCTTCTCCTCTATACGAACCCCTAAATACTTGGCAAAAATCAGAACGAAGTTGGACTGGTTAAGTATATTATAATCCAATTGATACACTTTCATGACCGGTGACTGAGTGCTCATTTGTGAACCCTTTTCCTCAGATGCCCTCCCCAGCGGCCAAATCTTAACCCCTGGTTTGAAACAAACATACTGTAAAGAAAAAAAAAAAGAAAGATTAAAAAGAAAGATTTAACGTAGTCCATGACACAGCAAAGAAACATGCAGTAAGTTCCTACGGTAGGATGGAGTGTATAAAAGTACAGTCCTCGGAGGAAAACGGCTTCCCAGCTGGCTATTCTGAAGAAACTTAATCACGAGTTTGGCTCACCAATCGGGAGCACCCAGAAAACCTTAACCCCTGGCCTCTTCTCGGGGATTCGTCGCACTGTTTCAACTTCGGGGTGGCCACCCACAAATTGCAGACGTCCCTGGGTGAAATCTGATCCTGAAGATTTCTTAAAGTGTAGATTGTCACCTCCATGCCTTCTGTTTTATTCTTTAATCCCCCTCCTCGATCCACCATTCCCCTTAAAAAGAAAAGTTTCCTGCCGAAACATCCTTTCCCTGCTTAGTTGTTTTAGCAACATGACGCCAGTAACGGGCAGCTGGAATATTTTACCAGGTGGGTCCTCCCAGCACTTGGTTGTCCCCAAAAGTGACTGAAGGAATATTCCTTAGACCCCTTCCAGTGATGGCCAGTCCAGAAAGCCATCCCGCTTGACATGTTATGTCGCCTTCCTACAATTGTAAAGCAGATCATTACACATCACCCCGAGGCTGAGTCGGGCTAAACCGTAATTACCTAGACCTCCAAACCTTAGTCAGACTTGTGGTTAACTCCAAAGAGATTTAAAGGATCAGAAAATGAAAACAAACAGGAGTCACTGCCAAAAAAAATCAAACCAATCGGACCACAAGTTAAGAAGGTTAATCAAAAATCGAAGACTGTACAGCAGGGGCGTAGCCAGGAATAGATTTTAGGGTGGGCTTGTTGTAAAAATGATATATAAGGGCACTTTTCCGACAAAAATACATCTATTCATACTGTGGGACATTCATATAACTGAATAATTAGGACCATGCAAAAAAAAATAATCAAGGCAATCAAATGTTGTTCCTTTGCAGAACACGGCATCTTTCGCTATGCTGTATTCGATCCATTTTAATTGTTCATATCATCTGGCAGAGAAACATCGAGCCTTTCTCGTTATCGTAGTTGTTGGAAATGATTGTAAAATAGATTGACTGGCTGGATCGAATCTTTTGGTGGCTCTGTCAACACATACTTGTCTTTTGGGGTCGCTAAAGTCAGAGTCTCCTCAGTTGAAGATGCGATTGAAAGGTTTACTCCAGTCATTGTCTCAGCCGCACACTGTGGCATATGATGTGGCTCATTTGTGTCCGGGTGTTCCTCTTCATCTAAACGTGGCTTTCTGAAAAACCTTGATATTTCCATTTGTTTTGCCATGTCAGAAATAATCACTTTTGCCGTTCGTCGAAAATACTCACTTAAGCCTAATTAAGTCTAATGAGTACTACCAATCAGGTTACACATACACCATAACACCGCCCCATTTATTTATTGAAAATTCAGTGAACCAATGGGATTTAACGTACAACTTTGAAACCTAAGGAAATGTAATATAACAAACTAGCCAACCCGCGGCGTAGCATACGCCGCATAATTATTTATTGATGGGTGACCACTTCCTGAACGACACAGTTGTCAGTACTTGTAGTCACAGTTGAGAAACACTTTTTTAATGTCTTTTAAGCACAGGGGAAACAATGAACATGTGAAACATCCGTAATGTAATAAGCCACCAAGAAAAGTAAAATTGCAACAATGCTATCTACAGAAGTGAAAACAAATTTGAGTGCGGTGTATTTTTTAACTGCCTTGTGGCGCTGTAGTAGTGTTGCTGCTTTGCGGTAAGGAGACTCTGGAAGAGTGTGTGTTCGCTTCCCGGTTCCTTCTTGTGTGGATAGCACTTTGAATACTGAGAACACCGCTATATCAATGTAACGAAGTATTATTATTCCTATGTGTCCAGCACGCTCTCTCTCTCACGCGGGCCTGTGTGTGTGTGTGTGTTACACGCTCTCGCTCGCTCGCTGCACGTGGTCCTGCAGGCAAACGCCGCAAAAATAATATATTGATGGCTGAACACTTCCGGAAAGACAGTTGTCTAAAAGGAGGGAAAAAAATGAACATTTGCAAAATCCGTAACCCTGCTTTCAGTAAGTACAGTGCACGTGCGTTTAATTTCATTCAGCGATTCAGTTCCGAGACAAACATGCCTCTTCTTACCTGGTCCTCCCCCATCCACCTTCGTTCTCTAAGCTTACACACCCCCTGGTCATGTGCCCGCTTGCAAGAGCAAGTCACGGAGACCTGCCCACCAACATCAAGACCATGGCGTAGTTGAGAAACACTTTTTAAATGTCTTTTAAGCACAGGGGAAACAATGTACATGTGAAACATCCGTAATGTAATAAGCCACCAAGAAAAGTAAAATTGCAACAATGCTATCTACAGAAGTGAAAACAAATTTGAGCGCGGTGTATTTTTTAACTGCCTTGTGGCGCTGTAGTAGTGTTGCGGCTTTGCGGTAAGGAGACTCTGGAAGATTGTGTGTTCGCTTCCCGGTTAACTTCCTGTGTGGATAGCACTTTGAATACTGAGAACACCGCTATATCAATGTAACGAAGTATTATTATTCCTATGTGTCCAGCGCGCTCTCTCTCCCGCGTGCGCGCGTGCCTGTATGTGTGTGTGTGTGTCACACGCTCTCGCTCGCTCGCTGCACGTGGTCCTGCAGGCAAACGCCGCAAAAATAATATATTGATTGCTGAACACTTCCGGAAAGACACAGTTGTCTAAAAGGAGGGAAAAAAATGAACATTTGCAAAATCCGTAACACGCCTTTCAGTAAGTATAATGCACACG